>NC_088249.1:68532003-68843075 GCF_036013445.1 Caloenas nicobarica
AGGGGCGCTGTTGTTGCAGTGTTCCTGATGACCTGCAAGCCCCCCCTCTACATGGGCCCTGAGTACATCAAGTATTTCAGCGACAAGACCATAGACGTGAGTATCCCCTCCCAGGGGGCTGGGACTCTGCTGGCTGCCCCCGCTGAGCCCCGTGCCCCCGCGGCAGGAGGAGCTGGAGCGGGACAAGCGGGTGACCTGGATCGTGGAGTTCTTTGCCAACTGGTCCAGCGAGTGCCAGTCCTTCGCCCCCATCTTCGCCGACCTCTCACTCAAGTGAGTGGTGACCATAGAGGCCTGGGCAAGGCACGGGGCTCCCAGTTCACCCATGGCACTCACAGCCCCTCCCTGTCCCACCCAGGTACAACTGCTCGGGGCTGCACTTCGGGAAGGTGGATGTTGGCCGGTACACGGACGTCAGCACTAGGTCTGGGGGGACAGGCTTGGCAGTGGGGCCTGGGCTGGGGTCTCTGGGAGCCCCCGGCCCCCTCAGCTGCCCGGGGTTCCCGCCAGCCTCTGCCGTCCTGCCGCAGGTACAAGGTCAGCACTTCCCCCCTCACCAAGCAGCTGCCCACCCTCATCCTCTTCCAGGGCGGGACGGAGACCATGCGCCGGCCGCAGATCGACAAGAAGGGCCGGGCCGTGTCCTGGACCTTCTCTGAGGTGGGTGGGACGGGGCCGGGAGGGCCCGTGGGGGTCCCGGGGCGCTGAGGCTGCCTCTGTGCCGCAGGAGAACGTGATCCGGGAGTTCAACCTCAACGAGCTCTACCAGAGGGCCAAGAAGCAGCCGAAGCCGCGGGAGGAGGGGCCTGAGGAGCCTCCTGCAGCACAGGCACCATTGCCGGGGGAGACCAAGAAGGACAAGTAGAAGCTGCCCCGTGCTCTCACCCATCACATGTCACCGTCACCGGTGGCACCAGCCCCCGGGGCCCCCCTGACCAGGGCTCTCTGCGGGGGCAGGTCCGGGCTGAGCCCCGGGGGTGCCATGTGTGCCAGGCCCCCGTGTAGGCGGGGCCATAGCACAGAGCCGCCCTCGGTTAACGCTCATCCTCATCGCTGACAATAAACGATGCGTGTCCGTGTTCCCGTGTCCGCGTGTCTGTGTCCAGTGGGGGGGCCGGGGACCCCCCGGGACCGTGGTGGGCGTGGCTTGCTGCCGGGGGCGGGGCCCCGCGGAGGCCCCGCGCTCTGATTGGCTGTCGCCGCAGCGCCGGTTGTACGGCGCCGAGGGGGAGCGGCGGGCGCGCGGGCGGCACCACTGAGCCCGCCCGGAGGGGTGTCCGGTATGTGCGCGTGTTACCGCGGCCCGGTTCGCCCGCCGCCGCTGACCGGGAAGGGCGAGGCATCTCCGCGGAGGCGTCTGGCAGCGAGGAGCGGGGGCGGCCCCGTTCCCCGGCACGCGGGCTCCGGAGCGCCGTTCGGCCCCGCCCCCTGCCCACCCCGGAGGCTCGCCCGAGTGGCGGAGGCCGGCGCGGTGCGCCGCGGTCCCGGCACGTGGTCAGCGCGGCGCTGCAGGTAGGAGGCGGCGCGGCCGCTCCGGGCCCCCGCGTACCGGCCCTTCCCGTGCCCGCTCCCCGCAGCAGCGTCCCCGGGACCCCCTTCACACCCACGGCCCCAAAGCAGCGTCCTCGGACCCCCTCTCCCCCCACACACCGCGGCGGCATCTCCGCCGCCTCCCCTCCCCCATGGTAGGATCCCCGTGGGGACCCCCCTTTCACCCCCCAGGGTGGATCCCCGGGGATCCCCCCTTCCTGACCCCTCCTAAAGCGGTCCTTCTGCTCCCCCCCACGCGGGATCCCTGGGGTCCCACCCTTCCCGGCCCACGGCGGGATCCCTGTCCCCGCACCGCGAGACCCCGGGGTAGCCCCGCCGGGGTCGCCCCGGCCCCACCACCCGGCGCTCTCCCCAGGATGGCTCCCCGCGGGAGGAAGCGCGGGGCCCGGCCGGCGGCGCCCGAGGCAGCGGAGCAGGCGGATGCCCCGCAGAAGCGGCCGCGCACCCAGGGCCAGGACAGCGCGGAGGGCACCGGCCCCCGCGTCGTCATCGAGCACTGGTGAGCGGACCTCTCTTGCCCCAGCGCCCCTCGGGTGTCAATGGGGGTCCTTGGGGTGCCCCCCAGGCGCTGACCCCCCCGTGTCCCCCCAGCAAGAGCTGACGGGTGTTCGGGCGTAACGCGGCGGCGGTGAGCGAGGCCCTGCGCGGGGCCGTGGCCCATCTCCCCGTGGACATCAACCCCCAGCAGCCGCGCAGGAACAGCTTCGAGGTGTCCTTGGTGAAGGAGGACGGCAGCAGTGAGTGCAGGGGCCGGGGGGGTGGGGGGGCTCCCTGGCACCCCTGACCCGTCCCGCCTTGTTCTCCGCAGCCGTGGAGCTGTGGAGTGGCATTGGGAAGGGGCCCCCTCGCAAACTGAAGTTCCCCCAGCCAGAGGCCATGGTGGAAGCGCTGAAGAGCAACTTGGCATAGAGGTGGCGGCCAGGTGAGTGGGGATGGGGATGGGGTGGCATGGAGACAGGGCCACACACCAACCACCCTCTCCCCACAGCCAAGCTGGGACCAGCACCCGCGGCATGAGCACCCATGAAGAGGCGAGACGAAGTGGGGGGCACTGCCAGCCCCAGTCCCGTCTCCGATGCTGCAGCTCCGCTGTGGGCAGCCCCCCCGGCTCCCCCCCCATCCTCCTTGTCCCCCTACTGTTCCCCAATAAAGCTCAGCAGCCCCACAAGCTCAGCTCTAATGCTTTATTTCCAGGTCCAGCAGCCTGGGGCTGGTACAGCCCTTTGGCCGGGGGCGAGGGCAGCCCTGCCGGCATTGCCCGGGGGGCAGAGCCGCCCCTCTAGGTGAGCACATCCACATCCTCGTCCTCCTCAGACGAGGGGCAGGGCCAGACACAGACAGTGCCGGGGGGCAGGCACGGTTCCAGCATCCCCACATCCACCTCCTCCTCCTCAGGGTCACCCAGGGGGTCCCCCAGTGCCACCACCTGCCCGTGGCCCTGTGGGAGTGCGGGAGGCACCTGCTCCTGCTTCCTCCAGGCTGCCGGTGGGGGCCGCCGGTGGGGGGAGCGCCTGCCCGCCTGCCCCAGTGCATCCACGTCTGACAGGGGCTGAGGTTCTGTCACCCCACCATCGCCTGCTGCCACCGCATGGGGCTGCCACTCCTGCACCACCTCCCAGCACCCCCCGCTCTCCACCTTCCGCAGCTTCACCCGCCCCACGGGGCCGGGGCTGGGGTGCGCGGTCACTGGAGAGCACGGCCGCTCCCGTGGGGGGACAGCAGTGCTCCCCGGGGGGACAGCGGCACCGCCGGGCTCAGCCCTGCCACCCGCTGCGGGGCAGCCGTGCCGGGCCGGGCGCAGGCAGGAGCGGTCGAGCTGCCGCTGGGGTCCCGGCCGCACCAGGCGTCCCCCCCGCAGCTGCAGCGACTCGAGCTCGGTGACGCGGAGGCGGCGGGCGGCTGCCAGCACCTCCTGCGCCTCCTCCCACGTGGCCTCCAGCTCGGCCGTGTAGAGGAAACGCACCAGCTTGCGCAGCGCCCCGATGCTCAGCCCCCCCAGCTCCAGCACCACCCTGCGACCCTGGGGGGGCAGCTCCCGACCCAGCTGCTCCATGAAGAAGGGGCTGCAGACAGAGAGGACGCAGCAGTGGGCCACCACCGCCTCGCCTGCAATGCAACAGCTGCTGTCACTGCTCTGCAGTCCTCCCCGCTCTCCCCCACCCTCCCTGGGGGCTGTGGGGACCCTGCCCACACGTCCTCCCCAGCACCAGCAGCCCCATGGCCGTGCTGCCCACTCACCTTCAGCCTGCAGCACCACATCGCAGAAGACGTCCGCTCGCTGCTGCTGCTGGTGGAGGTGCTGGAAGGCCGTGCGGAGCAGGCGGGTGCTGCGGTACAGCAGCCTCGGGGTGGCTGACGGAGAGCCCATGGACACCCTGTGGAGACAGCACGGCCCTGGGGACACGGGGGCCGGCCCTGGGGACACGGGGATTAGCACCTGCCTCCCTTGCTTCGGACTGGCCTGAATGGTTTGGGATGGGGATGTCGCGGGGCCTGCAGGGGTGCAGGTGCGTTTTGCATCACCCGCACAGCCGTGCCGCGGTCTGCACAGCTGCGCAGACGCTGCTGAGCCCCGTGTGCCTGTGCGGTGCCCACGCAGGGCCTCGCCCCCCCGAGCGGTGCCCACGCAGGGCCTCGCCCGCCCGTGCGGTGCCCACGCGGCCCAGCCGTCCCCTGAGGCTCCGCTCGGCCAGCAGAGGGCGCCGGCCCCCGCGATTTTGGGGGAAAACAGGCCGGTTCGGAGCCTGCCGCCCGGGCGGGCAGCCCCGCGCTCCCCGCGTACCTGCCGGCGGGGAGGGGGCCGCGCCTCGCGCCCGCCGCCTCGCGTGGCCAGGGGCTCGTCCCGCCCGGCAGCTGCCCCGCCATTGGCCCGCCCAGCCAGCCAATCGCACCCTGCCAGCCAATGGCGGCGCGGCAGGGGCTGTGGCGGGGAAGGGCGCGAGGGCGGGGGGTGGCCGAGGCGCTGCCGGTCTCGATGAGCGCTGCCGGTCTAGGTAAGTGCTGCAGGTCCGGCTGAGCGCTGCCGCAGGCCCCGCCATGGCCGTCCCGGGCGACGCTGGCGTCCCGCAGGCGGTGGGGCCGCTGCACCGGCCCCGGAGGCCAAAGCTGGTGGTTCGTTGCAGGGCAGCGTTCCTCCCGGGGTTCTGGGGAGCACAGCGCCGGGGTGTGGGTCGTGCAAGGGACGGGCTGCGGGACCAGACCCGCTGTGCTGGCCGGTGTCCTGCAGGGACGGGGAGCAGGGATGGGGAGCAGGGACGGGGAGCAGGTACAAGGAGCAGGGATGGGGAGCAGGGATGGGGAGCAGGGACGGGGAGCAGGGATGGGGAGCAGGGATGGGGAGCAGGGATGGGGAGCAGGGACGGGGAGCAGGTACAAGGAGCAGGGATGGGGAGCAGGGGACAGCCACCCTGTCCTCGGACAAGACGGCCAAGCCATAACTTGAGAGAGCTCTGTGCTGCTCGCGGTCACCGTCGCCATGGCAGTGAAGCACAAGATGAATAACCGGGGCAGTGTCTGCAGAGCAGCTCCTGCAGGCTGGCACTGGAGCTCCACGGTTCACAGCCCTGTGCTGGGCCTTGTTTTGGATTTTCAAGATCTGTTGTGGCCTGGTGTGTGAGAAATGGCGTTTTGGCGGCTCGCTGATGCCTCTTGGGAGGAGCGGGCACGCACAGACAGTGGCAGAAAGGGAGGATTGATGGTGGGTATTTTGGAAGCTGTCCTTCATGCAGACGATGCTGCCTACTTAGTTTGGAAGTATTCTGTCATTTTATAAAGCATCCATTGTAAAAACATCTGCACCAGTCGCTCCACACACATGAACAACAATTATAACAATCCCAGCCCAACTGCCTGGAGATATTAGCTGTTCTTACAAACAACCAAAGTGGGTGGAAATTTCAAGAGCTGCAGAAGAGCAGGAGTCTGAATGACGCCGTAGATTTTAAGCCTACAAAGTTTTCAGATGCGGTATCATCCCTTGATATTTCCCGTGGCTTTGCAGATGGATTTTCATCTGGTTGGACATGTGAGGGTGTTTTTTTACCCGTTTTTGCTGCATGCAAAATGGACACACACCAAGAAGGAAAGCGCCTGGCGATGGGTCTGGGCGGTGGAGCTGCGGTCGGTGGCAGCTTTTGCGCTGACCTCGGGCGGCTTGGACCCTGGCCCTAAATACCGAGGGATACAGCAAAACACATAATTTTGTATCAAAGTGCTATCATATGCTTCTAAAAAGAGAAGAAAAATAGCGATGTTTCCTCCCCCACCCCTTGCAATCTTTTGGAATTACAATGATCAGAGCCATCACTTGGAAAGCTTGGATTCCCTGGCAGTGGATGGATCCAGATGCTGACTGAGGGGCCAGCTCGCTGGTTTCAGAGCCCAACTGCCGCTGCTTCGTGTTTTAAATCTCTCCCCAGCCTGGTTATCTATCCCTGGGTCCACATCAGCCCCACACCCTCGGTCCCAGCCCTGGAAATGTCCCTGTGGGCAGCACCTTCAGCTCCAGAGACCCTGCAGCCCCACAGGGGAGACATAACTGGCATAACCTGGGGGTTGGGGTGAGCCCTGGGGGTTGGGGTGAGCCTGCACCTGGCACAGAGCACAGGGGGCTGGAGGCCCCGTGGGCTCTTGAGCTGGCAGGTGACAGGAGAAGCAAAGTCCCTCAGCTCCAGAGGCGTTAGTGGCGCTCAGGCCGCGCGGAACGGTGCCCACGCACCCCATGAAAGGGCAGACCCCGCGCCAGCCTCCCCGGTCCACAGAAATTGTTTTTTGGGTGGGACGAGGCACAGAGAGTCCTGACAATGGGCCCTTGTGTCCTGCAGAGACGGCCCCGCAGCCTGACCAGGGCTGTCCGTGTGTCCAGCGGCAGCGAGTGGGACGGGGCCGCGGGACAGGGGGAT
Source organism: Caloenas nicobarica (assembly GCF_036013445.1). Lineage (NCBI taxonomy): Eukaryota > Metazoa > Chordata > Aves > Columbiformes > Columbidae > Caloenas > Caloenas nicobarica. The sequence goes on from NC_088249.1 coordinate 68,538,456, forward strand.
GGTGACAGTCACGTCTGTGGCCGGGGCAGAGCAGGCAGCGGGGACGAGCCCGTGGCGGGACGGCGGCCCGGCCAGGCCCAGCACTGCAGGGACACAGCCGGGAGGCAGTTCAGTGGTTCAGTGTCTGACAGAGGGGACAGCACTGGTCCCGTCTCACAAAGCCCACTGCCCGTGGTGCTGCCTGCCCTGCTGGCCAACAGCCTTGGCTGCCCGTAAATTTACTGGTGCATGATCTGGCAATACCAGTGAACACTCCCACTGTTGATACACAGAAGAGGCCTTTTATAACTTTTACTAGCACCCAAAGCCAAATGATCTATGCTGGAAAAAGCACCGGCAGCCTTTTGTCCCCTTGACTGCTCTCTGAACACCAACACCCATGTTTGCTGCTGGAATTTGCTGGCTAAAAATGCGCGAGTGCAGCTCTCACTGCTGTGCCAGCACAGGGTGTGAGGCCGCGAATCCCTGTGCACGTTCAGGTCTTGGCAGGTGGGGGACCCGAGGAACAGCCCCAGCTCTGCTGAGCTGGGACACTGTGCCTGGAGGGAAAGGAAGGGAAGGGAAGGGAAGGGAAGGGAAGGGAAGGGAAGGGAAGGGAAGGGAAGGGAAGGGAAGGGAAGGGAAGGGAAGGGAAGGGAAGGGAAGGGAAGGGAAGGGAAGGGTGCTTGGTCTGGAGGTGGCCTCAGCACGTGCTGGGTGTCCAGGCTCTGCAGCTGGCAGCAGAGCCCTCCCCACAGCACAGGTCAAGGCTTCTCCGTGGCTCCCAAGCTCTCAGATCAGCAGATTCTGAGCTGGTTTCTTTAAGAGAAAGGAAAGTCTCATCTTGAGTCTCACAGCCGTGTTTCTTTTCCAGGAACATCCCTTTTTGCTTTTTTTGCTAGACTGCGGTACAGGAGCTGCCTGTTTGCCCATTCTCAGGAGGTACCTTGTACTTTGCTGGCACTGCCACAGAGGGGACGGACGAGGGCAGGATCCATGGCTGGGGAAAGAGCTGGAGAGAGCAAGAACAGACTGTAAGCAGTGACAGATCATGGTGGGGCTGGGAGGGAGATTTCCATGCACGCTTCTGTCACTTGCACATTTGAGCAAAAGATGTAACAGGAATTTGACAGTCCAAGCACAGCTGGGTCAGACACCAAAGGTTAATACTGGCCGGGTGTGCGGGACGGGAGAGCCCAGGCACAGCAGGAGGTGGGTACCGCGCTCCGTTCCGACTCAGTGCCGCACCAAGCGTGTGGAGCCGCCAGACGCCGCTCCAGGAAACGCTGGGGTGGACTGTGAACTTGCTTTATTGCTTGGCATCACTGAATTAGGGCTGAAAGGCTCCAGCAGCCCCAGCTGCCCTCCTCCTGTTTAGCGCTGGCATCCAACAGATGAGTTGTTCCCCCTGGTGCCACACTTCCCCTGCACACGGGGAGACAACAACCTGTTGGGATTCCCATAGGAAAGGGGCTGTGGAAGCGCCTTGTTATCCTGATGGAGAACAATGCAGGACATCTCTGACCCGCCCGCGCAGCCTCCCCTTCCTCCAGCCCTGCACCGCCAAGCAGTGCTGCTCTGTCTTGTAAACAAGTTGTCGTGCTCCGTTCCGGCAGTAGCTGTGTTTTCTGGGTGTCTCATCTGGACAAGGCATCAGCAGCACTGCAGGATGAAAGGGGACATGCAGGATCCACGGCTGGATCGGGAGCTGGAGTTGGCAACGCACTGATAGACCCCGCGCAGCTCCATCCCGCAGCCCTCAGGACAAGAGGCGATCGCCGGCTTCAGAGACCTGACTCCAGCTCCTGCTCGGAGCCAGCAGAGGTGTGTTTGCAACAGTGCATTTAATCTTTGAAGGCACTAAGGACTTTAAAGGCTGTTAAATTTCTGGGCCAACGGAAGCAGCAACAAGGCGGGTGCGCACCAGGCACAGAAGAAGGCTCCTCAGATCTGCACCTGCAGCTGCTTCCCTGTGTCCTGTGTCGGGGCCACCCCCTGCCCTGCCGTGTTCCCGCTGTGCATTGGGATGTGCTGCCTGTCTGACACGCTTTTGTGCAGCCCTAGCACGACGTGCACACCCTGCTCGGGGTGGGGCAGGGGCGAGGGGGGCAACAGGCGCCGCACTTGGAACCCGCACGTGGGCTGGAGCGGTCTGTGAGCCACTGTGCTTGTCTGGTGATTCCCCGTACCAGTGCGCGGGGTTTCGTGCTGGTTTTGTGCTGCCAAGGCAGAGGCTGCGTGTGAGCACGCCAGGCCCACGCGTGTGCCCCCAACAGCCCGTTGTCCCAGTGTCCCTCAGGGACGTGGTGGCAGCTGGGGCTGGGACGGAGCAGCAAGGTGTCCCCGATACTTTCTCCCTGCGGGAAAGCTGTCCCTTCAGAGGTGTTGGGAGTCCCTGGGACAAGCAGGTGAGGACTCTGCTTCCCAGAATGAACTGCAAGAGCACCTCTTGTCCCCAGGGCGCAGGTACGCAGTCGCCTTCCTCCTTGTGTGGGCAAGAGGAGGGAAGGGCAGCCAAGGACTATTTGTGACCTCGGAGCAGCTCTCACTCAGGCACAGGGCAAGAGGGGCTGACTCGCTCGGTTTGGGTGACAGCGAGGGTGAGGGGGCGCAGGGAGAAGGTCTCGGTTCTCCGCTGTGGGATGGAGAAACCTCCCTGTCGCTGTCAGGGCGGAGATCAGCTCTCCCTGCCCTTTACAGCCTGCATGTCGGGTGATTTTACAAATCAAACATCAGGGAGGGTTTGGGGGTCCCATGCCCCGATAAACTCCCAAAAAATGCCCTTCACATGCGCGAATCCCATTTCTCCTCGTCATACCTTTTTGCCCCACCCTTAGCAAACCCCACCCTCGGCTGGGGGATTACCTTCTTCAAACATTTGCAGGCTGTTATCGCATCTCCCTCACCTCCTCCTTGCCTCATGGAGCAATGCATATTTACCCCAAGAATCAGCTGTCCCCACCCAAAACCTTCCTCAACTCTTTTCCTCTTGTCATTGTCTTACTAATAGTTTGGCAATCAGGAGCCCACAGGATTCTCCCCAGCGCCTGGATCCCACCAGCCCAGGGCCAGAGACGAGGCAGAAAACTGTCACCTTCAGGGGACCCGGACTTCTCCCAGGTGAGCGGCACTGAACGCGGGACGGGGCAGGTTCAGCATCGCTTCCTCACCCGCCGAAGGGGAAATCCTCCAGCACCGAGCTGCGGGTGCACGGGCGCTCGCAGCCGCCTCCCGCCCGACTCGGCTCCGTCCTGGCCATGGAGCGGCTGGGCCAGGCCCTGGGATGTGACGCTGCTCCCGTGTAGAGTACTGCTCATTCTGGAGTTGCAGTTCTCTGGCTGGATTAGTTGCCACTATTAAACCTCACGTTTAAATTTCCTGTCCCAGGCCACTGTACCTCCCCAGGTCCCCTTCTGCTATTTCTCGGTGCCAGCGGGGACGGCAGCACCGTTTGGTTTGGTGCCGTGGTAGCTGGGCAGAGCGGGATGGTTTTGGCTGGGTGGTGCTGGCGTCTTTCCCCATCTGCTGCAAAAGGCACCACTAACACGGTGCCGAGCCCCCCGTCCTCCCCACCACCCGTCTCCCCCAGCTTATTGGATCTGTGCTTTCGTGCCGCTTGCGCCAGCCTTCCCGTTCGCACTGTCCCTGCAGCCTTGGCCACATGAGGGGCCCCCCAAAACCGGCCATGCTGCCCTCGGCGGGGCCTTTGCGTCCCCCCCAGCTAGACTCGCTGGCAGAGCGTTTGTCCGCAGCCACTGGCTCTGTCCCTCCGCCCGCAGTCTCAGGTGAAGGAGCCCGTGGGACATTGGAGGGGACAGGGGGACAGAATCCACTGGGGATGAGCTCCTGGATTCAAGGGCTGGCTGGGGGGCTCCAGCCAGCAGCGCCTCCCTGGAGCCAGGCTGACCCCCGGGTGGTCTGCAGCCCGTCCCCCCCGAGTTCTGCTTCTGGGCAGATTCCACCCCGGATGGGGTCACACGTCTCCCCCTGCTCTGGCAGGCCAGGCTGGGGGGGGGCTCTACTGTGCAGGGGCTGCGAGGGGCTGGGCTGTCCCCGAGGAGACCCTCACCCACCCCAGGGCCACAGCCCGCGCCCCGGAGATCCACTGCCTGGAGGTGGATCCCGCTTGGGGAACATGCACCGCCGGGACAGATCCCTCGGGGACAGACCCCACGGGGACAGATCCCTCGGGGACTGACCCCACCGGCACGGAACGCTCCCGGGACTGACCCCACCGGACACGCCGCTCCGCCGCTGCCCCTCCCGCCCAATAGGCGGCGCGGGCGCGCTGACGCCAGGGGGCGGAGCCCGCCCCGGCCCCGCCCCGGCCCCGCCCCGGCCCCGCCCCGGCCCCGCCCCGGCCCCGCCCCGGCCCGCCGGAGCAACTTCCATTTTAGGTGCGGGAGCGGCGCGGGGAGCACGGCGCGGCCAGGCCCGGCCCGACCCTCCGCTCCGACCGCACCGCTCCGCCCGCCGGGGACCCGGCCGCCGCCCGCAGCTGCCGCCCGTTTCCGGGCGCCTCGCCTCCCGCCTCGGATCCCCGCGAAGCGGGCCGGGCGGCCGAGCCGCCGCGGGGCGGAACCGCCACCCCCGCCCGTCGCCGAGGAGCCCGGCCACGGTGAGTCCCGCTCTCGGCGTTCCCGCCGCCGCCTGCCCGGGGCAGGGGGGCCGGTGCCTGCCGGGCGCCGCGTGCCCCCGCGGCGGGAGCGGGGCGGGGGGGCGGCCCTCGTCCTCCCCTTCCCCGGCCCCCCCCCACCCCCGCCCCGGGCCGTGCTCTCCTGCCGGGGCCGGTGGGTGCAGGGCCCCCGGAGGCCCCTCGCTGCCGGGTGCCAGGCGGGGCCGCGCCCCGCGGGACCGGCCGGGTGGCGGGGCCCGGCCCTGGCGGGGGCGCTGGCGGGGCCCGGCCCGGCGCAGCCCGCGGGGAGCGACACAAAGGCGGCTGGGCCGGTGGCCGCCCCGCTCCCCGCCCGGTGCCGCCTCCGCCGTTCTCCCTGCCCGGAACAAAGGCCGCCCGTGTGCCAGCTTCCCGCGGCCGGCACCGGCACGGCCCCCCCGCCCCCCGCCGCCTTTGTGCGGGCTCTGGCGCCCGGTCCCTCCGCGGGGCTCGGCCCGGCTCTGCCTCGCGCCGCGGCCCCGGCCCGGCCGCGTCTGCCTGGGGACGCGCGTACCCCCGGGATCTCGGTCCCTGCGCCTTTGTTCGGCGGGGCAGGGGCTGGCGTGCCCGGGGATGGTCAAGAGTGTGGGGGGAGCGGGCAGGTCCCCCCTCCATGGAACAGCTCTGGGTTTAAAAACAACCCGACGGACCCGTCTGCCGGAGTCGCAGCTGCCAGGTGACATGGAAACGCTTCCAGGGGAGGCATGACCCCGCTGTGCTCACTGCGCTCAGCCGGCTGCTTTTTCTGTATTTCCCCTTGTCCGCACTGTCATTGAGCAGCAGCTCAGCTGCCCAGCACCTTTTGTGCAAGGAGCTGGTGGCCTTCTGTGGCATCACCTTCTCCTGCAACGTGGGTGCTCCCGTTCCTGGGAGCACTGCACAGGAGAGACTTAGCTTGGGGAAAGCACGCAGAAGTTTGGACGGCTCTGTGTCAGGAGGGCTCCTGGCCTCTGAGAGGCACAGGTAGGCCCGCCTGCCTTGCAGAGGGACGTGGGGCACCTCCACTGTGCCCCTGGGCTTTGAGTGCGTGAGCATGGACAGCAAAGCTTCCTCTGATGGTTAGAGAGGAGGCTGGACCTGCTGGAGGTGCCTCCCTCCCCAGCAAGGGCTTGGTGCCCAGGCTCTTCCACGGAGCTCGTGGTGATGGGGGTAACAGGGTGTTACTTGGGAGACCTGGGCTGTCCTTCCCCTGCGGGGAACGCTTGGCAGGGCTCAAGGCTCCTGTCCTGGACTGTAGCACCCGGCCTTGTGCAGGCTGCTGGTGGGCTGGACGGGAGCGCCTGGGGCTGCCTGGGTGTGGGATCTGTCACGGTATCAACTACAGCTGCTGGCAGTTCCACCCTGTGTCCCCCTGCGCTGTGCGGGTGCTTTTGGACTCAGCTGCCCAGGTCTTGGTGTGGAATTTAGAAGAGGCTTGTGCTTTGCGGGGAGCAGGGAAAGCTCAGCACCTCCAGGACCCAGGTAGGCTGAGAGTCCTGTGGTTGGTGGTCGCAGGTTGTGGTTGGTGGTCGCAGGTTGCGTTTGGAGCCTCCCTTCCCGCACCTCACCTTTCCTCTGAGGAGCTCTCCTGGGCGCGGTGGATGGGGCCAAGCGGCTGGCTGGTGGCTCGGGGGCTCCTGTCTGTGGTGCCCGCAGCACGTTCCGAGTGTGCCGATCCGCAAAGCGGCTGGGGCTGTGGGAAGAGCCCGAGCAGGGACAAACTCAGTCCTCCCTGCGGTTCCCTCACCTGCTCCGTCCTGCTTCCAGGGCTTTCTCGAGACAGATTATCTTACCTGCTGGTGTTCACTTGTGCACTTCAAAGCAAAAAAAAAGGTGGTTTTTAAAATCTGTTCTCTTTCCACTTGAGCGAACTTGGCTGGGGCTCTGTTGCATGCAAACGACTGTCCTTCGTGATGTGCAGCATTTGTTGGAATCTCGCGCGGAGCCTTCCTGGAAGGCGTGGGAGGATGAAAGCGCTCGCTCTGTGGAGCATGCTGGGCTTGCCTGGGCTGCCACGGAGGGGGAACCTCCTCCCTTCCCACTCGGAGGTCAGGCCCCATCGCTGTGGCTGAGGAGCCCTCAGTGCCATCCCTTCCTAAGGCTGGGCTGGGAGTCAGAGCAGTGGTCCAGCCCAGATCACGAGCCAGCAGTCCCTGTCCCTGGGTTGCCTCTCATCTCCTCCCTCCTCCAGCCTCTGGCATGGAGATAAGACCTTGGTCCATTGTGTCTGTGCTGGGAATGGCTTCAGGACAACCAGAAAATAATAGGATAGCTTGGACCGTGCCTGGAAGGCTCCGCATCTCAAAATAGCTTACCAGTGTCTGTGACCTTGGTAGGGGAGAGTACTGGTTAAGTCTCTTGGTTTCTCTTCCCAACAACCCCTTGTAACCATGTCTCATTTACTGCTGGCGAGGACGGATCCCTTTCCCAAGACTGTGGCCGTACTGTGTTTGGGGAAGTACAGAGTTCTCCTGGCTCTGACAGCCCAGGTCTCCGCAGCGTGGGTGTTTTCCGCTGTCCCTGCCTCGCTGACAACAGGCAGAACCGTGGGGCTGGTTTGGTCCATAAAAGGCAACAGGTGTTGCCTGGATGCGGTGACAAAACCCAAACCTGTTGGTGATTCAGACGGCTCCTCTGCCGTGACACAGGGCTTGGCTGCCAGAGGAGGCTGTCCTCTGGCACGGAGGGCAGGAAGGCATCTCGGTCTGAGCCTGTCGGAAAGGGGCTGGATTTACGGGCTCTTGACCGAAGTCCTCGACTTCCCCAAGGTGACTACAACCTTCTTTTTGCTTCTTACCATCCCAGGAGGCTGTCTCGGGGGGAAACTGTTTCTTAGAGCCAGTTCTTGTACTGGAAACTCCCAGCAGCAGGGCAGTGAGTCTGTCCGGCTTCTGCCTGTCTTGTGCTTTTTACTAATCTGCCTTCCTCCCCACACGGGAGCCGCTGCTGCCGCTGGCTCAGCGTCGCTGTGCGCAGTCACTGCTGCACGCGGGGCTGACCTGGTTCATCTGCTCTGTCACGTTCCTGTGCGACCTCAGCCCGTTGAGTGAGCTTTGGGGTGGCAGCGGTGCCGTCTGACCCCACTGCCATGCTGCCCCCGTCCCCATTTGTTTCCCCGGGGGCAAGCTGGAGTTGTCCCCACAGGTGACGCTGCTTCTCTTGTGGCCCACGTGGAACCCGCGGTGCAGGGGGTTGGGATGAGGTGGCTTCTGAGTGTGGGGCAAACCAGTGACTAAGGAGCACAAGCTGCTGGGCATGGTGCCAGGATGGGTGAACCCGTACCTGGGGTGCCTGTCACCCCCGCCTCATCTGCTTTGTCCAGCCCAGAGCAGCTGCAGGTCGGAGGTTGGCAGTGGGATGCCCGGTGTGCCCGAGCCTCAGACCAAGGTGGCAGTGAACAGTCCCAGCTGCCGCGCAGGGGAGACGAGCTTCCCCGCAAGGGGACAGCGACTGAGGAGCAGCGGCTGCCCGGGAGCTTGTCCCCATGTCCCTAACCTTGTGCTGCAGAGCTCTTACCTGCTGCGAAAACGCTTGTGCCAGCATGGGCCTGGGCACGTGATCCAGGCTGAGCGTGTCTCCTGTAAGTTTAGTTTGAACGGCTCATTGCTCTGATGTTGTGCTGATGGGAGAGCAGAGTTTCCTTTGTGAAACCGCAGCCCTGGCCTTTCAGTGTGGCAGAAGGTGGGGGTGGCTCTGAGATGTGGGATGTGCGGGCAGCCCGGCTGGATGCAGCGCTCGGCCAGCACCTTGCTGGGCCGGGAGCCGCTGGCTTTCCAGCACGAGCAGGGGGCTCTGGGCAAGTTCGGGTGCGGGGCTGAGCCCTGGGAGCAACCCTCCTGCAGCCTGGCTGGGGTAGGCCTGCAGTCCTGGGAGCACTTTTTGAACATGTGCAGCTCTGGGGCTGGTTCGAGGGTGTCCCCGGGCTGGCAGCAGCGCTGGGCTCAGGTGCGTGAGGCAGAGCTGCCGTGGCTCCAGCCCCGGTGCTCCCGCTCCCCTGGGCGTTGGCCCCGCTCGCACGAACGCTGCTCAAAGTTCAGCAGCTTCCTGCTGCGGCCCCGGGCGCCGGACCCGGCGTGGCCTCACCTGCCTCTGCCGCGGCCCTGGGGACAGCAGGGCGAGGGGACAGCGGCGGGACAAGGCGGGGGCGGGCAGCAAGAGGAGTTCTCTCCCCTCGTCTCACCAGGCTGGTGCAGCAGCACCTCCTGGGCAGGAGGGCGATTACCTGGGGCCAGGTGGCCCAGCCTGGGAGCTGTGTGGCCTTGGAGCAGGTGAACGTGAAGAACCGATCCCCACCCTGGCCAGGAGGAGGAAGGCCTCTTGCCGTCCTCAGCTGACACTTGTTCCTCTCGCCCCCATCTCGTGAGACGGTCAGGCTTGTCTTTCCCGACAAGAGCTCCCAGATCCCGGCTGCTTCCCCGTGGTGCTCCTGGCGCAGGGGAGCTGGGGGTGCTGGGCAGCGCGTGGGCAGCTGCGACGGGTGGGAGAGAGGGAGGGTGTCGAACTGCAAAGACGAGTTTTTCCGACCTGGAAGGGTGGGTCACCGGTCGTGTTTGCATGCCGCTGGCAGGCCCCTTGCCCAGTGGAGTAACACATTCTTTAGCGTGTTGCTGCACGCAGCGCTGGCTGCCATGCCGGGCTCAGGCTGCCTCGCACCGGGGAGGGGGCTGTCAGCCCCGGCCAGGGGGAGCGGGGGCAGCCTGGGGGTGCTTCTGGGAGAAATCTGCTCTGATGTGGGGAGGCTGCCTGCTCCAGGCTGACTTTGGAGCCCTCTTTCCCCTCTGCTTTTTTTTACCCCCCGCCCCCCCCACTCTGCTTTTACCTGCAGGAGGGAGCTCCCAGGGCCCTGCAGCTCCCCACTGGAGCACACCGGTGTGGCAAATGGGGAAACCTGCTCTCCCTTGATCTCTGCCCAGTGTCTGTCTGCAGGCAGCAGCTTGGGTGGAAAACCGCTTCCCTTCCACTTCCCTTCTCTGTTCCCCTTCCCTGGGTGGCGAGAGGAGCCGCCCTGGGCAGGTGGACGGTCGGGAGCGCAGCCGTGGCGGCAGCCACACTGTGAGGGGGGCTCAGCTTCCCAGGGCTGTCCCCGTCCTGCCTCCGGGAGCCTTGGGGACTCCACAGAGCGTCAGGTGGCCCTGCGTGTGTGTGCTGTTGGCTGGGGGAGCTGTGCAAACAAGCAGACGAGGTGTGCGAGGGGAGGCTGGAGAGCGGCAGTGCACGCTCGCTGTGGTCTCGGGGAGCAGATGTGCTGGAGTGATGATGTGCAGATATCAAACCCATGTGTAGGGCACGGATGTGTGCTCGTGGCTTCAGAAAATAGCATCTTCCCCTCTCCGCTTGTAGGATGATCCAGGCCAGACAGGAATGTGATACCACCATAGACAAGGAGCAATAATGTGTTCCCAGGGGCAGGAGGCCTCCAGGAAGCCAGTCGGTGCCTGGTCTTCTGGGGACCATGGTGACCCCTTGCTGGGCTGCCGGTGCCCGTGCCCGGCATCCCCGGTTGGTTCCAGGGTGTCTGCAGGCAGGCTGGGGGCAGTGGGGAGCGGCCCTTGGCAGGACGTTGTGTTTAGAAGCTGACGGGAAAGGGAAGTCACGATGTCATCTCCCGTCTGACCAGGAAACACAGGTTTCCTTCCCCTCGGCTCGCGCACGAGCCTGGGCCGCTCCTCAGTGAGCAGGCTGGGGAGCAGCAGCCAGATGTGGCACCAGGAAACAATTTGGGCTGGGGCAGATCGAAGTCCTGCTGCCTTGTTTGTCCCCTGCTGCGGTGTGTGAGCCCTGGCTCGTGCCAGCCCCTGTGCGCGCCTCGCCCGGCCGTGGGACCCGCTGTTCCCACAGCCCATCCGCAGCCAGCAGCCCCTTCGCCACCCCCAGCGCGGTTCAGTCCCTGGCCCTTGCTGGTGCTTCTCCGGTGGCTTTCCTTCACCCGTTCGCTACTGTTTGGCGGGACCCTCGGAGCTGTGTCTGCATGTGGCCGCACGCTATTAGAGAGCAGAGCACCTGATGAGGTCATGCGGGATGGAGCTTTCAGCCTGGCCCCGGTGATCATGCGGTGACTCAGGCTGCTGGCTGCCCTACCTGAGCCTGGGCTGGCGAGGGGGGGCCGGGGTCCCGCTGCTCCTGCCAGGGTGGCTGGGCTTAATCTCAGCAGTTCCCTCCTGGCCGCTCTTGCACCGAACATGACTTCACCGGCCGCCTGTTTACTCAGCCTGGGGAGGGGACAGGCGTGTGGCCCGTCTGGCAGAGGGAAGGGCGCCCTGTCTGCTCTGGGCTCCCCTGGGCAGGGAGACCCCGCGGGGGGTTGCTGGGGTGGGGGGCCCCTGGGCTCCTGCCCTTCTCCAGATTCCTGGTAATGGTTCCTTGGTGGCTCGGGTGCTCCCCGTAGGGACAGTGGATGAGGCAGGCTGGCCTGTGCTGGCCATGCTCTGGCCGAGCCCAGTGCTGTGGATCCCACCGCTTCCAGGCCCCGTGCCCTCCTGTGCTGGTCGGAGCAGGGTACCCGGAGCTGAGTGGGGCCGGGCCCTGGGCCAGCCTGGTGCAGGTGTTGGGAGAGGAAATTATCTCAAATGGCTTCCCTGGGAAAAGGGATGTGGGGCTGCACTGAGGGCTCCATGTTTGGGAAGGGGGTCCAAACCCGTGTCTTGGTGCTGGGCTGGCACCGCATCGTCCTGCTGCGCTGCACCCTGTGCTGGCAGGGCTGTCCAGGGCAGCGGGTGCTTGTGCCCATGGCCCAGTGGAGGGAGGGTCCCTTCATCCTCCCGGGACGCTGCCCACCGGGCTGCAGCCCCTGTGCTGGGGCAGCCAGCAGCAACGTAAGCCCTTGAGGAGGTGAATCTGCCCTGGGACGGGGTGCTAGAGCACCTTCACCCCATCTCCATGTCCTCCTCACCCGGGCTGGCGGGGGGGCAGCTCCCGTGGTGCTGCAGCCTTGGGTTTAATTGAGGGGGACTTTGCTCCCTGGGCTCTGCCAGCACAGTCCTTATCTCTGCAGAGCCGGGCTGGTGTTTGTTTTAGCTGTGGGAGAGAGGCAGCTGAATGGGCGGTGGGTGGGGGCAGAGACGGGGTGAAGGGCGGGGGTGTAGTGCCTGGGGCCGGGGGGCAGCCCTGACCTTCAGCGCAACACCAGCGCTCCAGCGAGCCCTGTGTGCACAGGGACATCTCGCGTCCCCTATCAAGGTGGTTGCCCTTCCTGGGGCGCAGAGAGGAGGCAGGGAGCTGCCCTACAATCCCCCCAGCTCACCTGCTGCTCCTGGGGCCGGAGGGCTGAAGCCGGGGGCTGCAGGGGTGAAGCCGGAGCCCGCTGGCTGTCGGAGCGCGGCCAGCCCCGGGAATGCTCTGGCCCCATTCCCGGAATCCGGCGCTGGGTGTTTGTTTGCTGCTGCGCCCCGAGGTCTGGTGCTACTGTGACAGGAAGCGGGAACGCCGGGGGGGGCGGCCGGGATGTGCCTGTGAAATCCCTTTGTCCCCGCCGAGCGCTCAGCTGCACATTCCCACCGAGAGGAGAGAGCCGCCTTTGTGCTGCTGGCGGGCTCCCGACATGTGAACCTCCCGGGGCCTGGGGCTGCGAACGCGGGGCTGGTGCCCGCTGGGTGCGGAGGGGTGGCAGGCACCCCGCCTCGCTGCCGCCCCTGGGCTGGGGGACGCACACCCGGTACCTGGGCGAGCGTTGGGGCATCCCGGGGAGGCTGGACGCGGTGGGATGTTGCTGGCAGGAAGGCTCCGGGCCCGTGGCTCTGTTGCTCTGGGACTGTGGGTGGATGGTGTCTGCCTGGAGCCTGGTGGCTTGGCTGCTGTCTTGCTGGGAGGGATGCTTGTCCTCCCCAAAAGCACTGAGGGAAACTGTGTCTCCCGCTCGCTGTGCTCTTGCTGTGGTGCTGGCTGTTCCCTGCAGCCAGCGCGGAGGGTCGGCACCTCCGCCGGCCTGCCGGGAGGTCTCAGCCCAGGCGGGAGGGAAGGAGCCTCTCCGTGCGTGTCCTGGCCCTGCTCAGACGGGTGGCCCCCTCGCGTGCCGGGGACAGCTGCCCCGCGGCCGGATTGCTGGCATACCAGCAGAACCAGCCCTGCTCTGCGGCCGACCCCGCGCTGCTCCTCACTGGCTGCTCCGCTGCCTCCCTCTCCATCCCGCTGGGGCGGCCGTGGACCCATCTGGTGACCTCAGCTGGGCCGGGGCAGATCCCTTCCCCAGGGAATCGCCCACCGTGTTTCACAACCCCAGCTCTGTCCAGACCCCTCCTGTAGACGTGGACCTGGTGGGCGTTGTGCATTCTCAGCCCCCTGCCCTTGCTGGGGGCTGACCAGCAGCCTCCTGCTTCCCCCCCGCAGGGCACTGCGGCCCCGCCCTGCACCTTATCTCCCTCCTTATCTCCTGCTCGATGCTGTCCCACTCCCTTATAAGGTGCTGTGTGCGTCCCTGCTTGCACCTCCAGGTAACTCCCCTCTGGGCGGGGGGGGGGCGGCTTTCCCAACTCGCCTACGTGCCCTGTCCCTGGCCACTGGGGTAGACCAGGCGGCCGTCCCACTGCCGGTCTGACCAGTTGGGTGTGACGGGTGGCGAGTGGCTCCTTCCCGCTGCCACCCGTGGCGGCCGCCCCGGTGCTTCACCCACCTCCTTGCTGGGGCCGGGTGCCCTGGGCACGGCTCCCGGGGAGGAGGGGACAGGTAGGCACCCGAGGCGGTGTCTGACCCGCCTGCGGGAGCAGCCCGTTCCTGCCCGGGGAGTCCAAAGTCCGGTGTGCCCGTGCTCTGTAACCTGCCCTGGGAGAGCCCTTCCCGGCAGGGCTGGGCTGATGAGGCAGCCGAAGGCCCGGGCAGGAGGCGGGAGAGCCGCTCCCAGAGCAGGGTCTGGCAGGGCCGGGCAGCATCAGCGAGATGTCTTGCACAACCCACGGGCAGGGACGTGTCTGCTCGGGCAGGCGGGTCCCTCGCGGTGTGCCGGGCTGTGGTGGGAGCTGGTAGCGCCGGGCACGGGCCTGTTCCTGCCGTGAGGCTGCCAGGAGAGAAACAGCCATGGCCAGACCTCCGTCACCCGCACAGGGACGTGGGAGCTGCTGCCCACCATCACCTGTCCTGCTTCCCCAGGGGCTGTTGTGCTCTCCTGGACTGCACACAGATGGGGATGAGCTTCATCTCATGGGCTCTGTGCCTGCTTGCTGTGCCTTGGCTAGCGTTAGTGCTTGCTGCTTCAGGCAGGCTGAGGGCTGGGGACTGATCTGTGAGCCTGGACCCTGTCCTCAGGGGGGTGGAAAGATGCCAAAGATGTTGGCTCATTTATTTTTTAGCTAATTGAGACTGACCAGAAGCCTGTGGTGAATTAGCAGGGCTGTGAACCTGTGCAGAGCAAGCAAGTGTAATGCACTGCAAGCGCTTGGACAATTGCAGGCTTGAATTATTGATGGGGTTTCTGTTTTTCCTAAGTGCATCATGATAGGCAACTGGAACCAGGAGAATTTGTTGCTTCCTCCCTCTGCCGAGGATGGGGGTCTGGTGCCGAGAGCTGTCGATGTTCGCTTTCGAAGGGCGGGCAGCCAGCTGGCTCTCCTCAGAGTCCCTCAAATTGATAGGGAAAGGCAAATTCTCTGAGCGATGTTGCCATTTTTCTTGTCTTGTCGGTGCTGGGAACTGTGGTGGGGCAGGAGCAAGCTCCTGGGGCAGCGCGTCCCTCCTGCCCACTGGGTGTGGGGGGCTGGTCCCCAGTGCTGGTCACGGCCAGCGGTGGCAGCCGGGGAAGGGCTGCTTCGCTGTGCCTCCCTGCAGCAGGGTGTCCGCTGTGGTGACAAACGTTGCCGCTTGCTTCACAGGTGCCCGGGGACACAAACAAGCAGCAGAGCTGTGGGACGGCTGGGGCTCGGCGGCCGGGCCCGTGTGGCTCTGCCCCCAGGGGCTGTGGCAGCGAGCGCCTGGTGTCTGTCAGCAGGGAGCTGCGGCAGGGCTGGCCTGGCCGAGGTGGTTTCTGGCTTTGTAGGTGCTTGGGTTGAACTCTGTCCAAAATCCTCTCTGCTGAGGGAGTGGCTGTGGCTCCTGGGATCCCAGGACCACGGGTGACAGGTCTCTGGGGACACGGAGCAGGGCTGGCGCGGGTGGGCTGTGTGCTGCCGCGGGCACTGGCTGTCGGTTCTCCTGCCCGCGCCGTGTCTGCCGCATCGTGCCCGCTGTCCTGGCCTGTGCTGTGCAGTTCCCCACCCGCGCTGGGCCCCGGGGTTGATCTTCCTGTGGCCCACAGGGAAGTGTTCCTGGTGGGGCGCCTGCGAGACCTGAACTCCATCCTTGGGCAGAGGAGGTGCGGGTGAACTCAAGGTGGATATGGCCGTGGTTCGGCCCTGGAAATTATTTTTCCAGGCAAAGGATTTGTTCTGGGAGAAAGCAATTCCCCCGAGAAGCAGGGTCAAGGGGTTTTGGAAAAATGTGCCCTGTCAAGGCTGCCCCCAGCAGCAGAGCTCTGGAGGGCTCGGCTGGGACGTAGGTGTCTGCCAAGCCTTCGTCCAGCCAGGAGGATGATAGTGGCACCCGTGGGGAAGCTCTGTGCGTGCGGGGGGCTCGTGGCTGCCCCCCCGCCAGCAAAGGGTCTGTTCTTCAGAGACCCCGCGTGCTGGACGTCCCTCTGGACCCGCGCTGGCTGCGGGACCTCGGCACAGCACAGGGTTGTGCTGCTGGGGCGCTGGGAGATGAGACATGGCCGGAGGGGTTGGACATGGAGCTCTCTGGGTGGCTGGTTCCTGGGTCCCCTTGTGCTGACAGACACCAAGGAAGTGGCTCTGGTGCTTCTGCCTGGGCTGTTTCATCTCTACGCTTTTTTGTTTTGCCCTGAACTGAGCCAACTGAAATATTTTTGGCTTGCTGGGGTTTTTAAGTAACGGGTGTGTCAGCAAGTGCCTCTCTCATGATGAAAAGGCTTTCATGCGGCTGTCCTCAAGGATGGCCGGGGTCTGGCTTTGGAAGAATGCTCTGTAGTTGTATCTTCAGAGGCTGGGGAGGAGGAGGGGGAACGGGTGCGAAGCAATCCCTGGAATTCCACCCTTGAGGGATCCAGTGTACTTGGATTCGAGCTGTCACGAGCAGCTCGCTGGCCGGCGTGACCCGGCTGCGGAGCCAGGCTGTCCCCGTCCCTCCCTGTCACCTTGCAGGTGACCATGCCTGGGCTGGTGTCAGGCAGTGGCGAGGGGCTGTGCTGTGCCCAGGCAGCCCCTCTCCCCAAAACACTGGTGTGTGAGCCGCCACCGGATGGATTTGGGGCAGATTCTGCACAGCTGGAGGGTGCGAGGCTGAGCGGCTGTTTGGGGTTTGTGTGTCAGCTGCACGGGAGCACGGTGCCCAGGATGGCGCTGGCCGTGTCTGCGGGGAGCGCCGGGGACCGCGCTCGCTGGCACCGCTGCTCGGCAATTATGTCTTTAACCCTGGATCCCCGAAGACTCTGGTTGGAACAAGGGCGGAGGGTGGTGGCGTGTCCTGACGGCAGGAGGGGAGCCCCTCAGCAGCGGGACCTGCCCTGCTGCGCCTCCTGCCTGCGATGGAGCCGTGCCCGCGGTGTGGGGCAGGGTGGTCGTGCGTGCAGGATGGGCCCTGGGCACTCGGTCACTGCCCCACTGCTCAGCATGGCCAGATCCTGTGGAGAGACCCTCGGGGAGCAGCAGCTGGTGGGGGCGATGGGGCTGCAGGGCCAGGGGCTGCCCCAGCCAGACCCACCGCCCGGCCCTTCCCCTGGGACCCACCGCCCTTCCTCGACTGCCACCTGTCCCTGAGTCTGTCTGCTCCGACCTGGTGGCCCAGAGGGAAGGGGGAGCTGTGTGTCCCCCTCACCTTCTGCCTGGGCCAGAGGGACACTTGTGAGTGCGCGGTGACGAGGGGAGCTGCCCGGCAGGGACCCGCGCTGTTCCTTCCCCTGCTGTTGTGTTTACTCCCCACGGAAGGGACGGGAAGGAAACCGCCTCGCAGCTGCTCTGCCCTTATCTGGGGCCCTTAGCCCTGGAACTCTCATTGTTAGGCTGCACTCCCCGGGGATGTGCGGAGGTGGGACGGGGCGGCGCAGGAATCTGCTGGGGTTGCTGTCTGCGC
Organism: Caloenas nicobarica; assembly: GCF_036013445.1. Taxonomy (NCBI): domain Eukaryota; kingdom Metazoa; phylum Chordata; class Aves; order Columbiformes; family Columbidae; genus Caloenas; species Caloenas nicobarica. Next base: position 68,555,116 of record NC_088249.1, read on the forward strand.
TGCCGCCCTCCTGGGCACGCCGGCTGCTCCGTGTGCTGCTGGGGTGCTGGCGGGCGAGCCCGTTCACAAGAGCAGCGGCTCAGCTGGATCTCTCCCTGAATCCAGCATGTGTCTTCTGGCACCCCAGGAATCTGCTACCTCTGTGTAGGGACAGTCGAGGGCATGCCAAGGAGCCGTCACGGATGCTTGGGCACCGTCATGTCATGGAGATCCCTTCTCTGCAGGGGGATTTTGTGTCTGTGAAAGGGCTCAGTGAAATACCGCTCTGGGGACAAATCATAACAAGCCGGTGGGGCTCCTGGCTGACTTTGGGTGCTGAAGTTCTGCAGGGTGTCTGGGTGGTGGGACCGTGCCCTGGGCTGTGGTGAGGAGATGCTCCCCGGTTGATTCCCTGGGGAGTCCCAGGCTGCAGCAGGACCGCATGGCCCCCAGAGCTGCTCCGCGTGCGCTGGCCGGGACCTGCTGTGGGTCCCGGGGCAGAGGGTCGAGGACCCTGCTTGAAGTGGGTGGACGCCCACCAGAGACAGGCAACGTTTGACTCAAGGGTGAGAGCTGGGACGTGTCAGCGCTGTTCCGGGAGGCACAGCCTCTGCTGCAGAGGATCGCTAGCACATCCATGGGGCAGCCGAGACCTCAGAGCAGCGAGGGTCAGAGTCATCCCTGCATTTCCATACAGGGCTCCAGGAGTCAATCTGTTGAAAAACCACCGCAGGGCAAACCTGTTGCGAGGTGGGAGGAGTGGAAAGCTGCGTGCATGAGCCAGGAGTCATGTCCAGAGCCTCCGAAAGGAGCGTGGGCTCCCGAGCCGGGAGCGGTGGGCTGCGGGCTGGCGGGCGAGCGCCCCAGTGTCCCAGCTGCACAGGGAGCTGCTGCGCTCTGGAGCGGGGGCTATGCTGTGGCTTTGGCTGTTGCTGGGCATACACGGGCACGAGTAGAAGAATGGGATTTCTTATTGATGAAGGCAGATCACAGGGTGACAGCAACCAGATGTTCAAGTGTGCTGCAGGCAGCCTCCAAAGCACTTGGAAAAAATCCGCCCTGCTTCGCCGGGCTCATCGTGGTGGTGCCACAGCAGCTGATAAGCGCCAGCGCTGCCCGTGTCCCCGGGAAGTTGGGGGACAGCCACAGGGAGGAGTGGGGGAGGCATTTCAGGAGGGGTTTGGTCTGGGTACGCTTGAGATACTGTGGGAAACATAAAAAGCCAACCGAACAAAAAAACCCAACAACAACAAGCCCTGCTCTGGGCTCCTCTGAACCAGCATCTGAGCAGGCTGGGACAGGAGGGTCGGGGCTCTGTGCTGGAGTTTGGGGCTCCGCGGGGCTGTACCAGGGCGGCGGCACTGGGGGTGGGCAGAGCTGGAGCTGGAGACCGTGGGAAAGCGGTTTCTGTGCCGGCTGCGTGGCGCGAGCGAGTCCCCACACGCCTGCGTGACTGCTCGGGTTTGGGAACTCCTTGGGCTTGTCGGGGCCCGGCCAGGGGGTGGAGGGCTGAGCCCTTGCCACTCCCCTCGCTGCCGTTCCCCCGTTGGTGGGGAGCAGGCGGAGATGCTGGGGGGCTGCTGGGGGAACAGCGGTGTTTGCCCCCCGCCAACACACTGCTCCGTCCCGCAGAGAGAGAGGCTGGGAGAGTGGAGCCAGGTTCCCCAGTCTGTTGCCTGCCCTGCCGTCTGTTTTGAGATCCCTGGTGTGATTTGTTGTTTGACCTCCTCTCCTGCCGTCCCTGCAGCTCTCTCCCCTCCTGCTTCCTCACTGTGGTGGCTGGGCTATTTCTTCCATGACTCTCTGCATCTAGACCTGGCTGTCCTGTGCCTTTGCCAATCAAACACGAACTTCCTCCTCTAACAGGTCTGTATGGAAGAATATTGCCTTTCTCTGTTGAAATATGTTGATTGTGGTGTGCTCATTCGCTGTTCTCCTTGGGGAGGGGATGTTGGAAAGATCCAAGCCCGTACCCAGCCCTAGATCTGTGGGCTGAGGACCTGGGGGGCTGCGGCATTGAGAGCCCTGGTGAGTTTTGGCAGCAAAGGGGCTCGTGGGTTCCCCTTCAAGGGGATCCTGTCCCACTTCATTCCCTTTCCTGGGTCGGAAGGAGCTGTGGGGCCCGGGCTGTCTCCCCATGGGATGCGGGTCACTGCTCATTCTGCCAGAGCGTGTCCCCATTCTGCCCAGGGATGTGCCCCCCCCGCTGCTGGCTGCAAGCAGCTTTTCCTTGGAGGGGAAGTCTTCCTGCAGCCCAGAGGGCCCTTGTGGGAAAGGGAACCTCTTGAGCACATAGCAGCGCTCCTGAACCTGGCTCAGCTGTTTGGTGTGATGGGGGGACCTTCTTACCCCAAAGTGACGCTTCTCCAAGCTTAAATGCTGGAGCAAAGAGCATCTGACCCTCACCTGGGCTGTGCTGTGCTGAGACGCCCTTGTCAGCTCTCTGGTGGTGGGTGGGAACAGGTGTTAATACCATAAGAGAATTTTTTTTTCTTGTTTTGAGTATCTGTTTTAACAAAAATCAGTCTCTTCTGACTGCTCTTCTCTCCTCCTTTCCTCCCCCAAATCATGTGCGGTGAAGAGAGGGGCTCCTGCCCTTCTGGGTCACTTTTCTTCCCCTCACCTTGACACCAAGCCGCCTCCGCTCGTGCCTTCCCGCGCCCTCCGCCCCCGCCCTGCCTGTCCCGGGCACCCGTCACCCATGGACGACTCGGAAGTGGAGTCGACCGCCAGCATCCTTGCCTCTGTCAAGGAGCAGGAGGCTCAGTTCGAGAAGCTGACACGGGCGCTCGAGGAGGAGCGGCGCCATGTCTCGGCCCAGCTGGAACGAGTCCGGGTCTCCCCGCAGGACGCCAGCCCGAGCTTGGCCAACGGCACGCTCACCCGGCGGCACCAGGTAAAAAACCCCCTTGGCAGAGGGGGGTGTGGGGGCTCCCGGAGCCCCCGTCTGTCAGTCCTGCCTCAGGGCAGCCCTGGCTCCCTTCCCGGCCCCCCTCGGCTGTGCGAGGTGCGGGCGGTGAGGCCGGTCCCTGACACGGTGCTGTACGTGCCCTGTGCTGGGGGGTTCTGGGGTGTGCAAACCCCCCTCAGCTGCGGAGTCTGCCCGGAGGAGCGGCCGGCCTGGAGGGTCCCGCTCCCAGCTCCGCTTTGGTTTGGGCAGGCCGGAGGCTGCCTGGTCAGTACTCGGGCATCTCTGCTCCCCATCCCGCTCAGCTGCTTGGAAGGTGCTGAAATGCAGGGCTGGTGTGTTGCTGTGGGGAGCGTGTGTCTCCCTCTCGTCTGACGATGGGCCAGTGCTTGGGGTCTTGGTCTGTCCCCAAACCAGGGTTGTGAAAGATCTCTCTTCTCTGCAGGGCTGGAAGTGTGTTCTCATCTACCTTGGCTTGAGGTGTCTCCTGTTCTCCCTTTCCCGGGCTCTGCTCTGGGGAGGGGTGCTCGGGGTCTCTGGGCTGTGGAAGGTGGTGGTAGCAGAGACAGGGGCTCAGGGGTGGGCAGAGGGGGAGCACAGGAGTCGAACGGTGGCACAAACTCTGCAACCAGCCGCCAAGCACCCACGCTGTCCCCTTGCCATGCGGGGACCTGTGGGGTGTCACTTGTGGCTGCTGTGTCAGGGATGTGCGAGCTCTGCAGGGCCGTGCTGGGAAGCGGGGAAGGGTCTGGGCTGTTCCGTCGGGAGCATGTGGGCACCACGGGAGAGCCGGGATGTCCAGAGGGGCCGGCGGTGCGACCTCCAGCTCCTGCCCAGGCTGGAACGGGGGCTGGCTTGCTGCACGTCACGCAGAGCCGCAGGCAGCGCGCTCCGCTCTGGCAGCGACCCGTGGGGTCACCCGGGGTGTCTGTCAGAGGCAGGAGGTGGCCCGGCAGGGAAAGGGAGGTGGACACGCAGGGTCCTGGCGGGGGGAGCTCAGTCGAGTAACCGGCCTGCTGTGGTGCTGTGTGTTTCAGAACGGCCGTTTCTTGGGCGATGCTGACCTGGAAAGGCAGAAATACCCAGATCTGAAGCTCAACGGACCGCAGGTAAGGGGAGCTGAGCCCTCTGGCTGTGGGCAGCCTGCTTGCCAGGGGATGCAGGGCTCCAGTGTCCCTGCCTGAGCTGGGACAGGGGGACTTGGCATGAAGGGACCTGGGGTGTGGGGTTGTTGGTCACCTCTCCCATGCAGGAGGGTATTGGGGCTTCCTGAGAGATGAGATCGGTGCTGGTGGCGGGGGCTGACTGCCTGTCCCTTGCCCCCCAGGACCACAGCCACCTCTTGTACAGCACAATCCCCAGGATGCAGGACCCAGGCCAGATTGTGGAGGAGACGTACACCATGGAGGAAGACCCAGAAGGGGCCATGTCAGTTGTGTCTGTGGAGACATCAGACGATGGGACAACCCGGCGTACGGAGACCACGGTACAGGCCTGGGGAGAGCGTGGAGGGGACAGGGCTCTGGGCAGGGGCCCTGATGGCCGGGGTGTCTGTCAGCTTGCTGAGCTACGAGCTGAAACGGGTGCGAATCTGCCTGGAGCAAGTGCTGGGCCCGAGGGGGACTCTGGGGACGCAGGAGTGCAGTGGGTTTCCTGATGGGAGCATGTCCTGCATCCATCCCTCTAGGTGAAGAAGGTGGTGAAGACAGTGACCACCCGGACGGTGCAGCAGGTGCCGATGGGGCCTGATGGGTTACCTTTGGAAACCTCCCCCGTCACCAGCAACTACGTCCAGACGATGGACAGGAACTTCCGCAAAAACGGCAACGGGGGCCCCGGCGGGTACCTGGGCCAGCCGGGCACAGCCACCCTCCCTCGCAACTACCACTACCCCGACGGCTACGGCCGCCCCTACGAGGACGGCTACCCGGGCAGCGATCACAGCTACGGCAGCCTGTCCCGTGTCACCCGCATTGATGAGCGCTACCGACCCTCCATGGACACCTACCGGGCCCCCAGCCGGCAGGACACCTACGGCCCCCAGCCTCAAGTGCGCGTCGGGGGCAGCAGCATGGACCTCAACCACTTCCACCCCGAGCCCTACGGCCTGGAGGACGACCAGCGCAGCATGGGCTTTGAAGATGTGGACTACGGGCTCATGTCTGACTACGGCACGGCCAGGCGGGCAGGGACCCCGTCTGATCCTCGGCGGCGGCTCAGGTACGGGGCGGGAGGCACTGGAGCAGGGGTGCTGTGGGGTCCCTCTGACTTCACCCACTTTGGAGGAAGGAGGATTGTGGAGACAGCACCATGAGCTGAATCACACGTGGTTCATGCGGGAGAAAAACTTGCATCCGGTTCTAATTGTCTGCTTAATTGGTGGTTAAAACTCAGTGCTAATTGAGCCAGTTGTCCTGCAGCGAGGAGTTCCGCTGGGCGGCTGGATGTAGCTCCAGGCCTTGCCCTCTCCGTGCCACCCATTCCACTGGCGGGACAGTGGGATCGTCTGCTCCCCGGCCTGGCGTGGCCCGCGGAGCCGTGCGGGTGTGCGAGACAGCCCGGCACCGGAGGCAGCAGCTCCGGCATCGCGCTCCCGCTGAGCTGATTGCGGCCGGGGAGCCGTGCTGAGCCCCGCCATGCCCAGGGGGCGTTCTGCAGCACCATCGTTCAGGGTAGGGCAGGAGAAGCTGCCCAACCTGTTTGGCAGTAGTGGCTTCTCCCCCCTGGCTCGTCTGTTTGTCCGTGGGCGATCAGCAGCTCCCCCAGCCTGAGCACCAGCCCCCGGGGCAGCCAGAGCAGGGCTTGGTGGTCCCTTAACCGCCCTGCTGAGGTGCGGCTGGGTGTCCTGGGGTGTCACAAGCCTGAGGCTGTGACTCTGCAGGTTGGTGCCTTGTGCCCGCCGTGTCTCTTGCGGAAACGCTGCTGCTGCCAGCTCGAGCCTCTTGTTGTGCTCTGCTTGCTGCCCAGGCAGCGAGCGGAGTCTGGGGGGTGCTGAGGTAGGAGTGAGGGTCTGAGCCTGGGTCCCAGGGCTGGGGAGGGGGCTGTGTCAGCAGGTGAGGGTGGATGCACATCTCCCCGGGGTAAGAAGCAGACAGGTGAGGCTGAGGACAGGCTGCTTAAGCTCCCAGGGCATAAAACAGAGGTAGGAGAGGGAGACCCGAGGGAAAGGGGGCTCCTGCCAGCCCTGCCCAAGATGCGCCCAGCTCCAGGCACGCACTGGAAATCCATGGTGTCTCCTGGTGTGGAAGGGACTGAGGGAGGAGCTTTGTCCTTTCGGCGGGTGCCAGCACAAGTGTGACGGTTGCTGCGCTGAACCAGTTCGGGCGGTTGTTCACCCGGATTGATTTCCTGGCCCACCCTGCCGTGTGAGGCTGGAGGAGGGCAGGCGGGGCTCCAGCAGCCGCCGTGTCAGTTCTGAGCGCTTGGCCAGCACCGCTGTCCCCTTGGTGGGCAGCAGGGTGACACAGTCGTGTCTGACTCGGGGCTGCAGAGGGAGCGAGTGCCAGCCCAGACGAGGCTCTGGCTTGCGAACCTTCCTGGGTCTGCGTCCTGCCCGGCACACGGGGACAGGAGCCCTCCCTGGGTGGCCCAGTCTGAACTGCTCGGCCTTTGGGACCACGAGTCCTCTCTGCTGGGCTGGGTGGTGCCTGTATCCTTCAGCCTCTCCAGATCCTGGAGGAAGGAGCTGCAGGAGCCGGGCGTGGAACCAGGAGCTGCAGCTGGGTGGGAGACCAGGGGACTTGGGCCACAACAGGGGGAGAAGGCCCCGCTTCCCAGCGCAGCCGAGGAGCAGTCCTGGTGGAGACGCCGCCTTGTCCCGCAGGGATGGTGCGGGTGGGTTGGTGCGGGGTATGGAGCGTGGGTCGGTGCAGCCGTGAGCAGGCTCTCTGTCCCCAGGCAGACTGATAAAAATCGCAGCAATCTGTGGAATCCAGGCACTGTTGAGCTTGGCTTGTCCCCTGCCTTCTCAGTTACCATCCATGCTCAGCTGCCCGGCTTGCAGGAAAGGGAACAGGCAAGATCAATGTCCCCCTTGCCTCAGAGATGTTTGTCTTGAGCAGGGCCTGGCTGTTGATGGTTTCCTTCGGGGAGGCCACTCGCCAGCACGGGGAGATGCGGGAGCGCGCTGGGCCAGACATGCAGCGTGTGCCGGCTGCCCCGGAGCACACAGTCCCCGCTCGCGGCTCCTCCTGGAGCTGCGTCTGCAGGGGAAGGGCAGAGGGGGCTCAGTGGCAGCACAGGATGTGCTCCCCAGCCCTGCCAGCCCATCTCACCTGGAGGGGTGGGGGGGATCCAGCACCGAGTGGCCCCCACAGCTGGGCAGGGCCTCCCTTTCGGGGTGCGCGAGTTGTGACACGGAGCAGGGTCACTGCTGCTGGCTGTGTGGCACCAGGTGCCTTGTCTGCCGCACTGGTGTCAGCCACATCGTGCTCCTGCTGTGTCCTGCTGCGGGGTGGTGCTGGTGCTTGGTGCGGTGCTCTGAGTGCTGTGGGGAGCAACTGCGCAGCAGCCGGGCTCCTCAGCACCTCTCAGGAGCCAGACTGTGCCGCGAGCAGCGAGTTTCCCCATCGGGACTTGCTGTGCAGCAGTGCCCAGGGATGTGGCTGTGAACGTGACTGCCAGCTGGAGCCGGTGGGTTTGGTGAGTCCCATGCCAGAGGCTGCAGGTAGAGCAGCGGCGTGAGGAGCAGCACTTGCTATTTTCCTTGCACCTTCCCCTGCCTGCCCCTGATCTGGGAGCTCTGAAGGTGGGTGAGCACCCCAGAGCAGACATGAGCCAGGGGATGCTCCCTCATCTTGGCCTGGTTGTGTGTCCCCATACCTGGGCACAGCGGGGGTGACAGCAGCGCTCAGGCCCCTCCGTTTAAGTGCCAAGTCCCCTCCCATCCTCTTCCGTGAAATCGCCGGATTCCTCTGCATGGGTGGGGAGGGGATTATATTGCCTGTGACTACAAAAATAGGATGAGAATCCAGGATTTTGTGTAGTGTATGTTCTGGGGGTGCTAAATATCACCTTGGTGCATGAAGGACTAGTCGCACTGCTGCAGCTTACACGTGCTGCCCGGGGCTCGTTCCCAGTGCCACCAGGTGTGTGGGTGGCCTGGTCCTGCCTGGCGCTGTGGGACGCCTGCTCTTCCCGTGCCTGAGCCCGGGGGGCTGGCCCTGCAGCCGCTGCCTCTCGGTCCGCCTCAGCCTGTCCCCTGGGCAGCCGTGCAGCGTCACAGGGCATCTGCAGGCAAAGGGGTTCAGCCCTGTCCTGGGTAAAACCTTTATTCTGGCCACGATGCTCTGAAATAACAGCAGTTGCTTGGTCTGGCAGCAGCTCATGTGTCCTGTGCTGCTGTGCGGTGATGGGATGTGGCGTTGGTACAGCCGGACGGTGCAGCAGAGGCCTGGAACTGGGCTCTGAGCACCCGGTGCTGCCGTGCCCGGTACCGCTGTGCCGCCCGTGTGGGGGCTGCTTTGCTCCCCAGACACCCGTGCTGGTGTGGACTTGCCCTCTAGCGGCTGCAGGCCCGGGCGGTGCTTTGTGCCTCGGGCTGGCTCCTGCTGCGCAGAGGTGACACAGACCAGGATCAGCCTCTGACCCACGGGAACCCCGGTGGGTGGGAGGGGGCTGGAGCAGCTGCGGAGTTGCCTTCTTCTGGGGACCAGCCCCGCTTCTGCGCAGGCTGGGGGCACGCCGGGGCGGCCTCTGCCGCCAGCCCTGCGCGGGGCAGGATGGGCGCCGGTGTCGCGCTGCTGCCCGGCCCGGCGCGTGCGCTGCGGTGGGACCGGACGCTGTGTCTGCTTCAGCCGTCTCGTGGTGGGCTGGAGGGGAGCAGCATCCCCGGGCCCAGGGCTCGTGCCGACACCGCCGTCTCTCTCCTAGGAGTTACGAGGACATGCTGGTAGACGAAGTGGCCCCTGACCGGTACTACTGGGCGCCCCTGGCTCAGCACGAGCGGGGCAGCCTGGCCAGTCTGGACAGCCTGCGGAAGGGCGGCCCGGCCCCCGGCAACTGGCGGCAGCCGGAGCTGCCCGAGGTGATCGCCATGCTGAGCTTCCGCCTGGACACCGTCAAGTCCAACGCGGCCGCCTACCTGCAGCACCTCTGCTACCGGAACGACAAGGTGAAGACGGAGGTGCGCAAGCTGAAAGGCATTCCCGTGCTGGTGGGGCTGCTCGACCACCCCAAGAAAGAGGTGCACTATGGTGCCTGTGGAGCCCTCAAGAACATCTCCTACGGCAAGGACCAAGACAATAAGATTGCCATCAAGAACTGCGATGGGGTACCTGCTCTGGTGCGCCTGCTGCGGAAGGCCCATGACATGGACCTCACAGAGGTCATCACAGGTAACGGCTCCAGGGAGGAGAGGGGCTCATCTGTTGGGTGAGGGGGCACCGTGCAGGTTTTTAAGCCCACGTGCTCTGATTGATCACCTCCCACTTGTGGCACTGCAGGAACCCTGTGGAACCTGTCCTCGCATGACTCCATCAAGATGGCCATTGTGGATCACGCGCTGCACGCCCTGACCGATGAGGTGGTCATTCCCCGCTCGGGCTGGGAGCGAGAGCCCAACGAGGACTCCAAACCGCGCCATATTGAGTGGGAGTCGGTGCTCACCAACACCGCTGGTTGCCTTCGGTACGGGGGGGCTGCTGGCAGAGCCGGGGTGGGCTGAGGCTGCTCTATCACTCTTCTGGCCTCTCTTGGGGCTGCTGGGGCTGCAGAGGAGCTGCCCTCCCATTTCAGCAGCTGGCGGTGCAGTCGTTGGTCTCTGGAGGTGCTTCTCTCGGTGGCGGGGAGCTGCAGGAGTCTGTCTGTGGTGTGAGTTCCTCGCCTGCACTCAGCTGTCTCTCCCATGACGGTTCTCTCTGCCCTGCCAGGAATGTGAGCTCGGAGCGGAGCGAGGCCCGTCGGAAGCTGCGGGAATGTGACGGGCTGGTGGACGCCCTGATCTACATCGTCCAGTCTGAGGTCGGCCAGAAGGACTCGGACAGCAAGGTACCGCGGTGGGGCTGTTCCGGGGCACACACAGAGCTCTGCCCTTGTCACCAGCTCCAGCAGCGCTCTGCTCTTCATCCCAAGACGGATGCCCTCACTTGGAGACATGGGCACGTGCTTTGCCGAGTCAAACTGTCCGCTTTCTCCCCAGCTGGTGGAGAACTGCGTGTGCCTGCTGAGAAACTTGTCCTACCAAGTCCACCGTGAGATCCCCCATGCCGAGCGCTACCAGGAGACCCCGCTGGCCCCCGCCAACACTGCCGGGCCCCCCGCAGCCAGCTGCTTTGGCACCAAGAAGGGCAAAGGTGTGTTGGGTGGCGGCAGCACGGAGGGAGGTGGCATAGAGACGGATCTACTGTGGTGAAGCTGGAGGGTGGTGCGGGGTTTCTGTGCTCCTGTTCTGGCATCTCTCGTGTGAAGGCTAAGCTGCAGCTTTCTCCAGAGGCACAGTGCTCCGTGTCTCCCCAGCTTTGGGAGCTACTGCTTGGCTTACCCAAGTGTTTGACAGGCTAATGGTGGGTGCCTGTGGTGGTGGGACGGTGATGGAGAGATGTCCACTAACTGCACACCTTCCCTTTTCTCCTGTGTTGTCACCTCCCCTTCCCTTTGCTTTCTTGCGAAACGATCTGCCCCACGATGCTGTCGGCACTTCTCTCCTCCTGCCTCCCCTCTCTCCTGTCCTTCTCTCCGCTTCGCCAATAGATGAGTGGTTCTCCAGAGGTGAGTGTGCTCTTGGTTTTAATTTTTCTGTAGTTGGATTGGGTGCTTTCTCTAGCTCTCTGTGTGCCCCCTACCAGCTGGGCACGTGCTGCCTGCAGCGTGGCTAATGTCCTTGATGTCCCTCCTGGGACATGCTGCTGGCTTAGCTTCAGCTCACCTATGGGCTTGTTCTTGCAGCAAGTGGTAAAGAGCTGTTGGGCTGATATGGGTGGGGAGAGGAGGTGTCTTACACCTCTCTGCTTGTCGTTTGAAGGTAAAAAGCCGCCAGAAGACCCTGGTGCTGATACAGTGGATTTTCCCAAAAGAACAACTCCAGCCAAAGGTATGATGCTCCGTGTGTGTGTGCAGGGCTGCTTCTCCACAGCAGTCCAGGAGATAAGACAGTAGAGTTGATTTGAATTGAGAGCAGCCCTGAGGAGAAGGACTTGGGGTGTTGGCGGCTGAGAAGCTCAACACGACCCACAACGTGCACCCGCAGCCCAGAGACCACCCGTGGCCTGGGCTGTGTCACCCGCAGCGTGGGCAGCAGGTTTGGGGGGATCCTGCCCCTCTGCTCCGCTCTGGTGAGACCCCCCTGCAGTGCTGGTCCCGCTCGGGGTCCTCAGCACAGGACACACATGGAGCTGCTGGAGAGGGGCCAGAGGAGCCCCAGAAATGACCCGAGGCTGGGAGGACAGGCTGAGAGAGCTGGGGGGTTCAGCTGGAGAAGAGGAGCTCCGGGGAGGCCTTGGAGCAGCCTCCAGTACCCAAAGGAGGCTCATAGGGAAGATGGGGACAGACTTTTTAGAAGGGTGTGTAGTGACAGGATGAGGGATGATGGCTTTAAACTGGAAGAGGGGAGATTTAGATGAGAGAGAAGGAAGAAATTCTTCCCCATGGGGGTGGTGAGACCCTGGCACAGGCTGCCCAGAGCAGCTGTGGATGCCCCATCCCCGGGTAGAAGTTTCCAGCCTTGTCTGCCCATCCTGCTCCTCTGGATGAGCTGGGTGCTGGCGGAGGCTGTCAGTAAGTCCTTCCTGCCCGTGTTCTCTGGCAGGCTATGAGCTCCTGTTCCAGCCAGAAGTGGTGCGGATATACATCTCCCTTCTGAAGGAGAGCAAGACCCCAGCCATCCTGGAGGCTTCGGCAGGAGCCATCCAGAACCTGTGCGCTGGCAGCTGGACGGTGAGTGTCCAGGCAGGGGCGCGGGGAGCGTCCCCCGTGGGGTGCGGCCAAGGCGCTGCCGAGTCGGGCTGTTGACTTTGTGCACGGTTGCTGCCCAAGGAGATGCTGTTCAGCAGTGCAGCTCAGCTCAGGTGTGGGCTCTCCCGTGCTCTGAAGGGCTCCATGCTGCTTGCAGTTCCTTCCCTCAGTAGGCTGGGGCAAGGATGAAGGCTTGGGGCCGCTCTGCAGCTCCTTGACCTGCATTTTCTTGGTGTACCTGGGAAATCTTGCTGACCTGGCCTGCTGGGGGGCATTGGGACAGGGACAGGACCTTTGCAGTCTGTCCTGCCATGGATGCAGCCAGGGCCCTCAGTTCCCGAGATGAGGGTGGGTGACAAGGCTGCCACGGTGTCCCCGGGGGACTGTGCCTGCCCAGGCTACACCGTGGTCCCTGTCTCTCCCCCCAGTACGGCCGGTACATCCGCTCGGCGCTGCGCCAGGAGAAGGGACTCTCTGCCATCGCCGACCTCCTCACCCACGACAGCGAGCGTGTGGTGAAAGCGGCATCCGGAGCTCTGCGGAACCTGGCTGTCGACTTGCGTAACAAAGAGCTGATAGGTGAGGACATCGTGCTCTGTGTCCATCTGAGTTGGGCAGGAACGTCCTCCTGACCTGGGCACTGAGGAGTGTGGATGTGGGCGCAGCACCAGCCCAGTGTGTGTCTGCTGTTCCTCTCCCAGAGCAGCATGTGCTGAGCTCCCCTGAGAGGGACATCCAAGTTGGTCACCTGTCCCCGAGCTTTCTGCAGTGATTTTTCATTTTGATTGTTTGGTTTAGCTTGGATTTAGTTCTTTGGTTGGTTTTATGGCGGGGGGGGGTGTTTGGTGTTTTGTTGGTGGTTTTTTTTCCCCTACTTTCAGTCCTCTTCCTTACTCACGCCCAACTCTTTCCCCTTCCCAGGTAAACACGCGATCCCCAACCTAGTGAAGAACTTGCCTGGAGGCCAGCAGACCCCAGCCAAAAACCTCTCTGAAGACACAGTTGTGTCAATCCTCAACACCATTAATGAAGTAATTGTAGACAACCTCGAGGCTGCCAAGAAGCTGCGGGAAACGCAGGGGATTGAGAAGTTGGTGCTGATCAACAAATCTGGGTAGGTTCTGCACTGAGGATAACGCAAGGGGCAGAGAAGGGCTTCTCCAGGACCTACCTTGAGGCCACGGGTATTTCCAAACATATCTTCCTTCACCTCTTTCTAGGAACCGCTCCGAGAGAGAAGTCCGAGCAGCCGCCCTCGTCTTGCAGACAGTCTGGGGTTATAAAGAGCTGCGGAAACCCCTGGAGAAGGAAGGCTGGAAGAAGTCTGATTTCCAGGTATAGGGGAGTGGGATGCCCTGTGATGGCTGGGGCAGCAGGTGGGGTCCTGCAGCAGGGAGAAGGGTGTTCCTGGAGCTCAGCAGTACTGGATTTCAGCTCTGATCTCGCTAGTGTCCTTTGCCATTTCCCAGTGGATGACTGGCAGGGGGTCTCTGTTAAGGAAGAATCACTCTGCAAAGCTTTGAGCCCTGTGTCCCACACAAGCATGCAGATCTGCAGGCAGAAGGGTTTGTGGCACTAAAGGCCACCGTGGCTGTGCTGAAGAACAAGGTTCTCCAGGGCTCAGTTTTGTTCCCAAAAGCTGGGCCTGTCCTGGCTGCAGGAGTGGGATGTGCTGGTGGGGAGTGTCTGTGCCAGGGTGTGAGTGGTCACTGTCTGCTCCAGGTGAACCTGAGCAATGCCTCTCGGACCCAGGGAGGCAACTCGTTTGATGACAGCACCTTGCCTCTCATCGACAGGAACCAAAAAACAGGTACATGCCTTCCCTTAGCACCTGTTCCCACTGTCCTCCTTCCACCGTGTGGGTACCCAGAACAGCTGACCTTTGTCCATTTGTCCCCTCCCTGCTCTTCAGCCCTTCTTTGGCAGCCATAGCTGCTTACACAAGGCATCAGTTTGGGCTCTAGATGCCGCCTCAGAGCTAGAAATGATGCACGCGGGTCCTGTTGTGTCCTTGGGTCAGCTGGGTCTGGGCTCTTCTGGCTGGGTGGGCAGCAGCTCCTGCACTGCGTGCGGCTGCCGGGGCCGTGTCTGACCTGCTGCTCTCCCACGCTTGCAGACAAGAAATCCTCCCGGGAGGAGATCCAGATGAGCAGCATGGGACCAGGTAGGAGAGGGACCGGGGCCTCTCACCTGGGAGGGGGCAGAGCTCACACCTGCGGGGATGGCGCAGCTGACATGACTGTCCCCTCTCCTCCTCAGACAACTATTCCACGCTCAACGAGAGGGACCACAGCAGGACACTGGACCGGTCTGGGGACCTCGGAGACATGGAGCCGGTGAAGGCAGCGCCACTGGTGGTGAGCAGCTCTGGCTGACGAGGGAGGGCTGAGCGGGACTGGGGCGCAGGAGATGACACGTCACCGTCCCGGCTGGCAGGAGGGGAGAACTGGGCTCCCACAACTAACACCCCCACCCCGCTCCATCCCCACTAACCCCGTGTGTCTGCAGCAGGAGGAGGGGCAGGAACCGCAGCCTGAGGTAGAGGAGGCACAGGAGGATGCCGCCGTGTTTTCCCCCGTGTCGGTATGTCCCACAGCGTCCTGCCCAATCTGAACAGCGGTGACAGATCTTGCTGTGCTGTTAGGGGTGCTTTGGCCAGCCAAATCCCGCTCTGATCGCTGCTGCCTGACCCGCCGGGGCCGTGATCACCCTCCGCTGCTCGCTCTGCTCTGGGCGTGCTAACGTCTCTCCCTCTCTCTCCACAGCAGAAGATCTAGCTGCCGTCCCCACCTCCACTCAGTTTGGGTTGATAATATATTATATATATAAATATATATATAACTCTTCGTGGTGGAATGGACCGACTTTTACCTTGTCCTTATTTTTGCATTTTTTGCTGGACTGTTTGTGCCAACTAGCCAGCCAAATGACTGGGCCCGGTCCCCCAGGGGCAGCCCGGGCCACTCTGCCTCCTGTAGACCGCTGCACCTCCCCGTTCGGGGACACCTTGACCGATCACTCTTCAGCCCTGTCCTCCACCACCTCCTTCCTCTGGAGGGTCAGCCCTCCTGCCTGACTGCCGGACCGACCGGCGTGGATGCTGCAAAAGGACTTGGATCTCTGCCTTCACCAGGAACTGCCTTCTCTCCCACGCCTCCCCTCTGCTCAGAGACATCTGCAGGGACAGAGACTGGGACGTCACTCGCCGCCTTTTTTCATTCGTTTTGTTGCCTATAGGATATATTTTTGTGCAGGATGATTCTTCAACCAGGGCCGTGGGGACAATGGGCACATCCCTTTCTAGTGGCGGCGGGACCAGGGATGGGGGGCTGGAGCATGGGAGGGGTAAGGGGAAGGAAAAACAGCATTAACTTCTCTTGCTTTGCTCTAGATGAGGCTTCGGGGGCAGGGGACGGGGGATCTGGCTCTGGATCCTGTGGAGGGTTCTGGATGGGGCCGCCAGCCCCTGCCCGGTGACTGTGCGAGGACAGATGTGTATGTGGGAAGATGGTCAGTGCTGGGGTGCGGGATGGGGGTCCCTGCGGAGGGAGGAGCTGTGGCAGGACCTGGGCGCGCCACGCCGTGCAGAGCCGGGATCCCTGCCCCGCGCACCGGCTGCCCGCGGTGCTGCCCCGCAGACTTCTCTTGACACGTGCCTTTCTTTTGCCACTGTGAAATAGCTCTTTGAATCGTACTGTCTGGTTCTGCGCTGGGGAAGGGCTGTCCCGGGCTCCTGGCCGGGCTGAGCTTCCCTTCCCCATCAGGAGCCCTCACTGTCTGTGCTGGGGCTGGACGCCTGTTTGGGGGGTCCCAGCCCCCTCACTGGGGTGCGGGAGCTGGGACACACACACCTCCCCCCCCTTCCTCCCTGCTGGGGGGCACATTTCAGTGCTGTGATCTCTCGGGGAACCCTTAGGCTCCCCTGCAACTGGAAGCCTCTGCAGGAGGCTGCAAACTGGAGCGGGAGCCTCCCAGCCTGGGGCTCCCCCAAAACAGCTCACGGGAGCGGGGAGGCTGCAGCGGGCAGCACCGGAGCCGGGCTCCCGCCTGCACCCCTGCCTGAACACCCCCCAGCTCTGGCTGAGCCCTTCCTGGCTCCAGCCCCACCTCAGCTCAGTTTGGTTTTGTTCTGGGGTCTAACTCTTTTCTTTTCCTTTAAATATGTAAAACACTAATTCCTTTTTCAATTTTTAATTCCAAATGAACCAAAAAGAAAGCTTCCTCCTTCTCTCCTGCCCTGGCTCTGCTGGGCCAGCCCTGCCCTGGGGAGGAGGGGAGCGGGGAACAACGAGCTGTTCTTGTCTGATTCCTGTGCACACACTTGTAACGCTTTTAAAACAAAATGATTTTTTTATATAAATAAAGTTTTTAAAGTGTGCCTCTGTGCTTTACACCTGGTGTTTTCTGCTTTGCTCTTGGGACTTAGTGTCTTCTCCAGAGGCAGGGCTGTGCTCCTGAGCATTGCTGGCTGCCCCGGCTCTGAAAGGCACCACTGTGTGACAAACTTTCCTGGGCTGGAGTATCATTTCCTCCTCTTTCTGGCAAAAGATTGGAGGAAAAATAAAAAGCACGAGGTTTTTGTACTGAGCTCCTCCCCCTTTTGCAGGGTGCTTGGGGCTGCTCAGAGGTGGCTGGAGCCCCCGCTTGCCCAGGTGTCGGGCTGTCCTGCTGGGAAGCCTTTCCTTGAGTTCTTTTGTGGCTGGTGGAAGTGAAGAAATACCATAATTTCTCTAGTGCTGTGTCCTTAAAAAACCTGCCTGGAGGAGCCCTCTGGAGCGAGGGCTGCCCCTGCAGAGCAGGCTGGGCTGCACTGAGCCGCTCACTCCTCCTGGGGAATAGCAGAGCCAGGCTGAAACAGCTTGGCTTACTTTGCTTTTACCTGTGTGTGTGAAAGAAATCCTGTAAATCTGTGGAAATACCTTTTCGGAAGCCGTTTGGTGCTGGAGCAGAGACAGGGCCAGGTGTTTTATTGCTTCAGATGGAGGGGACAATGCCAGGAATGTTTGGGGGAAGGGGGACAAGGATGGTGTCTGGCTTAGCAGAAACACTGCTGGGGACATTGGGCTGTGCAGGACTAATGACAGGGACATGGATGGTGGGACAACACGGGGTGTTTGGCTTAGCAGGGATGATGCGTGGCCTGGTGGGGACAACAGCAGAACCAGCCCAAAGTGGGGCTACGAGCCACGGGCTGGTGGTCAGAGGAACAGCTTGTCATGGCAGGGCTGGCAGTACATCTTGTCACCGCGCTCGCGGAAGGTGCCTTTCTGCAGCTGGCCCAGGCAGTAGGAACAGACGAAGTGCTCGGGGTGGTACCTGCGCCCGGCAGCCGTGACGCAGCGGCCGGTGACGGGGCGGCTGCAGCCGTGGCAGATGCTGCCCTGCCGCTGGTGGAAGTGCAGCTCACAGTACGGACGACCCTCCAGCTCGAAGAAGGAGCCACTGTCGAAGCCAGTCAGGCACTCCTGGGGAGACGACGGGGAGGCTGGCTCGGCCTTGGGACACGCTCACCCCATGTCCCCGCCAGCATCCAGCCGGCCGCACTCACCGCACACACGAAGCACTCGGGGTGCCAGACGCCCTGCAGCGCTGACAGGTAATTGTCTGTCACGGCGCGTTCGCAGCCCTGGCATTTCGGGGCAAACATGGCCAGGAAGTCCTGGCGGCAGTATGGCTTCCCGCCCCGCTCGTGGAAACCTGCGGGCATGGCATCGAGATGGGCACCCCCGCGTGCAGCGGGGCCCAGCCATGGGCTGCCCAGGGAAACACTGGGGGGGGTGCAGGACAACCCGGGCAACGGATGCGAGGGCATTGCGGGGAGTACCCGGGGTGGGGGCAGGACCCCCACGCCTGTCCCCTGGACTCACCGTCATCTCCAAACACCTTCCCGCAGTGGGCACAGAAGAAGTGCTCTGGGTGCCAGGTCTGGTCCAGGGCCGTGAGGACTTTCTGCAGGAAGAGGTGAGGTGAGGCGGCTGCAGTGGCGGGGGCTGGCGCAGGGGGGCGGGGGGCCATACCTCACGGATGGGGCTGGCGCAGTAGGCGCAGAGCGGGGAGAAGGCTCGGTGATAATCCTCCTCACAGTACGCCCGCCCGCCCCGCTCGAAGAAGGGCTGGCCGCCCAGCTCCTGCCCGCAGCGGGCACAGGTGAAGTGCTCGGGGTGCCAGGTTGCGCCCAGGGCTGTGAGCACCTGCGAGGAGAGGGATGCTGTGAACGGGGGGCACTGGCAGGGAGGTGTGGGGGCTCGCCCAGGGCTCACCTTGCCAGCGACGGGCTTGCGGCAGGCGGCGCAGACGCCCGCGGGGGCAGCGGAGATACCCAACTCCTGCAGGTCCTGGGTGAGGCTGCCCAGCATCTTGTCCAGCGAGGGCTCAGGCTCTGCTGGCCCCCCGGCCCCCTGCCCCGCGGCCACCAGCTGCGGGAAGGAGGACGGTGAGGACGGGGTGAGGACCAGGACCCATCTGTCCCCCGGACAGGGCTCACCTGGCTCTGCATGTGTCCCAGGTCGGCCAGGAGCTCGTCCAGCTGCCGGGCAGCTGCCCTGGGTGGGGGCGAGGGGAGCGGTGGCTGCGGGGCCGGCATGGGGCTGCTGAGCACGGCAGAGAGCGGGGATGAGCAGGGAGGCTGTGGCTTCCAGGCTGAAGGTGCCTGGGACTAAGAACCCTCCCCCGCGAGACGCTGCCCTTTCCCCACAGGCCCCAGCAGGGGACGGGGCCCTCCCTGGGGACACGCTGGTGGGAAGGGGGCTGCTGGCAGCCCAGCCCTCACGCAGCAGCGCTGCCGGGATGCAACTCCCACCCCAGCTCGCAGAAGGACCTTTTGTCTGGGGGACACACAGGAGGCCGGGTGACCCTGCAGGACATGTCTAAGTGATGTAAAGGGCAGCCCAGGGTAGCTCTGGTCGCATTTTACCTGTACAGTGTTGTCAAAGCCTGTCCTGGCGGCTGCACCTGGAAGGACAAACCCCTGCAGCAGAGCCAGCAGGATCCCCCGGCACCCTGCACCGCCCAACACCACCGCCCTGCCCCGAGTTGAGCAGGGTCTCAGCCCCCAGCGTTACCTTCAGGGCCACCGAGGCGAGCGGCTCACGGCTGGGGAAGGCGGGGGGCCCAGCTGTGCCTGGCTCTGGTTTGCAGGAGCTCGGCACCTTCCGCCCGCCGTTCTTAGCATCCAGACAAGAGCTCTGCTCCAGTTCTGCCAGCAACGCATCTGCACGGAGAGACCTGGGTCAGGCAGCCCAGCCACTGGCTGCCCTCCCTCCCTGTGCACTGCCCCGAAATCACAGGAGCAAAAGTAGTGTCACAGCGGCTCCCGCCAGGCACAGGCCAGGGCCCTGAGGGGCTGCGCGGCCCTGAGCACCCTCCCCCAGAGCCCCGTCCCCAACACGAGACGGGCCACTGCACCGCACAGCCCTCCTGAGCACGGGGACTGCCGGCAGCAGGGTCCTGCTTCCCTCGCACACCAGCTCTGGCTCATGAAAAAACATCCATCAGCCCTTAAATTAAACCCAGCACAAGCCCTGGCATGGGAGAGCTAAACCTTGGTGCCTTCTGCGCACCCAGAGCAGTGCTTCCCATGGGAGGGCAAAGCGCTTTCGCCTTCAACACCTCGGCCGTCCCTCGGCACCTCGCTGCCCTTGCATCAGGAAACGGGGAGGAAGCCCCAGCGCAGCTGCTCCCGAACCCCATCTCTGCCGCCCTGGGACGGGCGCTGCCCCGCGGGCTGCTCAGCGCTGCTGCGCGGCCAGGGCCGTGTCGCTGCCGCAGCTCGTTTCCTGCCCGTGAGCACTCTCCATTTTTGACCAAGCGCTCGCTTGGGCCCCGTGTGTCCCTGAGATGGGGCAGGCAGGGCAGGAAATGTGGCTCCATCACTGTCCCCTCTGCAGCATCCCCGACCCACCGAAGGCACAACCCCGTGCCAGGCCTGGGTGTGGGACTGGCTCTGTAAGGCCCAGCTTACCTAAATCCTCCATCGCGCCCAGCAGGGTCCTGGCGCCGTGAGCTGCTGGGCTGCACTGCGCAGACTTTCGGTTCCGCTCCCCAGAGCCGCCTCCCCCCAGGGCCGGGTTTGTCGCTCGGGGTTTTCCCTTTGTGGTTGTGCAGTCGCACCACGTGCGATGGGCAGCGCAGAATGCGGCGGCAGGGGCTGGTGGCAACGCTGGGTTGGGGCTGGAAAGGGAAGGAACTGGGCAGCAGGTTGTCCACGGAGCTCCTGGCTCATAGGAACATCTAAGTTCCATGGGTGTCTCATCTGGACGCCAGAGCACACGTCTTGCAGACCCAGGCCCTTTCCAGAGCCACTGGCCGCATGATGAGGGACCGTGTCCCCGTGCTGGGTGGAAACGCGTTCACGCTGCTGTGACAGCAGCAGCCGCAGGATCCGCAGCAGGACCCTCCAACAGCCTCACCTTCCAAGGGGCTGATCTTGGAGCCTCAACTTGGATTTCCAGGTAATGGTTAATCCTGTTGTGCCACTTCGACCCAGCTGCCGACTGGTGACCCCTGTGGCTCAGGGACTCCCGGTGTTGCGGGGCTGGGTTTGGGGCGCAGAGCGCTCCCGACCTGCCTTCCCCACCCCACTGCTGCCCCCGCGCCCCAGGGAGGACGGGTTTTCTCCCCGTGTCCTGCGCCGCCGGAGGAGCAGAGCGTGTGTGTGTCTGTCTGTCTGTCTGTCCGGACCAGCTTGTCCAAGGCAGGACACAGGGGCTGGGCAGCTCCATTGTGGGAGGGCTTTTGATCCAGATACCCGTCAGTGAGACTCCCTGTTCACTCCTGGAATGGAATTAAATAAAATCCAGCCAGTTTAGCCAGTCTTTTCAAGAACGGAGGGAAAGGTGGATTTTCCGATGTTGCCAACCTAAAATGGTCTAAAACGGTAAGCGAGATCAGCCAGGAGAACCACAGCAACAACCCGCATCCCGGAGGGGCCCGGCGGGTCACGGCCCGCGGCCGCTGCGGGGGGACGGCGCTGGGGGCTCCCGCGAGGGGCCGTGCGAGCCCGGCGCCCCGGCCGGCCCCGCGGCAGCGCCGGCAGCGGGAGGCGCCGGGGGGGCCTGGGGGTCCGCCACTCCGAGCTGCTCCGGCCGGCACCGCCAGCAGCCGGGGCCGGAGGTTCCGGGCTCCCTTCGGTTCCTACACGCGGCGCTCTCCGCGCGGGGTGCGGCACCGCGGGAGGTGTGCCTGGGGAGGCAGCTCGGTGCTCGGGGACACCGGCGGGGCTGCTGCCCGGCCCGGCGGGCTGCGGTGAGCTGCTGCCGGGGCCCCACGGTCACCCGCTCGGCAGAGCGCGGGGCGGCTCCCGGGGGGGCAGCGCAGCGGCCGCGGCCACCGGGCCCCCGCGCACCGGGCCCCCGCGCACCGGGCCCGGCCGCCGCTCCCAGCGTGCCCCGCGGCGACCCCGTCCCGCCGCCCGCGGAACTACAGCTCCCGGCAGGCAGCGCGCATGCGCAGCGGCCGGGCGGAAGTGGGCGGGGCGCCCGCCGCAAGCCCCGCCCCCTCTGCGCCGGCCGCCATTTTGTCACCGACTTTCACCCGCCGCCCGACGGGGCGTTTTTTTTTTTTCTTAAAGGCGAAGCGACAGCCAAAAGCCGGCCCTGCCGCCGGACCCGCCGGGCCCGCGAGCGGCGCCGCACGCCGCGGCAGGGAGCGGCCGCGTGGGGCGGGAGGCGAGCGGCTTCCCCGGCCAGGCCGCGCCCGCGGGGCGAAGGGACGCGGGGGCAGCCGGAGGGGCGCAGGCGGCGGCGGTAGGCAGCTCGGCGCTGTCGCGGGCCGCGCGGCGGCCGTGCGGCGGCCGGGCGAGCCGGTGCGGCGGGCCGGCGGCCGCAGGGGCCGCAGTCGGGCGGGCGGCGCGGCGGGGCCGGCCGGGGGGGGAGCGGCAGCGCGAGCGCGGCGGCCCCAGCGGCGCGTGCGCGGCGGGGCGCACGCGCGGGGCGCGCGGGGAGCGGCCCGCCGGTTGGCCGCGCGGCAGCAGGGGGCGGGCCCCGGCGCGGCCGGGCCGCTCATTGGCCGGGCGGCGCGCGAGCGGCGGAGAAAGGCGGGAGGGCCGCGGGCTGGGGAGGCGGGGCTTGGGGCGGAACCGCCGCCTCTTCCGCGCTCGCGGGTTGGCTGGTGCGCGTGGGGGTGGGCGGTGATTGGGCGCGGCCGAGGCGGGCCGGGGAGGTCTGGCGGGCCGGAGGGAGGGGCGCCCAGCAGCTGCGGCCCCGCCGCTCGCCGCCCTGATGCCGGCGGGCGCGGAGCAGCCGGGGGGCGCCGAGGAGCAGCCGCCCGCCCGGGGCCCGCCCGCGGTGGCAGAGAGGCCGCCGTCCTCGGGCCGCCGCCGTCCGCCGCTGCCCGCCGCCGAGCAGGGGGAGGAGTCCGGCGGTAGCCGGGTGCTGAGGGGCGGCCGGGAGCGGGGCCGGGCCGCGGCCGCCGCCGTCTCGGCCGCGGGGGGAGCCGCGGCCGCCGCCTCCCGTCGCCGTAAGGCTGAGTATCCCCGGCGCCGGCGGAGCAGCCCCGGGGCCAGACCCGCCGCCGAGCAGCCCGCCGCCGAGACGCCGCCCGCTGCCAGGAAGGCTCCCCGGGCCGGGTGAGTGCCCCGCGGGGCCGGGGGGGGCGCGGTGGTGCTGGCGGAGGCCCCGGCCGGGCGGCCTCTCCGCGTCCCGCTGGAGCGGCGCCTGCGCCCCGGGGCCGCCGCCGCCGCCTCTTTGTTCCGGGCCGAGCTGGGGCCCCGGCCGGCCCCTGCCCGGGCAGGCAGCGGCCCGCGGCCCCGGCCGTGCAGCCCACGGGCTGCGAGCAGAACCGGCGCGCCCGTGTCAGCCCCCCGGGCAGCGTCCCGGGGCAGCTGCTGCCTTCCGCGGCCCGCGTTGGCTCCGCTGCCGGGTCCGGGTGCGGGAGGCGGCCCTGGCTGCGTCTCGCTGCTGCGGGTCTGGGACGGGGAGTCCGGCCACGTGCACACGTGTGCTCGGGTGCTCGGTACCGGAGCTGCTCTGCTTCGGTCTGACGGCAGAGTCCCTCTGACTTACCCGCAGCTGCTGCGGGTGAGACCGGGCTTCGTCTGATTTGTTATTATAGTTCGTGTAAACTTTCTCCAGATCAAATAATCCATGTTGGTATAAGGGGTTGGAACCAGTGATTTGTGAACAGGACAATGGGTCTGTCCACAGCGGGGAATTAGGACTTATTCTCTACATTGTTCCGTTTCTTGCTTTTGCCGCCAAATCACGGAAGCTGTCTCTTATGCTTGCCTTTTGTATTTTTTTCAGGTGCACAGATAAAGCAGCTGGTAAAGGTAAGAGCTGAATTACTCAGTCCTACTCTTACATTCCATCCAGAAAGTCAGGGCTTTCCCACGAAGGCAGCCAAGCATCTGTTGGATCTTCCTTTTAAAGAACGTTCTGTTGCTTGATGACATGCAGCTTCTTTCCAAGGTCTCTCTCAACACTGTGGAACTGCAATAAGCTGCTGCTGGTGTTTGCACGTGCAAAAACTTATTCTTCCCAATAACCACTAGGGCTTTGCTTTGCAGTCAGAAGTGGAGGCCACGCCACAGGGTGACAGCTCTTGTTTCGCTGGTCCTGACTGGCCAGCAAAACCTGCGCTCGCATCTGTGCTGTGGCTGTGGCAGCATGCGGGGGGTCCTCAAGAGGCAGGCGAAAGAAATGTGGAATAAAGAGTATTCAAATATTTATGCTTGTCCTTTTCTAGCTTTAGTGGATGGTGATTTTTTTTTTTTAATGATTATGTCTTCAGAGATGAAAGATTAAAGTTTTGAAGGGGAGAGTAGCTTAATGGGTGTAATCAAGAAAGCCCCAGCTGTGGAGAACTGCGACCAGGAGCAGAAATTTTGTTCTTCCACTGCAAACTCTGTGAACTCTGTGCATCCACCTAACAGCTTCTTGTGGGGAGAAAAAAAAAAAAAAAAAAAGTTAGAGGGCTTTGCTCCCTACCTGGTGCTGACTTCTGAAACAGTTCCTAGTGAAAGGCTTTGTGTAGTGTTGGTTTTAATCTGGTACTAGAGGACTGTCACAGAATGAAATGGTGAGGAATGGTCATACACCTGTGCAAATGAATTCTCCTTTCTGCTGGAGCTGTTCTTGTTTGCAGGCATTTGTGTCTTAAAGGCTGCCTTTATCCTTGTAATTCTGTAACTTCATTTCTACAACTCTATAGCTTTATTCCCTCTGGGTGTTGAAGTCCATCACAGTTCTGCCTGGCAAGGTGGATTTTTGCAGACCCAAGCAGCATTAACCGATGTATATTTAGCACCGACCCCACTTGTATGCATTCACCTCTTGCTGCTTAAAGGGTTGGCGGAGTATTGTGAGAGCTTTAGCCTTTGAGGTCAAAGCAAAGCTGCTGAAATAAGTGAAAAGGCATGACATTGACACTTAACAGGCGTATAGTGTTAACCTCATGTGTTAGTGGTGATTCTCAGTGTTTTGGATACCCTTAAGCAGAAACGTTGATGTGGTAGTGGTGGAAAACAGGCAGAATAGTCCTATTTTTACCGTAGTTTATTGGAATATGCTTGGAAATGGCAAAGGTCAGTCTGAAATTTCCCAAATTGGATGACTCTCTGCACTCTAGCTGCTTTAGACTTTAACTTTGGGCTCTGAGAGATTCAGCTGTCCTTGAATGCGAGGGCGGAAAAAGTATTTATTAAATTTTTTGGGCTCTTTTTTGTGATTAGACCCGCAGCCAAAATGGATGGCATGAACACCTGCATGAAAATTGGCCATGAGAACTGGTGACTACTTCTAGTCCAAAAGAAATCTGCCTTGGTGGTTTTGTTTCTTTGTTTTTCAGTCTTTAAAAACGCAAAAGTGGGAAAGCTGCACTTGTGTGTGCTGGCTGTGCCCGGGATGCCATCCTGGCTGCGCACTTGTGCGTGTTGGGGAAGACACAGACTGAATAAAGTGTCTTGAGTCATGCAGGAGAGAACCTTCCCTCCCGCTCCCTGCCTTTTGCTGTCAGCATAAAGTGTTTGAAGTCACCTCGTCAGGTGTTGGCGAGCTGCAGCTTTCCTGGCACAGCAGGGTTTTCGGTAGCCACGCGTTCTCTGTAATTCTGGAAGGTAAAACACCATTCGGCGCTTCACCCCTGGGTGGAGCTGGGTTGAGGAAGAAATCCAGTAAAACCGCGGAGTGGTTCTTAGTGCTGGTGTTTACTGGCATCAGTTCTGACGTGGAATTTAATTCTGCGTGGTGATTTGCATTATACTACTATCCTTTACTATGAAATAACCAAATCCGGTTCAGAACACTGAGTTTTCGTGAGCTCAGCTGTAGCTGTTACTCTGTGCGCAGGGCGAATGGCCCGTGGAGCGACGTGTTCCTGCGACACGGCCGTGTGTCTGTCGAGCAGGCGAAAAACTTGCTGCACCCAAGTTTGTTCAGTAAGTTTTGTTGCTTTATGTTTGATGTTCTATCTTGAAGTAAAATCACCAGCGTTGCTGTTGGTAGAGAAGGCCGAGAGGCGATAAGTGCGATCACGGGTGAGTTTATGCTGTGGGTTGTGAGATGTGCTGTAACAGGAGGAGTGTCTGGCCGCGTTTTGTGTGCTCCTGCGCGGTGCCGCGGGGTTGGACTCGGGAGTGGGCACAAAGGTCTGGCTGTGCGGGGCTGGCGGAGGATCACGGGAGGATGAAGTCGAAGGTGTGTGTTATATCAGAATCACCAGGGCAGCTGCACAGTCAGCGGTACTGATTGCATTTCCTATCTCGTCTGCTTAGTCATGCAATTGCAATATTTCCCTAATGTGTTTCTGTAGAAATATTAGTTACATAAGTAGAACATTTAATCTGGGCTTATAAATGAATCAATATAGCTAGAGCCAAACTGTGTCGTATAATTCACGTTTGACTTGGCACGACGCTGTATATTCTTGTGGAAATAATTTTCATTTTAGTTAGGCCAGAATAATTTTAATTACTGGAATACAGATTGAGTGAATACGCTTCATGTTCTTCCATCACTGAATTGAAAACTCGGTGCTTACTGTGACTCCTGAAGTCAGGTCAGCAGTCAAACAAAACCTGCTGCTCCGATTTAATTTTACACCCAAACCAGTTTCTGACTGTATCTGCCTCTGGTAAGGTTGTACCCCTGCTGTTTAGTAACCTCTTTATGGGTCCAGATGACGTCTTTCCATCAGTCACAGCGGGCAGCGCGGGCTGTTGGCTCTGGGCAGCGCTGAATGCGGACGCCGGGTTTGTGCCGTGGTCCGGCCCCACCGCGCTGTTCCCAGACACGGCGCCTGGTCTCCGAGGTTTCGAGCTGAGTTGCGAGGAGCTGACTCTGGTGAGAAGACGAGGGTGGAGTTGGAAGCATTTGCACAAGCACCACGTGCTGTGGATGAACACTTGGATTAATGAACCCCTGTCTCTAATGTTGCTCTTCTGTGTCACGTGGCTGAAATGTGCTCCATGTGGACCCTTGTTTATGCAAATTATTTTTCTTGCCTGTTTTAGTCTTGCAACTTTACACTGGTATTGATCCTTTTTTTGTGATGATAAGAACGAGATCCGATGTAATTCTTTAAGTGCACGTAGGTACACAGTGGTGCAGTAGAAGAGTTTGTTGGAGAGGTAAAACGGGGCTGCATAAAGCCTGTATTTAAAGCTGGGATCGAAGGCGACGTGGTGCCATGTGCGTGGAGCCACCTCCTTGGGAGTCCGGTCTCAAGCCAGTGGTTTTTGCACAGCGGGTGATGCCAGCGGGATTCTCATGTTTCTCCAGCACACAGCCGCAGGAACCGTGCGTTGGGCAGGGACTCGGGTGGAACACCTGTGTTAGATGCTCAGAAGTGTCTCGGCGCTGTGCTGTGCCGTGTTTCCCCGGTCTCTCCGCGCTCGGTGCTGCTCGCGCGGCCGCTCTCCCACCCTGCCGGTGCAGGAAGCCCAGCGCCCGCTCCTCAGGACTGGGAAATACAAATTTGCTCCGTGGCAGCCCGCTGTGAACCGCTAGGAAAACTGTAAGGCTCCACAGATTAAAAACGTGGAAAACTTTAAGGCTCTAGTTGTACAAAATGGTTTTGTAGCATAGATAATTCGCTTTATACCTCATTATTTGTATTCGTAAAGCTTCGTGCTTCTTTGGTAATGACTACTTTCCCTTAAGACATTGTCGGTGTTTTGAGAGAGAAATGTCATTACTTAAAGTCAGACCCTAGAAAAACGTGCCGAATTTAAATAACTTGAATTTCCCAAACCTACTTTGACTCCTAGGAGGATTTTGCTGTGTCCCGTACGCACAATTTCACAGCTCTTTAGGGTGGGGAGCCATTTGGACAGAGGTTTACACTAGGATTTTTCTTCTCAAGTTTCATTTTTGTCTGTTCCATTATAAGATTATATGTTCACTGCCTTATCTCTTGTACGTTAAATCGAAGTTGCAGTCTGAGATGCATATGTGTTGTGGTGCATTTATTTTCATAATAGTTTTGTAACTTAACTTGTAGTCTATTTTTCCTTACATGGATATTTTCCAAAAGTGTCTACTTTGCAGGGTTAGTGAGATGCTTGCAAATGCTTTATAAACCAAAGCTTAGGAAATGTGTTGTTAGCAATCAACAAACTGTTAATTTGTAACAGTTGAAAGTTTCATTTTTCTGTACATGGAGGATAAAGTGGCACAGGTGTTTGTTACTGTTGTATGTCAGAAAGAGGGGAACCTGTTATTGCAACGAGCTGCAGGCTGGAGGCGGGTTGGCCAATAAAAGCGTGAACGTCCGAACAAGTGCAGCTGGTACAAGTAGGTGTGGAGCAGCAAACAGCTCCCAGGTCTGAGTACCCGGGCGGGTTTCAGCTGCGGTGCAGCAGGACGGGGACAAAGGGACGCGTTGTGCCAGATTAAAGCTGTGCCCCAATGGGACCCCCCGGCAGCTGCTGCCTTGCAGGACGACACCCGCGCTGGCGAAGCTTCCGCGCACCCCTTGGCAGCGACGGCGGCTGGGTCTGTGCTCTGGAAACCTGCTTCTCTTTCCCAAAGTACAGAGCAGTGTGGCCGCTGCACCTGTGAGTTCCCAGGGATCGGGGCAGGAGAGCGGCGAACAGTGTGAGACCTGCAGGTCCTGTGATGAAGGAACTGCTGCTGCTTCAGGAAGTAAACGCAGTGGTTTGGACTTTCCCTCTCTGCTTTTTGCAGTGAGTAATTGGTGTGTTCCCTCAGTGCTCGGGAAGGTCGGGGAGTCTGCTGGGATTCACTGCTCGGGCCCTTGTCACTCTTCACACTTGCTGCGTCCAGTGATGTAAAAAGGCAGCAGTAAGCGCCTGGTGCCTGGAACGATCTCCTGTAAGGAAAATGCGGTGGGCCTGGAGAGCAATGTGTCTGTAGATGAAGCGAGAAACAAAGCACGAGCAAGTGCCAGTCGCTGTCTTCATGTGCAGATCCTGCCTGCAAAGTGGATTTATGGTGTAGGGAGGAACCGAGAACCGTGAGGGTGAGTTTATCTCCTGGTCTGGGAGACAGTGGGCAAACCTGGGTATTTCTCCCTTTTGCTTCAGTTTGTGGCAATGCTGGTATATGTAGAAAAACACGATACAGGTTCTAAGATAGAGAAGCTTTTGCTGGTTCAATAACCCTGCATGCTGTGCTCCCGGGACAGAATTAGTGTGAACGGGAACACGTTTTTGCTGCACATTGAGGTGGGAACCCGTGCTGGCTGGCGTGCTGTGCAGGTGGGGTGTTACTGGGGCGAGTGGTGCCCGGAGTCTTGTCTTCTGGCTGCCTAAACAGCTAAAACAGAGTAAAACATTATAGTCCTTTCCTCCCAGCCTTCCTTTTCTCGTCCCTTCTCCGAGTGACAGGTGTTTTCTTCAAGATTTAAAGGATGTTTGATACCTCTTGGGCACCATCACTCAGATCTGTAAGTGTTTCTGCCCTAGACACTGTTCAGTTTAAAGGCTGTTGGGAAGAATTAGCGGAATGGTGAAAGTTCCTCAGAGTGAAAGCTGTTTATCATTAGGTGACTTAAGGGCAAGTTCAATGTAGGAGGAACCCCAGGAGCCAAAACTCCAAAAGGATTGGTAGGAGTTCAGAGAGCAGGTTTTCCCGTCTCTCTGGAGCGGCTCCTGTGCTGACCGCGGAGCCGCGGGGACGGTAATTAGTGCTGGCGCTGGAGGGTCGCAGGGGTGTCACCCACGGTGTTCCTTGTCACACTCGCTTTGCCAAGTTACAGCCTCTGTTGCCCCGTCCATGGAACGTGGCTCGGACCGAGGGCAGCGGTGCCGGGTGTGGGACCTGTTTGCAGCAGCTGATCGGAAAAGCAAACGCTCGGCGCTGCTTCTTGCGTTGTACTGCGGTACCTCGGTAGCTGTTGTCTCGTGTTTTGTCCTTCTCGAGCCTGAGTCCTTGTGACCTGGTGTCCATCACCACTGCTGACATTCGCAGTGAACTAACAGGACGATGGCCGATAATGCAGTTGCCGTGCGTCTTCTGAGAGGACAGGAACCTTCCAGAGAAACTGTGGGTAGCCAGAACTAGTGGTGTTGACAAGTTCAGAGTTTTAAATTCAGGAATGATTACAGCCTTTCTAAGTTAAAATTTTCCTATGTTTGGTCTCAAGAGATTCAAGCAGCACCTTTTTTTGTTGGTAGAGCAGAGCCCGATTGTCTGTAATAGCAATATTTATTCCCTCTGTCTTGTTTCTTTTGCTGCTTTGTGCCATTAGCCAAACCTTGGTAACCCAGGAGTGTGGCTTTCTATGCGAGTGTTTGTGAGAGGAGGGGGTGATAGCGTTCAACCACAGGGCCGGGGTTTAACCAGACCAAGTGTGGTACGCAGGGCAAGACCAAAAATAACTGTGAGGTCCTGCTGTCATCATCCTGGCTCCTTCCACTGGCGGTACGGAGACAGGGCAGACGTGTTCCTGTCCAGGGACAGCCGTGTTCCTCACCTAAATGCAGATGTGACTCCTGGTACTTACTGCCGAACGTCAGGAGTTTGGGGAGGAATCCTCAAGTACAATTAAAATTGCAACAGCTCCAGTGAGGAGCCGGTGGTCCCCTCAGATGCCAGGTCGGGCGACAGGAGGGGAAATGCTGCTTTGCTGCTTCTCTTTCTGAGCCAGTTGCTGTCTCTGTATTTACTGGGTGGTTTGTAGCTGGTTTGTGGGGGGTTTTTTGTTTTTATTTATTTATTTTGGTTTGGTTCTTGGTTTTTTGTTTGTTTTTTTGAGAGGCTGTCTGGATTCACCAAAAGGCTGGGTTTGTGAAGGAAAAAGGAAATTTAGGTGTGGGAAGGAGACACAAAATTTTATTTAAAAATCTTTGATTTTTCTTTTGCAGCTTCAGATTCAGGCAGAGCCTTGGTGAATGCTGACTGCAGCTGCCAAGGCAGCGAATACTTTGCAGATACAAGTTTCCTCCTTGCGTAGGGATCTTTGTCCACTGTTGAGAGGGTCTAGAATTATAAGAATTTTCAACTAATAGCCCTATATTGCTTTACAAGTTCTACTATAAAGTAAATATTTGATGCTTCTCTTAACTATGGGCCTTTTCGGAGATGCATAGGTATTCACGGCATGTGAAAATGCCATGAATGTGTTAAAAGAGCATGCTGAAGCAGAGGAAGAAGTAAAAAGGAAAAATCATCGGGAAAGGCTTATTAAGCACCTTCACTTCAGAGAAGTGAAGCAAAATTGCTGGGTGAGTGGTGCGCTTTGTAGAAATGTGTTCTGAGGGAGGTCTGTTTCAGTTCCGTAAGTCTAGTCTTTAAAATACTGGCTCTTGCTAAGAAATCAGCTGAATGCCTGATCCTCCCAGGGAATAAAGCTCTTTGAGGAGCAGCAGCGTGTGCTGACACTGGTGGCGTTTGAGGGGGAACTTCTGGAGAATGGCTTCAAGTGTCTGGGTTCAATTTAACATGCAAAATTACTGAGGGTGTTCACAATTAGGATTAAAAACATAAAGCAGTCAGAGTTCGCCTTGAGATCTGCTGAACCAGGAAGCCAGAAAAGGCGTAATTCCCGCTCTGGTAGAGGGGGATTTATACGTGGGAGACATGAGACTTGGTTACTGTTGGACACCAGAATTGTGGTGCCTCGTGTCCTGTATTCAAGTTGGATTTTTTTCACTCAAGTGTTGATTGTTCCCACCCTGTTAATCAAGGATTGGGGAATGAGACCTGCAAAGCAAACTACATGCTAGAAGTAAAATGATCATTTGGTTCAAAAGACTTGAGGCAAAATCAAAGATTTCAGGTTGGGAGGGACCTCAGGATGTCTCTGGTCCCACCCGCTGCGTAGCACGAGTTCAACACGGAGTTCCCATCGTGCTGCTCAGGCTGGACAGGCTGGAGAAGTGGGGCCATGTGAACCACCTGAGGTTCAACAGGGCCAAGTGTAGGACCCTGCACTCGGGTTGGGGCAGCCCTGGTGTCAATGCAGGTTGGGGATGGAGGGGTGGAGAGCAGCCCCAGGAGAAGGACTTGGGGTGTTGGCTGATGAGAAGCTCAACATGACCCACAACGTGCACCCGCAGCCCAGAGACCACCCGTGGCCTGGGCTGTGTCACCCGCAGCGTGGGCAGCAGGTTTGGGGGGATCCTGCCCCTCTGCTCCGCTCTGGTGAGACCCCCCTGCAGTGCTGGTCCCGCTTGGGGTCCTCAGCACAGGACACACATGGAGCTGCTGGAGAGGGGCCAGAGGAGCCCCAGAAATGACCCGAGGCTGGGAGGACAGGCTGAGAGAGCTGGGGGGTTCAGCTGGAGAAGAGGAGCTCCGGGGAGGCCTTGGAGCAGCCTCCAGTACCCAAAGGAGGCTCATAGGGAAGATGGGGACAGACTTTTTAGAAGGGTGTGTAGTGACAGGATGAGGGGTGATGGCTTTAAACTGAGAGGAGATTTAGATGAACTGTACTTGGGAATTTCAGTTTTCAAAGGATGAACTTGTTCACATAGACATTTTAGCCAGTGCTGTTATCGTGCCAAAACATATCTGGAGATCAGCCAAAAATAAACCACCTGTGGAAGCTGTAAATGGGTGCGAAGACCTCAGGCTGACAGTGCTTGTGATGCTTTTTGCTCTAGCATGAGAACAGAAACATCCAGCTCAGGTTCCTCAAGGTTATTACCAGGTGTACAGTTCTGATTAAATAGCTGTTTGGGGGGTTCTCCACACGTGACTTTTAATGGGGTTCGGTTTTGAAGCTAGTCTGTTGTAAAGCAGCTGCTGAGGTTTGTGAGTGTCTGTCTCAGTGCTTAGGGGACATCAGAGCCAGCAAATACTCATCTTATACGCCTTTATCAGAGGGAAATGTAAGCTGGTTTTAGATATTTGTGTCTTGGAGGCAGTAGGGAATGTGCTGAGAGTTTCAAGCGAAGGTTTGCAGAGGTAGAGCCGGGCTGCGTCCTGTCGGGCCTGGCAGAGCGACGCTCCAGATCTGAGAGGTTGTGGTTCCCCGTCAGCAGGCAGGGCAGCTGTGCTGTTCAACGTCACACAACAGAGAGGAGTCTGAATTGATTTATGCTTTTTATTGTTATTATTAACGCGGTTGCAATGGGTGTTTCAGATCCCAAAGAAGAGAAGGAGGAGGAGGAGATCTGCAGTGTCCTGGGCCGCGGCTCCCCCGTGGGCACGGGCCGGCCGGGCCGGGGCTGGCGCAGCAGCAGGGCCGCCCGCCCGCGCGACGCCGAGGGCCCGCGCGCCTCCCGCTCCAGGGCCGGCTCCCTGCAGCTCGTCTGCAAGTCAGAGCCCAACACGGACCAGCTTGAGTACGGTACGTGGGCAGTGCTGGCGTGGCCGCGCCTGCAGGCGCTCGGCCGAGCGCGGGGGACTGGCCGAGCGCGGTGCCCCCCGGTCAGGAGCAGCTGCTGCTGCTGGCGCCCCGAGACACGAGCTCACTGCGGCCAACGCACATTGAAACCTAACGGCAACTTTTCCTTTCAGAGGTCACAGAACAGCATCAGTCTCCAGCTGGAATCAGGTAGGAAACTCCTTACTTTGTGGTACTTCTTCCTATTTAGTGTCTCAAGAAGGGAAGATAAGGGCCTGAGTTTTTTCAAAATAAATGCTTCTATGAAAGGATCTGTGGGATAGATACCTTTGATTTCATTCAGTCCTGAGCCTTTGCGTTTTCAGTCTGGATGGCAAATGGACTGCAGATGTGAGGAGATATTTTGGAGAAATGGATAGTAAGATTTGATCTGGGCATTTCAGCTGGTGGCTTTATTCCTTCAGGAGCAGATGCTGCAATTTGGTGGGTTCACAAGAGGAGAGGGCTCTGTTTGGTCTGTCATCGTGCTCCTCAGTCGGTGCAAGCTGAGCTTTCCCCAGTCGTGCCGGAGCAGAAAGTGCTCAGTAATAGCATCTTTCCCATCCTGGGGGCTGATGCGTGGATGTTCTTGCAGTAGCGTTTAAGCTGTTGCTGCTGCAGTCCTCTGTTCTCTGTTTCTCCCAGCAGCGATGATGAGGAGATGCTCATCAGCGAGGAAGAAGTTCCCTTCAAAGATGATCCAAGAGATGAAACCTACAAGCCCCATCTAGAGAAGTATATTGGATTACATACTTATCGTGGTTTTAGACCAAACAAACTGTGATATCTTAGTTGAATGAGATTAATACATCCCAGAGAATTTGTGCTATTTGCTGTGAGGGATGCACACAGCTGCTAAGATGGAATGGCTCCTGTTGGACACTGTATTTTCTAAATATTGCCTGCAGCTATCAGGACTTGTCTTCTCTAACGAACTAAAGCCTTTAGAACCCTGCTGGCTGCCAGATTCTTCCTTAATTCTTGGTCATACTTCTGCTTAGAAATGGAAATTGATAAATAGACCTGAACTTCAGTTTTTGCTTAAATCTTTGTAAAAAGCAGACAATGGAAAGAATATTGGAGTAATATGTTGTATTGTGTGTCTTTGCAGGGAGGCACCAAAGCAAAGGAGAAAAGCTAGCAAGGGAAAGGAGGAAAAAGTGAAACAGAAAGAGATTAAAGTGGAAGTGAAAGAAGAGAGTGAGTTTCGGGAAGATGAAGAACCGCCAAGGAAGTGAGTAAAACTCTGCAGTTGTATGTGGCAGTGTGCATTGTATATTTTGCATTCTTGCTAGTGTGCAAGAGGGTTTCATTGCTGTTAGCTTCCCTGCTCCTCCTCTGGGCCGGAAGGATAACAGGGCAGAACCTTTTGTTCCGACAGAATCTTGCTTTCTAGGATCTTGCGCGTGTTCAGCAAGGAAAAATAAGAGTTGGTGTTTTCATTTAGTTCAAGTTGAGGAGTTATTCTCCATTCTGTGGTTAGTCACCCTACCTGGATTCGGCCACACAGTGTGAAATACTTCAGAGCATTCTTAAAACTGGTTTCTGTTGTGATGTCTGAGGTGGATTAGGCTGCATTAGAAAGCCGGTCTGAGAGGCAACATCTCTGTGTGCCTGGAGGCAGACATGGGAATACTTTGTAAGTGTTCTCTTTGTAAGTTTGGGACTAACATACCAGAGCTCAGGAAAAACAGCCGAGTTCTCCCTTGTTTTGGACGAAAAAGAACAAATTTTTGCTACCTAGTCAGAGACTAGTGCTTTGGCTGGAGACTCAGAAGCTTTGGGTTTGCTGTCACTGGAACTTCACAGGCAACTGAGGCAATTGGATTAATGTGTCTCTGTCAAAACTGTTCTCTGGGACAGTGGATGGTGGGGGAGAAGTGGGTTTGTGCTTCAGCTCCTCTGTGAGCAATGGGAACAAATGGGGCTCCCTCTGCTGGGCTGCAGCGTGGGCTCTGCACACCTTTGGTTTAATTTCTCTTGCTGTTCCTGAGCTGCTGCAGAGCTGATTTATGTTGGAGTAAGGATGCTGATATTTTGAGAACTTTTCTTTTTCTGAGGCTTGTGGTTGTTTGGATCAGACACTATTTTTGTGCACGATAAAACCTGTGCCTCTTCTGAAGCCTTGGCTTGAATGCTGAGTGTGTCTGTTCAGCATGGGACAGGCATGGTTTCGCTATCAATAAAGACGTCTCAGTACAGGCTGGCAAATGCTTCCAGCAATAAGTGTCTCTGCAGCAATACGATCAAGCAGGCACAATGTTTGAGGCAGAGCTGTTGCTTGGGACGATGAACTCTACATGTAAGCACATAGATATGCTCAGACAGAGCATAGATTTTTTTTTTTTTTGTCTCGACAGGTGTATAAGCTGCTATAGTTAATTCAGAGGACTGTAAAATAGCTGCTAGATCATTAATCCCATTATTCCTAGTCATGCAGATGGATGTTTTTCACATGGTATGAAATGTTACCTAACAGAGCAGAGGAAATAAGGTGAAGCATCAATTCTGGACTGTGGCAAAATTACATGTTTATAAAAAGTGCATTAGGAAATGGGAGGGGTGGTGAGAGCAAACCACACAAAGCATGTGTTTCTCAAGAATGTTGCCGGCCTCTGACTCTGCCTCCAACTTGCACTAGGTTGATTTTTTTTTTTTTTTGTAGAGCTTGCAGTTAATGAGGCAATACCTTGCGAACTGTCTGCAGCAGAAACCTATGAGAGCACAATCTCGTGTGCTGATATGCAGCCTGGAAATGGATAAATTTAATTATAAGATTGCAAGTTGTTTGGACAGTTGCAGGTATAAAAGAAAAAAGGGTTTTTTAAAGTAGCCCTTCCTCACTCGGTTGTGGCAGAAAAGTTGGTAATTCCTGACCGTGACCCGCTGGGCTGTGGCTGACGCTTGTTTACTGGTGCCTGTGCAGCTGTGAACAGCGGGCTGAGACACCTGGGCTGGGAGCCGTGTTCAGAAACCCGACGTACACGAGATCTAGCAGAGGTGCTGGCAGAGGCAGGGTGAGGTGAAGTCTGCCACACGCCACCCAATGTCATGCAGAAAAACATGTCACCCAGGTGTCAGGAACATGGGGACCGCAGCTCTGGAGGGAGCTGTCTGTGTGATGTGGCAGGTCTGCAGAACGCAGGGACAGCTTGCGTGGAGACTTGGTTACTAAACTTTTTCAGGGGACCTGCCCAGCCATCACAGGAGCGTTTCCTTAGAAACTCATTGGGTGTTTTGATGGGGAGCAGGTGGCTGACTTATGGAGCAGCGGACTTGCTCGGCACAGTGTTACTCTTCAGCCTGAAAGCGCAGAAGAGTTCTGTAGTATTTCTTGTAGTGTGCTCCAGCTTTATACCATGCCCTTTGAAAACTCTGCCTGCTACCAGTGTAAAGAAGCCCCTTTCAGTTCTGTTTCTGTAACCATGTTACAGGAGGGGAAGGAGGAGAAAGGACGACAAGAGCCCAAGGCTGCCCAAGAGAAGGTGAGTGATTCCCTCAGGTCTGTTCTGACCTGCTCCCCTTGTGTCCTGCACAGAGATGTCAATTGTCTCAAAGCCACCTACCTGTCTTCACTGTATAGGAGTCTGCCTTAAGGGGAAACAAAAAAAAAAAAAAAAAAATAGCAGCATGCCTTGACTTCCTCCTTTCCTTCCCCCTTCTCCCCATAGATGTGGGTTTGATTTCTTCCAGCTGAACCAGCCCCCCTTTCCCCCATTTCTGAGTTGGTCCCTTGCCTGGCATTGCCTTGCAAGCAGGTTCTGGGAACTCTGTGTCTCTGGGGAGACCCCCAGGCAGCGCTGGGAGCGGAGGCAGCTTATGGGCAGTGTCTGTCAGCACAGCCCAAGCTGGCACGTTGGAGCAGTAATTCCTCTGCTCTGGCCTCGCCAAGCTGCACTCGCGCTCGTTCGTCTCGCTGCTGCCCTGGCTGCAGGCACACCAGCCAACTCTGCCTGTTTCCTCACTGGCTCAGGAAGAAGCCCCCGATACAGTACGTGCGCTGTGAGATGGAAGGCTGTGGTACAGTCCTGGCTCACCCGCGTTACCTGCAGGTTGGTGGGGATTTTTTACTTCTGTATGGCACATGTGAGGGCAGGGAACGGCAGCTAATAATCCTCTGCTAGCACTGAAGCTCTCCTTTCTAACTATGTCTTCCTGGTAGACTTAATCAGTTGTGGCCACATGTGTCTCTGTATTTGTCCTGTTGCTAGATGTCCACTTTTGTTTGGCTTCCTTCTCTCAATGGAGACCAAAGCCTTTGTGTTCATGGTATAGCCATGAAAAGAGTCTACAACTTCTCACTCACTCTTCCTTTATAGCATCACATAAAGTACCAGCACTTGCTGAAGAAGAAATACGTGTGTCCTCACCCCTCCTGCGGTCGACTCTTCCGACTCCAGAAGCAGCTCCTGCGGCATGCCAAACACCACACAGGTACAGGGAGGTGGGAAAGAGTTACAAACTCCTCAGGGCAGTGAGCAGAGGAGTTAAAAAACGGAACAGCCTCCAGAGCTTCTGGGAGAGTGAAGCCAAGCCAGGTGGCATAGATTTGCAGCAGCAGCAGGGTATGGTTTCCTTCTGGTTTACCATCTTTTAAGGAAATAAAAGAAATAGGCTATAGAGTATGTAATTCGCCCCCTGGCAAGTATCACTCAGGGGTTCTGTAAAGGAATAAACAAAGCCGGTCTTCGGTATTGGTCAGAATGGATAATTAGCTCTTAGGAGAGTCTTAATCATTCCTTAACTCTCCAGATCAGCTGCTGCGGTGTGTTGTCGGACAGCCCCCTCCTTGCTGCGCCTGCTGGCCTCTCCACACTTCCAGTTCTGCTGCTTCTTGGGCAGCTTTACCGGTGACATATGAGAGCTGGGGAAGGGAGCAGGTCTGCGGGAGAGTGATGCTCAACTGGTGTTGCTTTTTAGATCAGAGGGATTACATCTGTGAGTACTGCGCCCGGGCCTTCAAGAGTTCTCATAACTTGGCGGTGCACCGCATGATCCACACGGGCGAGAAGCCCTTGCAGTGAGTACCCGTGCCTGCCTCTCACTCTCTGCTTTGGGGGACCCCGCAGACCACCCGCCCTTGGGCCGCACCAAGAGCGAGAGCAGCTCTGGAGTCAGGGCTGGAACCTGCTTGTGGTGTCCCAGCTCTGTTCAAACGCACACCTGGAGGAGTGTTTGAGCTGCCCCTTGTCTCACCTGCTCCTCGAGGCCGTGTCTCAGTAGGGATCTGAGGAGCATAAGCCCTCTGCCAGTAAAACTGGAAGAGCTGGAGCTGTGGTGCCATCCCATTTTAGTGAGCCCCTGCTGTTCTCTTGTGTTCTTCGCTGCTGCTGTCCCCACAAGTGTGTGGGAGTGTCCCTTAGTTGTGACTTCCTCGTTCTCCCGCGCAGGTGCGAGATCTGTGGATTCACCTGCCGGCAGAAGGCTTCTCTCAACTGGCACATGAAGAAACACGATGCAGACTCCTTCTACCAGTTCTCCTGCAACATTTGTGGCAAGAAATTTGAGAAGAAGGACAGCGTTGTGGCCCACAAAGCCAAGAGTCACCCCGAAGTGCTCATTGCTGAAGCACTGGCAGCCAACGCAGGCGCCCTGATCACCAGCACTGACATCCTGGGCACGAACCCCGAGGCCATCGCGCCGCCCACTGACGGGCAGGGCCTCCCGCTCCTTCCCGACGCGCTGGGGAGCGCAGCCCCAGCAGACTGCCTGCTGCTGGGCCCCGACGCCGTGCCCAAGCCGTTCTGTGGCGGGGCCGAGCGCGTCAGCCTGGTGGCGGATGGGAAGCTGTTTGTGGGCAGTGGCAGCAGCGCGAACCCGGAGGGGCTGGTGATGAACACGGAGATCCTGGGCACCGCCACTGAGGTGCTCATCGAAGATTCGGGCTCTGCTGGACCCTAGTGGGCGGGGAGCTCGCGGGTGCTGGGACAGTTTGGACTCTGTATTTAAAAGGAAAAACAAAACAAAAAACCACACTTACGGAAAGAGAGCAAAGAAAACTTACAATACTAGTAAATAACCGAAGGGTCTGCTCCCCCAGCCTGGATCACAGCACATCTTCTTTCTCCCAACCACTTCTCTCTCTCACTGCTCCTTTGTAGAAAGGGGCACGTGCTGCCATTACCAGAGCAAGCTGGATGGAGCGGCGGATTTCTCCAAGGGAGGGGGCACTACTGAAATCCTTCACTCTACCCCAAAGCAGATGCCTTTCTGGCTCCTTGGCGTGGCCCCGCTCGCAGACTAGAAAGCCTTTGGTGTGCTCTGGACGAGTTTCTTAGGACTCCCTCTCGCCCCTGGTCCCAACATCTATGCATCGCTGCACTCCGGTCCTTGCAGTCTCACTCTTCCTCCCCAGGGCTGGGAGCTCGGTCGGCACTTTAGGCCCCTCAGCAGGGTGAGCTGTGGAGCAGCGCGCGTCCCTGTCCCCAGCGCGCTCCCCCGCGCCAGCCCTGGCAAGGAGTCCAGGGAACGCCCTGGCTCAGAGATCGTGTTTGCTCGGAGAGGCCCAGGGGCTACAGGAGCCCTGCGTGGGAGAGGCAAGGAGGAGCATCCCAGTCTGACGACAGTAATTTGCACTTTGAACATATGTTTCGTTTTTGTGTTGTGGTAACAAGATTCCTTATTTATTGATTTAAAAAGGGTCGGTATTTTTTAGTTATGTTCTTAGGGGGTGGGGGTGGAAAGGGCTCAGGCTGTTTCCCAGTAGGCTCCTTCGCGCTCATGAGCTGCAGGGAGCGTGTCGTGCCATCGGAACAGTGGTTGGGACAGCCAGGGTGAAGGTTCTGCAGTCAAATGTGTGTTGCAGCTTTTCCAGAGTAGGGGGAGAGCCCCTGGAGAAGGGCCCGTGTGCAGGGAGAGTCTCTGCAGCAGTGTTCTAGCAGGAGGATGAGGTGAGTGACGGGACAGCGGGCTGTTGTCTCTTTCCCTTACAGCTTGGGGTGAGCTCCTCGCATTAAATGCTTTTTTTTTTTTTTTTTTTTCCCCCCCCCCCGTTTGCCCCTTGGCCTTTCAGGGAAGAGCGTCATTAGCCAGGGACTTGTTTTTGTGACTTAGGATGGCTGTGAGCTGCTTGCTGCTGGGGGATGTTGTGCTTCTCGTCCAGCCGTGCCTCTCCAGGTCTAGACAAAGATACAGAAGCAGGGACTGGATGTGGTCGTCTCAGGCTTGTTTCTCCAAGGCAATAGACTGACGTGGGACTAAGGGGCTGTCAGCCTCTCTCCCTGACTGTGTTGAGGGGGTTGTCGTGCAGCCGTGTTCTCAAAGCTGCTCTCTTCTGTGCAAGCAGCCCTGCTTTCCATGAGACGTGGCGGCTTGAGCGTTGCCTGCTGGTGTAGTTAGGACAGCCCTTGGAAAAGTTTACATAGGATACGATGCGTCTGCTATGGAGACTTGGATCTTTTTGCTCTTATCTGAAACTGTGTGTAAAGATTCAGTGGCCTTGAACTGGTAGTGTTTTTGGAAAAGGTGAAGAATAACCTGGGCTTTTTGTTTGTTTGCTTGTTTTTTCAGTTGGGTTTATGTGGTTGGGGGCAGAGCGGAAGGATCTTGTCTGAGCACAAGGTCAGCTACGTTGGTGTGTGGCACACAGCAGCTGGGCTAAATCAGGTACCTGGGGACTGAGAATGGCAATAAAACATGGAATTCAATTGGAAACTGACCCTGAACACCCACTCTGTCCCCTGTGCTGCCTGGAAATCCAGCTGTGGCCCCAGCCTGACAGCATTTGTTGGGCTGTTTGTCCTGATTTGCCCCCTCCCTTCCCCTGTTACGCTGATCTCTGTCAGAGCAAGTTAAAACATTTCTGGTGCTGGGGTGGTTCGCGGTGGAACAGTTTGCAGCCCTGGTGTCTCACGCCCTGGGTGTGGGCACCCCACGTTCTTGCCCATGGCAGCAGCGCGGCTCCGGTGCCACAGGAGACGTGTCCGGCCACGAGCTGCTCTGGGGACAAGGATGGGGGCCCCGTGTCCCTGAACGTGCGTCTCCTGGGACCCTGCATGTCAGGTCCAGGATGGTACCGTGTGAAATTAAACCACGTTCTTCAGTTGAGGTGATCCAGTTTCTTACTTGGATCAAATCACACTGATTTCTAGCAGGAAGCTTTCGGGTGGTCAGCCGGTCCCCTCCCCTTGCAAATGAAAGAGAAGCAGCACAATGAGACATTCAGACCCGTGCTGGTGGTTTCTCCCCAGCAGTGCGGATCTGCTGTCCAGGGGGTGGCCGAGCTCGCTGTGTGGTGGCATGTCCCTGACGCGGCCCCCGGACCGCGCTGCCGGAGCTGCTCCTCATGCCCTGGGAGCTGTGGAGTGGGCAGAGCATGGCACAGAACACTAAACGGAGAGTTTGGGGTTTGTTTTCTGAGGGATGGCACTCAAATGCTTTTGGGTCAGGGGCTTGCACACCTGGTGGCACAAGGTGAGGGGGGCTGCCTGGTCCGCTCTGCCCGAGCGAGCGCAGCCGTCTCCATCGCCCGCGTTGCTGGGATGTGGCTCCTCTGCCTCCCAGCCTGAGCCCCCCTGATCCTGCCGTGTCCCACATGCACACTCCTCGTGGCTCTTTTCCTGGTCTCAGCCAGTTGCCTGTCTGTCCTCTAACCACAGCCTGCTAACCCCGGTGCAGGAGAGACTGGTGCAGCTCCCTCCCTGCTCCGTTTGACGCCTCCCCGCTGACACAGCCCTCCTGCAGCTCCTCCTCCCCTCGATGTCTCCTTCACTCGCATGCAGTTTGCTTCAATAAATTATTGTAGTAGTTTGCAATAAACTTTTTTGTATTTTTTTTCCCTGTATTTATTTTTTTTTCTTCTCCCGGGGAGGGGGTGCAGGGCCCTTCACCTGCCCAGGGGTGCAGGTTTGAGCCGGGGCCCCAGCCCGGGGCTCTGGGCGACCAGCGGCCCTTTCTGCAGTAGCCACCAGGTGGCAACGGCGCTGCTGGGTTGGCCACTGGCCCGGGAGGCCCCAGCCAGGCTGGGGCAAGGCTTGGGTATGGTTTGAGTACTGTGATACCCAAGGGAAACTGCTTTTCAGCTCCTGTTTTTTCTCTTAATCTGGGTAATACATAACCAAAATAAACATGCTGAGGAAAAAACAAACCAAAAGGGCTGGTTTTTGTCTGGGTGCATGCAGCTCACCCACGGTGAGTGGTGGGACCTGCTCCCTTGTCTGCAGCCCCTTTGGGGCAGGACCCCTCTGGGGAAGGGGGTCAGAGCTGGGAGATCCAGCCCTGTGCAGCTGTGGGGGATGAGAGGGCTGGAGGCGGCTGGGCCAGGCCCCTGAAGCTTTCTGCCAGGGTTTGGGCTGCAGCCGGTGCTGGATCTGATCTGCAGCCAGTGCTGGATCTGCAGCCCGAGGGCTCCGTCCGTCCATCCCTCACCGGTGAACCCGCGGCGCTCGGCACGGCTCAGGCCCAGACCGGGCTGAGGTGTTGAGCAATGTCCGGGTCTGCTTGCCTCTTCCTGGCAGCAGCTTCCCGCGCTCTGGCATGAGCCAGGGATTACCGTCCTGCTAATCGCTGTGCATCTGGCAGGGAGGAATGGGTCAGAGCGGGGTTGGGAGCCTGTGGCCTCCGGGCAAGACTGTTCTGGGCAAGGCGCTTGGAGCAGTGAAGCACAGGGGAATTAGGGAAATAATCTGTTGCTGTTGATCCCAGAGGCGGGAATTTGCAGCATCGTGCCAGGCCCCAGGCGCGGAAGAGGGGGAGAGCCCGGCCAGCGGACGCGTGAGCAGAGCTCCCGGCTGGAATGCACCAGCTCAGCAGGGGATTGTCCTCCCGGGGCCGGGCAGGCGCTGTGCCCTGAGCCCGGTGCCTTTG
The DNA here is from genome assembly GCF_036013445.1 of Caloenas nicobarica. NCBI lineage: Eukaryota > Metazoa > Chordata > Aves > Columbiformes > Columbidae > Caloenas > Caloenas nicobarica. Next base: position 68,597,423 of record NC_088249.1, read on the forward strand.
ACGGCCGCCCAGGCCATGGCGGCCCCAGACAGCCCCTCAGCCGCCCTCCAGCGCCGCGACCTGTGCAGCCGAGGCATCCGCCTGGCTGGGAAGATGCGCTCGGACGTTGTTGACCTCCTGGACGCCTACGTGAGTTTGCCCATGGGGCTGGGAGCGCTCGTGGGGTGGCCACTGCTACCAGGGTCTGGGGGGCTCCCGGCAGCTGTGCCGGAGCACAAGGGCTCTGGCCCACAGTGGAGGTGAGGGATGAAACTCTGCCGGTATCCGGGCCCTGGCGCTCTGAGCCGATGCTTGGACAAACCCTGAGCACCTGTCCTTGCGCTGCCCCGAGTGCCTCCTGGCCAGCGTTGAATCTGAACTGGGGTCCCCTGGAGCCGGTGCTGGCGGTGTGGGGCGTCCCCCCGTTTCTCCCGCCAGTGCTGACCCCGGCTGCTCTCACCCGCAGGTGGAATGCCAGGGCTTGGACGCCTCGACCAGCGTGGCGGCGGTGGAGGGGGTGCCGGCGGCAGCGGCGGAGCGCTGGGACGAGCAGTCGGGGACGCAGCGGCTGCTGGAGAATCTGGCGGCGTACCGGGCCTTCCGCGCACTGCTGGCCCAGATGCTGGAGGAGCAGCGGGAGCAGCTGGGCGAGGCAGACGCCGCGCTGGGCCGGGCGCTGGCAGCCGTTCTGCTGCAGGTCTCAGCCTTCACCTACCACCTCGAGGAGCTGCTGCGGCTGGAGAGCCGCGGGCCTCCCAGCGAGGAGGCGGCCGGGCCCCCCCCGGCCTCTCACCTCAGCCTCTTCGAGAGGAAGCTGCGGGGCCTGGGGGTGCTGCGGGAGCTGGCCCAGTGGGCTGTCAGGTCCACGCGGGACCTGCGGCAGCTTGCCAAGCCCAGCCCAGGCGGCAGCTCGGCCCCCAGCCCAGCTGAGAGCCCTTGAAGGTGGGCGCGGGGCGGGGGGCTGGGGTTTGCTGGGCTGCGGGGGGCTCCTTGCCCATCCCTGCAGAGGGCTGCTGACAGTGACGGGGGTTGTTCAGGGAATGGGGCGGCCGGGAGGGACAGTGTCATTGATCCCTGGGACTCCCATGCTTTTGGTGCCACTCTCGCGAGCCCCTTTCCCTGTGGGGAGGCGGAGGCGTGGGCTGCGCTGTGCCGGGGGAGCGGGGATCCCCAGCGGGCTGGGCCCGGGGATTGTCCCCGGGAAGCAGCTTTGCCGCTCGCTCGCGGGTCTGGAGGCCGTGACCCTCAGCAGGCTGTGGTGATGTGGCCTTTTCTTTGGAATTTGGTCGCTGCCCGACTCGCCATGGCCAGGCGCTGCCTCCGGCGCACAGAAGATGCTTCGGGACTCTTGTGGTTGCAAGGCAGGAGCGAAGGGATAGAAGAACATCGCCCGACAAAAGGAGGCTTGGGACCTGTCCCCTGGCTGCAAGATGGGTCTCTTTTCTCCCACCTAGCTCACATTTTCTGTGCTTTGAATTTCTGCTCTAACTGCCTGGGGCTTTTTTGAGAGGGAAGGGTGTGGGGTTACAACCAGCAGGGGATACATCAACCACCTGTGCAAGGTAACAGAGAGGAGCTTGTAACTGAAGGCTGTGATTCAGAAGACCCTCTGCAAGGAGGTTTGTGTCTCCAGGTGTTGTTTTGGGACTGAAAATAGCGCAGAGGGTTAAACAGCCCGAACCACATCGCTCGCTCTGTGAAGCGGAATGCTTTGAGGTTGCGCAGCTGCCTGGGCTGTGTTTTCTTGCTGAATGGATGTGATGGCTTCTAGCTGCTGAGTGAATAAAAGGGCTGGGAGGTCTACTGAGGTGATGTGACTTCTTGGGGGAGGTGGGACAGTGGGGCTCGGCCTCACCAGAGAGCCTGGGCTGCCCCTTCCCACCCCAGGGAAGGGTTGGTCTCAGTGGGGTGAGAGGTTTGCAGGGGCTGGGACCCGCTGGGAGGCCACGGCAAAGGTGAAGGAGCTGGGGATGGAGGAGACTGAGGTGGCAGGAGGATCAGGAGGAGGTGGGGGGGTCGCTGGAGTTGCACCCCATCCTGGTGTGGCCCTGCAGGAGAGAAGGCAGCATGGAGGGACGCCGGGGGCATGGGGTGGGGAGGAGGCTGGGGACGTGCCCGGCCGGCCCTGCACAAAGCGGCTTTGTCACGGCGGGTGGTGGTGGCACCAGGCGCAGTGCCCGTCCCAACGCCGATGTCTCTGTGGGCATGGGGGGCCCTGGGCGCTGCGGGAGGATGAAGGGCAATGGTGAAGCAGGGACCCCCCGTGCCCATTCTGCCCGCCCCTCTGGCTGCATCAGGGCAAGCGGGGCCACAGGGCTGGGGCTGCCCCCTGGGGTCGGGGCGAGGGGGGTTTGATGGTGCCTGTTGCTTTGTGGGTGACGCCCAAGAGGAAGAACGTGCACCTTCTTCAGTCACTGCTTGCTGCCTAGCCTCAGCTTTGCAGGTTCGACTGGTTTATTTGAAATGTTTCTGTGTCCCTGCACTTGGGAATGACAATGTATGGCCTTTTTTTTTTTCCAGGATTAGTCAAAGTGAGTCCCTTTCCCAGCAAGTATTTCTCTCTCCCAGTCTTGTCTGCTTTGTGCACTTGAAGCCATTTGCTTTTCCCCCCTTGCACCCCGGTGCCCAGCAGTGGCTGGGTGTTCGCAGACACGTCCATCTCTAAACCCCGCGACCCGAGCAGGCAGGAGCAGACCCGTTTTCTCTCACCGCAGTACCCGAGCTGACCTTCGCCTCCTGGGGAGCCGGCCCCAGCGCTGGAACCAGCCCCGGACACTCGGTCCCTCCAGATCAGCTGCGGCCATGCTGCCAGCTGAGCTTGGCCGCTGCAGTCGCGCTCCCGGAGCCGAAGCAGCACAGGGGATTGAAGGTGGAGGATGATCTTGCTCCAGGGGCTTCCACAGGCTGTGCCCAGCAGCACGAATCACCATTTTTGCGACCTTCCTTGCCACCGTGCCAGCAGTGCTGGGCATATCTGTGTTTGCAAAGCACCCGCAATGCTTTGGGCACCGTCGCCAACGTAAAACAGCAAACCAGAACCCAAACCTCCACAGTCTGGCTGAGTGAGAGGCACCAGGTCTTGAGCTTTTCCTGCCAGCAAGTGCCCACCGTGCAGTAGAGATGTGGCGAGGTCCAAGCCTGCTGGGTTTTAATGCTATTTTTCAGCTGCAACCCCAAAGGGAAGCACTTGTAAACTGATTTGGCGAGAACAGGGCATCGGACGGCAGAATTCCCCTGCTGCTGGCAGGCCCTTTGCACTTGCATAGCCACAAGCCGAAGGTCAGTTAATCTGGGTGGCTGGAGGTGACTGAAGCTTTTGATTTTAGAGACAGAAAAGAAGGGTTTGAGGGGAGGACAGTTGTACCTACATGGCTAACACCACTGAGGATCCCGAATAGTGTCCTGCAAACTAAAAACCCACCAAAAAGCCATCCGAGATTGTGCTTTCCGAAGACAGAAAGGATTCGCAGTGCTGGCAAATGGGGAAATGGAGGAAAAGGTCTGCGTTTCCGAATTGCAGCAGGGAAGGAGCCACCAAAACCAACTTATTGATGTGTTTAATGTTAAAAAATGAATGTTTGGGCTAATGCATGGTTGGGTTGGGCACTCTTTGTGGGTTTGGAAAGGTTTTACGCTGGCCAAGGCTGTTGCCTGACCTCGGGCATGCCCATACTCGGGTGCTGGCACAAATGAACTTGCCCCTTGCCCACTGTGTGCTGGAGGCAGGTGAGCTCAGGTGAGCTCAGCCCAGCGGTGCCGCCGGCTCCCCTGGCCCCTCGCGCTGTCCTGCACCAGCATCGCAGCACTGGCTCCTGGCTTCTTCATCCTGAGCCGGGCCGGAGGGCAGACGTTCACCAATGCTTCCCTTTTTAACAGCAGGAAAACCTTTTCCTCCCGCCTGAGTCAGCAGAAAGGATATCCCCAGGTTTCCCGTGTTGGCTGCACCTGCCTGCCCCCAGCGGAGCGGCTCTGCTGTTCTGGGAAGGGCCGGGAGCGCTCCGTCGGTGCAGGAGAACAGGCTCTGAGCGTGGCCCTGTGTGTCCTCGAGGGCAAGCTGGAAGAAGGAGAGATTAGCTTGAACTTCTGCAGTTGGCCTCCTCTCTCACCACAGTGCTAGCCAGCTGGCATCACTGCAGTTAGTTCCCACCTGCTTCTTCGCCCCTTGTTTTTTCTTCCCTTCTTTCCTCTATAAAGATCTTGCTAAAGGTTTCTCACTGCAAGCGCTGCTGATGGCTGCTCCGCGGGCTTGGCAGTGCTGGGGACACACGTTTGCCAGGACAGGGGCTGCACTGGCTGCCGGGAGCTGGGCAGCGTCGAGCGGCAGCACCGTGGGGCCCCGTGTCCTGGGGACGAGTCGCCCTTCGAGCTCACATGGACCATGGATCAGGGCACTTGCTGGTGCTGGTAAACCCGTGCGCATGGGACACAGATGCAATTTGTACAGTTCTCCCCAAAACAGGCAATGATGGGTGTTTTGTTTAATATCCAAGAAAACTGCTGTTTTTTTGAGGTGAGACCTGATGGCAGCACCTGCCTGTTGGTGACATCCTGCTGTGCAGGGTGTTCCTGTGGCACTGTTCATGGGGCTCAGCAGAAGAGTAAGCTCAGGATGAACTTTTTCTTGGGCCGCAGGGAAGGGCCAGCGCTGTCTGCTCAGGTCCCAGGTGGCCACTGTAAAGCAGAGGTGCCAGGGTCGCACTGCCAGCAGGGCCCCGCGGGTTTCGGTGGCACCACTTTCGGGTTGCACAGCAAAGCCAAGGGACGTGCAAGTTGGAGGAGCTTCCTGAAGGATTTGCAGTCTCATGCCAGGCTGAAGCTGCGTGAAATCTCCCCAGAAAGCACTTCCCAGGGAGACTGAACTGCAGCAGGGACGGCTGGGGTTACAGCCCAGTGCCCCTCAGGACACGTGGCGATTTTGGGCGTTGGACCCACGTGTGCGCGCCAGGGCCCAGGGCTGGGGACAGCTGCAGACCAGGGACGGGGACGCCCCGCGCTCTCAGCCCGCGTGCCGCTGTCACGGCCCATGGGGCGGGGTCCTGCCCCGGGGGCTCGGGGCGTGACCCCCGGGCTGGTTGCCATTGCTGGCGGCTGGGGCCGAGGGCACCGTGGGGTGACCCTGCGGCGCCGGGGCTGCTGTCCCGGTTGGGGGTGTGGGGAGCGCCGGGGGTCCTTGGCTGCGGGGTGAGCAGAGTGCACTGGGAGGGGTCCCGGGGTGCCGGGCGCGGGGACGCCGGGATGCGCGCAGTCGCGCCCCCCGCCCCGGGAATGGTTTGTCCTGACCGCGCCCCCCCCCCCCTCCGCCCCGCTGAGGGAGGGGCGGGGCCGCCGGGCCGGGCGCGGTGACGTCAGGGGCGGGGCGCCCCTCGCGCGCGGTGTGGGCGGGCCGCCTCCTGGCGGCGGCGCGGCGCGGAGGAGCGGCCTCGGCCGGCGCCGCGGGCGGGCGGGCGGGCGGACCCAGCGCTGCGCCGAGCATGCGAGAGCCGGCGGGGCGGGCTGCAGCGGCCGGCCGGAGCCGGGGGAGGCGGCGGCGGAGCCATGCTGCTGGCCTCGGCCGTGGTGGTGTGGGAATGGCTGAACGAGCACGGGCGCTGGCGGCCCTACAGCCCGGCCGTCAGCCACCACATCGAGGCGGTGGCCCGCGGCGGGCCACGGGCGGGCGGCAGCGTCGTGCTGGGCCAGGCCGACAGCCGCCTGGCGCCCTACATCATCGACCTGCAGTCCATGCACCAGTTCCGCCAGGACACCGGTGAGTCAGCTCCACCCCTGCCCCGCCGCGTCCAGCCCGGCCGGGTCCTGCCCCGGGCTCCCCGCTCTGGCCCTGCGCCGCACGGCGCTGCCCGCTGCCGGGGCTCCCGGCCTGGCTTGCACGGCGCTCCGTGCTCTGGAGCCGCACCGTGCCGTGCGTCCCAGCACCGCCCGCTCTCGCTCCAGTTCGTGCTCCCCGCTCCGCAGCTGCGCCGCCCCGCCCCGAGCCGCCGGCTCCCGCCGGCGCTGCCCCGTCCCGGCCGCCGCCGGGCTGTGCTGCCGGGCCCCGCGCTGCCTCGCACGGTCAGGTGCTTTCGTGCCTGACAGGGCTCAGCTGGATTTGCTCTGTGAGGTCCCTCGTTGCGTTGCGCTGGTTGGTGTGGAGTTCACTGTGCAGCGCTTTGCTGCCAGGTCTGGTATTGTGCAGCGCTGCCTGACCTGAAATTGCATTGCACGCTGTTGCACAACGCTGTGCTGCTGGGTCCCATGCTGCATTGCACTGCTGATCTGGAGCTGGCTTGTGCTGCGCTGCTTTTCCCAGTCCCGTATTGCATTGTGCTGCTTTGCCCTGTGTTTTGTCCCATCGCCCGCTCTGCCGTTGCGTTGCTGGCTGTACTGCGCTGTGCTGGGTGCTGTGCTGCATTACGCTACCTGATCCTGGATTGCATTGCCCTGTCCCATACTGTATCTGGATTTACCCTGCGCTGCCCGGCTCCGCCCGCCCGCAGCTCTGCTCCTCGCTGCCCCGTCCCATGCCGCTGCCCAGCCCTGCTTGCTGCGGCCCCAGATGTGCTGCACAGGGCTGCCAGCCTGCGTTAGGTCGTCCCACCTGCTCCCCAGGTGCTCGCTATACCCCGTGCTGCCCGGCCCTGCCCGTGCATTCCTGGTCCCTTATGGGGTTGTGCTGCCCACCCTGCTCCCTGCTGCGCCTCCCTGGGCCCTGTTGCCTGCTACAGCCTTTTCCTTTCCCGCCCCACAGTCCCTTCGTGCGTGGAGCCAGTCCCCTGCAGACCCTTCCCAGTGCCCTGCCCCACCGTGCCCAGCTCCCTCTGTGCCGCCTCTGAGCTACCATCAGCCCCAAAGGCCTGAGGCTGTACGGTGCCTGGGGGCCAAATCCTGCCCTGGCTCACAGCAGCCCACAGATGTGCCCAGGGTGGGGGCACAAGCAGGTGGGGAGATGCTCAGGGAGGGCACAGGCAGGTGGGGGATCCCCATGGTGGTGGCTTTGACAGGTAAAGTGGGAGTATTTGTGGATGGGGGGGACAATGAGCAGGCATGGGGGTCCCCATGGTGGTGGAGCACATGTCGTCCTGGGGGTGCTGGGCTGTGGGGCACAGGTACACGTGGGGGGACAGGTTGGCACAGGGGATTTGTGCCCCCCAGCGGCGGCCATGGGAAGGGGACCAGTCAATGTCTGTTGTCCGTGGGACAGGGGGTGCTGGGGGCAGTGGGGTGCCCAACACCCCCCATTGTCCTCTGTCCCCCCACGGCCCCGGGGGCTGGCAGTGACCCTCCGCTGCCCTGGCTGTGGGGAGGAGAGACCTCGGTGGGCTGGGGCCAGCCTCTCAGGGCTATTGTCGCCTGGGGAGGAGGAGGCCTGAAAGGGGGATTGTTCTGTCTCTCCCTGGGTTGCTGGGGATGTTGGTATTTTGGGTCATTAAACAGCTCTGATTTGGGGAGGGTCGTGACCCTGGCAGGCCCTGAATAGCTATTGTCCCTTTTCTTCCCCTGCTGAATGGGAGGCCGGCTGGCTGCGCAGGGCTGGGGGGACGGCTGCATTCCCACACCACCGCCCCGGGGACTGCCAGATGCTGCTGTGTGCCGCCGCTGCCCTCCCTGCCTCGCACCGGATTAGGATAAATCACCACCCCGCTCCCCTCCGGCCCCGCTTTGTGCTGCTGACGCCAGCGACTCTTCTCCCCCCGGTGCCCCTGCGCAGGACGGGGACGGGTGGCCTGGCTTGCCTGGGGTGCAGCTGCACCCCTTTCCCATAGCGGGGTGCTCGATGTGTGCCTGTCGTTAGTGATAATAAGCAGCTTTTCCTTTTTAACCCAGTTTTTTCGTGAGAAGTGGTCCTGTGTGGGGACTGATGGTGGCGGCTGCTCCCAGTGGAGGAGGGGGGTGAAAAGGGACTGAAATTCTTGCAGACTTTGCAAGACACGTGGTGAAAAGCTGAAGAAGCAGGCTCATTATTTCTTCTCTTTGAGCTTTCTTATTCCTGCCACTGGCAGAGGGGCTGAGCCATGGTGTTTTGCAGAAGAGTGTGGAGGCAGTGGTGCTCATCAGCCCATCCCACCTATTAACCAAAGAACTCTGGGCACTAGTAGCATGCTCAGGATGGGACCCCTTGGCTGAGCCTGGCTGTGTTCAGCCTGCCCTGCTGTGCTGTGAAACATCCCAAAGAGGAGGACTTTCTCCTCGTTCTAGGAGTTTCCAAAATTTGCATCTATGCTTTGAATGTGTCCTAGTCAACTGGGAGCGGTGGCAAAGGAAACACCTAGGAAAAATAAGGATGCAAGCCACAAAGCCTTCGTGCTTTGTGCTCTCATCCCACTCCTAATGCTCACTGATGGGGGAGCAGGAGCCGGGCACAGGGCACTACTCCCACCCCTGTGCTCAGCCTCGTGGGGATTTTGCCTGTGCGACAGGCTGGGTTTTTGTCGCAGCTGCGGACAGTGGGGCTGGCACAAGCCACGCTCCCCTGCGCATGTGGGTGCGTGCACGTCGCTGCTGCGGAGCTCAAAGCTGCCTCCTTAAATCTTTTATTGCACCATCCCAGTCCGTAGCTGAGAGGGAGACAGGGCCATGGTGGGCACTGCAGGAGACTGGTCCTGCCTACACGTCTGATTTCATCAGGCTCCCGTGGCAGGTCCCGGGAGCAGGTTGGAGCAGCCAAGTTTGTGGTTCTGTGTTTCCCCATCAGGGCTGAGTGGCTGCACGGTAGGGCTGGGAGAGCGGCCACCACCATAAACTGATGGGGGTGAAACTGGCCCTTCCCTCATCCAGGTCACACTGGGGGTACACGTACAGCCCAGTGGTTCCCTGCCCCTTGGGTGTGCTGGTGGTGGGGTGGCCTGCAGGCAGTGAGTGGCCTGGGGGACCACGGTACACGGTACACCAGTCCCCTGGCAGGGCGGGGACAACAGCTGAGCCAGAGAGCCATCCTGTTCAGCGTCGTGTCCCCGTGCCGAACGGCACTGGTGGGGCAGGTTGGGGTGGTTTCGCTCCCTACCTGCGGGTGGGTGCCGGGTGCCGGTGCCAGGGTCTGACAGCATCTCTCGCCCTCCCCCAGGCACTATCCGTCCTGTCCGGCGCAGCTACTACGACCCATCGTCAGCGCCAGGCAAGGGTGTCGTGTGGGAGTGGGAGAATGACAGCGGGTCCTGGACGCCGTACGACATGGACGTGGGCATCACCATCCAGCGCGCCTATGAGAAGCAGCACCCCTGGGTGGACCTGAGTGCCATTGGCTTCTGCTACGTCATTGACTTTGCCACCATGGGCCAGATCAACCGACAGACCCAGCGCAAGCGCCGTGTCCGCCGCCGCCTCGACATGGTCTACCCGCTGGTGTCGGGCACCCTGCCCAAGTCGCAGTCCTGGCCAGCGAGCCCTGGGGCGGCGGCAGCCCCCCCGGCCCCCACCTGCGCCTGTCCCCAGTGCCTCCTGGTCATGAGTGTCAAAGCCACCGTGTCAGCCACCGGCCCTGGCACCGCCACCCTGCATCCCCGCAAAGCCCCCCCTGTGCCACCCGCCGCTCCCAAAGCCCCAGCACTGGCCCCGGGGGCCAAGGCGCCCGACGGCGTGGCTGTGGCGCGTGGCTCGCTGAAGCCGCCCGCAGTCCAGGGGGCCCGGCGGCAGGCGGCCAGCACGCCGGCCCTGAGCTCCGCCAGCTCCGCTGCCAGCCCCCCCAGCGCAGGCAGCAGCAAGGCGTCACACCCCGGCCTCGGCACCCTGAACCGCAGCCACCTCCAGCGCCTGGCCATCGCCCAGTCACGGGTGCTCATCGCCTCTGGGTGAGTCCCACCGCATGGGAGCGAGAGGGCAGCTGGGGGGAGAACAGGGGCAGTGTGATTTTTTTTTTTTTTTTTTTTTAAAATATATATATATTTTTTTTTTAAAAAAATTAATTATTAATTTTATTTTCCCTTCCCCAGGGCACAGGGACCGCAGCCCTGCGGACCCTCCCCACTGCAAGGGTGCTGTCACCCCTGAGCCTGGTGGGAGATGGACCTCAGTGGTCCCCAGCCTCCCGCAGGCGGAGGTCTCTGCGGGGCCCCTCGCGTTCCCCGCGAGTTCCCCAGGATGGGAGTGGGGACCGGGTGCCTTGTGCATCTCAATGAGCAGGCTGAGGCTGCTCTTTCTCTTGGTGGCAGGGGATGGGTGGGGGACTGTGAAAGGCCCGAAGAAAAGCCATTCAGGCCCCTTGAAAAGGGGTCCCTCCAGACCCCCACCCTCCCAAGACACATTTTTTGAAAGGGGTGGGCATTTAATGAGCCTGTTTCTCCCCTTTGTCTCGCTCTGCCATCAGCCTTCTGTCGCAGCCTGGCCCCTTTCCTCTCCCTCTCCATCCTCCCCCTTCGCTGTGCTCCTGACCTGCTGGGAAACTTTCCCATGGAAGAGAGCCTCAAGGGGCGGGGGGGAAAGAGCTGCGGCAGCAGCGATGTGGCCCTAGGAGAAAAGAGGAAAATAAACAACAGACAGGCCCAGGGAGTGGTGACAAAAAGGGACCATGAATGGATACACAGGCAGGGTTTCTAAAGAGAGAGAAAAGGCAGCAGCGGGGCAGGGGGGGCAGGTTGCCCGGTCGGGGGAGTCTCTGTTTCCAGCCAGGGCCCTTGCGGTTGCTCAGGCAACTATTGTCCAGCCCCCACTGGCTCCGGGGGCTGCAGGGACGTGGGTGCCTGTTGCTGGCCCTGACGTGGTCTCTGCTGGCTCCTTGCAGGGTCCCCACTGTGCCCGTGAAGAACCTCACTGGCTCCAGCCCCGTCAACCCAGCACTGGCAGGTGAGGATGGGGCTGCAGCGGGGCGCCCGGTGCCCGCAGGTGCTGGCCTCTTGGAGGGAACCCGCCTCAGCGGGGTGGTTTCCAGGGGAACATCTAGAGTTTGGGGTGATGCTGGTTCCTCAGTGTCATTTCTAACCCCCTCACCCAGGGATCACCGGGATCCTGATGAGTGCGGCCGGGCTGCCAGTCTGCCTGACGCGTCCCCCCAAGCTGGTGCTGCATCCCCCGCCCGTCAGCAAAAGCGAGATCCAGTCCATCCCTGGCATCTCCCACACCTGCCGCAAGACCACCAAGAAACAGGCCAAGAAGGGTGAGAGACACTTGGCCCCTGTTCCTGTCTACCCTTCCCTACCTGGTTCCCCTGTCGCCTGTGTCCCCTCCCATTGCCCCCAGCAGTGCGTGTCCCCCATGCTGCCCTCCAGCCCCTCTGACTCTTGCTCTCCCTCAGGTAAAACCCCGGAGGAGGTACTCAAAAAATACCTGCAGAAGGTGCGGCATCCACCGGATGAGGTGAGAGCAGCGGGGGTTGTGCTGGGGCGTCTCTGGGGTGCTTTGCTCTGGGAGGAGGGACTGGGGACATGGGCGATGCCCCTGTGCCGCACGGGGGTCTCCCACCACCCCCATGGCTCTGCCCTATCGCTGTCCCCCTCCAAAGAGGGGCTGCATGCTGCATGTGTGTGTTGGCCAGGCCCTGTGGTGGCCCAGGATGACAGCACAGCACCAGGGATGGGTGCTGGTCCCTGGGCAGGAGCAGGGCAGCTCATCAGCCCTGTGTCCTTGGCAAGGCTTCGGCTGCGTCCACCCATCTGACCCTCTCCTTCCTCCTGTGCAGGACTGCACCATCTGCATGGAGCGCCTCTCTGCCCCCTCCGGCTACAAGGGACCCCAGCCAGCCATCAAGCCTGACCTGGTGGGGAAGCTGGTGAAATGTGGCCACATCTTCCACCTCCACTGCCTGGTCGCCATGTACAACAACGGCAACAAGGTGCAAGGCCGCAGCCCGGAGGGTGCCCAAGCTCCCAGCCCAGTGACCTGTGCTGAGCCCTACCTGTCCTCAGTGGGATGGTGCTCGAGTCCTGCTGCCCACAGGGCTCTGACCACCCCATCCTGACGGGGAGTTCAGTTTTTAGCAGCAGCAAGCACTTTGGGACTGCTAAATCAGAAAGCAGGATTGTGTGCGTGTTTTCTTTCCCCCACTATGCCCAGCTTTATGTCCTTGTTTTCTTCCCCAGTGCCAGTGGCGCTGAACTTTGATCCCTGCCTGTCTGAGCAGAGCTCCCTGGTGTCTGGTGCCAGGCAGAGCTTTTCCAGCCCCAGGTGGGCTTTCCTGAGCCCCCTGCAAATGGCCCTTGTGTACGACATTCCCAGGAAAATGCGTTTCACATGGTTTGGGGCTTTTTAATATGTATTATCTCTTCCTCTTTGAAAAAAACAAACAAAACCTAACCAAACAAACCCAAAACAAAGGTAGGGAAAGTAGAAAGGACTGTAAAATGATGAGGAAGAGAAGGCAGACCTCAGGCTTTTGATTGAAGTGGGGTCGCTGTAGCAAATTCTCCCAGCCCTATTCCCTGAGTGTGTTTGAAATCACTGTTTTCAGGATGAAAATGTCACTTGGTGCTGCTCAGGGACAAAGCGCCCGGTCTGGCTTGGTGTTGGGGGATACCAGTTTCATTATGTTCCCCTCTTTTCCTGCTCAGGATGGGAGCCTGCAGTGTCCCACTTGCAAAACCATCTATGGGGTGAAGACGGGGACACAGCCGCCGGGGAAGATGGAGTATCACATCATCCCTCACGCGCTGCCAGGCCACTCTGACTGCAAAACCATCCGCATCATCTACAACATCCCGCCGGGAGTGCAGGTGCGGCCTGGCCCTATGCACAGGGGGGTACATGGGTGGTCCCTTGTGGGGCTGGTGGCCCTTGTCACTGCTCTGTCACCCCTGGGTCATGCTGCAGCTCATGCCTTGCCTCACGGCTCTGGGTTCAGCAGTGTCTCAGGAGCTGTGTGACCATGACCATAAGGATGTTGTGGGAAGTCCCAGCTACATCTGCGTTAAAGTGCTGACCCAGTCTGCCTGGTGGCCAGGGGACCGTGGTGTTCAGGGCCACCGTGCCAGAGGGCAGCTGCCCAGCACAGCAGCAAGCAGCTCTGCATCTGTTGAGGCTGGGGGGTTACCTTGTGCCCAGAGCGTCATTCTGAGCTCTGAAAGGGTTTTGTTCCTCTCCCGCTCCACACGCTGCAGGGACCAGAGCATCCAAACCCCGGGAAGAGCTTCACTGCCCGCGGCTTCCCCCGGCACTGCTACCTGCCAGACAGCGAGAAGGGCAGAAAGGTGAGGGGCTCACCCAGGCAGCTTGAGCTGGCCAAGGCATGCTCAAAGGCATAGTGAGGTGGGGAGGGAGCGAGCAGCTATTTGGAGCATGGGGAAAAGCAGATGGGGCTTATGCAGGCAGATGCTGGGTGGAGGTTTTGCCTGTAGCCCATCCGGCGTACTCTGTAGATGCCCAGCGACGTTCCCATGTGCTGGGGGAGCTTTGCAGCGTGGTCCCGCTGTTTGGTGAGGGTTGGGCTGGGATCCCGAGCTCCCTGGTAGGGCTTGGCTGTGGGTTGCCCATGTTGCTGGGGCACACCAGGATGCTCAGGTGTGCCCTGAGCAGAAATGGCTGTGTCACCTGCGCATTTACCTTGTTGCCTGTCCCACCTCTCCCCTCTACAGGTATTGAAGTTGCTGCTGGTAGCCTGGGACCGGCGCTTGATCTTTGCAGTCGGGACCTCCAGCACCACAGGTGAGTCAGACACAGTGATCTGGAACGAGATCCACCACAAGACAGAGTTTGGCTCCAACCTCACTGGCCACGGCTACCCTGACATCAATTACCTGGACAATGTCCTGGCTGAGCTGGCAGCCCAGGGCATCACAGAGGAGAGCCTGGCGCAGGAGAAGGACTGAGACCACGGCAGGGAGGGAAGGGGTGCCCATGTGGCGCCCCCCGCCCCGAAGATGAAGCTGCTGGAGAAACCCGTCTCGGGGCTTTGCAGGGGCCAGCTGGAGCACCCTGCTCCTGGTGGCACCCACCCAGGGGGAGCAACCCCAGGCTGGCCGGGAATGTGGGAGAAGGTCCTTTTGGCCGTCCCCTTCCCTCCCACAAGGAGGGAGCTGAGCCGCACCGAGCTGCAGGGCTTTGTGCTGGCCTGGCTGTCTGGTCCCCACTGCTGCCGTGCCAAGGGCTTTGGAGTGCCAGGCTTCCCCCCTTCCTCATCCATTGGACATCTCTGACATCCACCTGGTGCTGGGACCTGGCCTGGGTGGAAGGGGGGCCATGGGAGTCCCCCTCGCTCTGCCTCGTCCCTCAGCCGTCTGTCTGTTCGTTTGTTTGTCCTGTCCTGTACCTCCCTGCTGGTCTCGTGTGCCCACGGAGGCTGAGGGGGCCCACTCTGCCTCAGCTGGCCCCCAGACCCATGCCCCCTTCTCCTCTTGGCTGTGTCTGAGCTGTGCCCTGCAGGGTCCCCTTGTCTGGGCTGCCCCCGCAGCCGTGCGCCGGGGGAGGCTGGTGAGTGGTGGGGGAGCGGGGGAAGGCACATTTCCCGGCCTGTCTCCCACCCCCCATTAGTGAGTTCCTTGAACTGTTCGTATGGGGGCGTCCCCGTGTTGAATTTTTATATACCTCGTGTTTTGGGGTTTGTCGTATATATGTACTTATAGTTGGTGGTGTTTTGGGAGGGGCGCTGGGGGAACATGATGCTGTGGCCAGCCTGGGGGCTGAGCCCAGTGGCACTTGGGGGGGATGGGGCGGGGTAGCACCACTCCCCCGCGTCAGGGACCCCCGCCCCGAAGGGGGTTAGTGCCCCACAGTGGGGCTGTCCCCAGTGGGTCCCGGTGGGACCAGGCACAGTGTGTGTGGGAACTGCTCCCCTTCCCGCTGGGTCGCAGCACCACCCCACAGGACCCGGGGGGGCAGCTGGCTGGCAGTGGGTTGGCACAGCAGTTTTGGGCTGCAGCTGGGGGGTTGGCGTGGGGAGTGTGGGTGATGGGGGTGGGGGGGTTGCATGGGGGTTGCACTGCCAACCCCCAGGGACTGTATAGGGCCTCTCAGAGCCACCTGTGATGCAGTGCTGGGGGGTACCATGGCTTTGGGGACTGTCCTGGGGGCACTCTCCCCATTCATGGGGGGCTGGCTGTGCTCATGCCCCTGACCTGCAACACCCGCAGGGTTGGGGAGCAGAGTGGGGGCAGCACCCACCACTGCCCAGGCTGTCCCCAGCCCTGCACTGTTGTTACCAAGGTGTTGGGGCCTCCCAGCCTGTTTTGTTGCATTCCCCTCCTGGTTTTCCTGCGCCCCAGGGGACTCTGGTATGGGAGGGGTACCCGTACCCATCCTGCTGTGCGTGGTTCTGTTGTCATCACTGTTTTTCCTGTCCGTGGCCGGGGGAATGCGTCACCCTCAGCCGGCCACCACATGGGGCTGGGGGGGGCGGTCAATAAAGCGGATGGCAAGGGACACTTGCTGTCCCTGCACGGCCTGGCCTCTCTGTTGTCTTCTGTTCGTCGTCTGTGTGGCCAGGTGAGCGAGGGGGCACCGTGGGGAGGGCCAGGCACCCTTCATCTCCCCGATGCCCCTTTGCCTGGGTCTGGCCCCAGCTGTCCTTAGCATGGGATGTTATTTTCTACCTCAAGGGAGAAAACCTCTTTCCCCAGGAAAACCCCTTTTTGGGCAGCTCTGCAGCCAGGGGAGCTGCAGCAGTGCGATTTCTCTTCCACCCAAGCCCCAGCTTTTCCCCACCACAGAAAAGCCCTGGCTGGAGCTATGCAAAACCCTCCCATGATCTAGGGGAAGAAACAGAGGGTTCCCCATCCGCCCTGGGTGCCGGCCCGATGGCTCTTAACATGACTCAGTCTTTTCACCACATGACTTGGTTTTCTGTTTTAATGCCACGTTGCCTGCGCAGTTAGTTGCTGGCTGAAATAAAGCTGATCGGTGCCTCTCTGCATGCGTGTGTATATCTATCCTGATAGATATACATGAAGACAGGTTGCCCCCTGTTTGCGGTGGGCAGGAATTGGTGGGTGACTTGTTCTCCCCTGTCCCACGAGGCGAAGCGTTGCCAATGGCGTATGTGCCGGCCCTGGGTGCTGGCAGCAACTGGGGGGGCGTCTGCACCTGGGGGTGCGGGCTGTTCCCAGAGCTGGCTGCAGTGGGCACCCTGGCCCAAGGTTTTTACAAGTAGCAAGTCGCCACCGTGGACACACCGGAGTGCTGCTGGTGTTCTTGTGTGCCTGGGGAAGGTAGGGGGTTGCACAGCTTCCCCTTGTGTTTTGGAGCCAGCCTGGGCCAATGAAGATGGCTGTGCTCAGGGTTTCCTTCCTGTATGGCCCAGTGTCCCCAGCGACTTGCTGAAGGGCCCGGGGTCCCCTTTTTTGGTTTTGGGATGTGGTCACACCTGGGACATGGCTTGCAGTGGAAACTCGGTTATTTCTGAAGGGGCAGAGCCCTGGGACTGGTTTCAGCGGGGAATGCAGCTACAGAGGTGCAGGGGTCACGATGACAGGCTGGCCCTGGGAGGTGGCCCCCACGGTCAGTGGGGAGGGATGTCTGAAGAGCCCTGGAGCCTCCCAGGAGCTCAAGGCTGGAGCCTGGGGGTCTGGTGGAGGGGGAGAGCTTGTGTCGCTCTGTGGAGGGGTGAGCCTGGGACCTCTGTGCGGACAGGGACCCTTGGCCCAAGGTGGCTGGTGGCATGGCACAGCTTTGACCCTGGGAAGGAGGGTGGGCAGGGGGCTCTGCTGGGGTTTGGGGCACAAGGAAGGAGGGTGGGCAGCGAGCTTTGCCTGGGTTTGGGGCACAAGGCGTCACCTGGGAGCTGCGGGGCAGGATGATGCTTACGCCATCAGCCCCTCTGTCTCTTGCTGGTACCCCTCACCCACGCTCAGCACAGTGCTGTCCTCGGGGCTCGCGGATGCCTGGCTGTCCCCTTTGCCCATTGCACGGTACCCCCTGGCCCTGTACCTGCGGCGGCTGTACCAGACTGCTGCCAGGATGGTGGCCAGCCCTGCCAGAGCTGCCACGGTCACGCCAGCCACCTCGCCCCCCGTCAGCCCCTGGCCCCTCGCCATCTCCGCCGCGTGATGGATCTCCTCTGGCTGGGCCAGCCGCCACGCCTGGCTCTGCCCATCCCTGACCCAGGCGCTGTCCCCATCCCCGCTGCTCACCAGCACCGTGTCAATGGCCGGCAGGTTGCTGGGGGGCCGGGTGAAGGGTGGCAGGCGCGCGGGTGGCAGCGAGCCCCCTGTGAAGATGCCAGCCTGGACGCAGTACTGCACTTGGCAGCTATCGCTGATGAGCGCCAAGTGCTGGCTGAAGCCTGGCGGGCAGCTCTTGGCCTGGGGGTCTTTGGCAGGGCCCTGGTGCCGTCCCACCAAAGGGTTCCCTGCCTGGCAGCTGAAGAAGCCCCCGAAGGGCACCGCATACTGGCCACCGACCTCATAGTCCTGGCTCACGCACACCCTGAGCTCGTCAAAGAGCTTCAGTGGGAGGTACCCTGAGGGGCAGGACTGGGCACCGGTGATGGCGTTGGCACTGTGGGTGCTGAACAGCCCCCCAAAGAGGTATCCTGAGTCTGGGGCCACCGGCCCGCTCGTAGCGCACCAGTAGGCACTGAATTGCACCCGGGAGAGCCAGAAGACATCCCGGCACTCACGGTGGCAGAAGATGCCTAGGATGCACTTGTTGTGGCACTCCAGGTGGCTGTGGCCTTCCTCCCGCTCCTGCATGCCCAGCAGCACTGGCGTGTAGGCGGTGGGGCAAGAGAAAGCCCCAGTGAGGGGGTTCCTCTGCTCTAGTGCCTGGCACAACGTGCTGGTGTCGGGGCCGGCCAGCCCAGCACACTCCTGGAAGACTCCCCCAAAGGTGAAGTTGGTCATGGTGCCCTTGCAGGAGCCGTCATCAGTGTTGGCGTGGAAGTTGAAGTTGGGCGAAGTGGTGTCTGTGCAGCCCGGGTAGGTGTTGAAGGTGTAGTAGCGGCGGATAGCCATCTCCACTCGCCTGGCCAGCTTCTTCACCGTGGGGGTGGGCAGCTCTGGCAGGGTGCCAGAGTTGATGAAGAAGTAAAGGGGCAGCCCTGAGCGGTCAAGGGCCACCAGCTGGTTTCTGATCCCCTCCTGCCAGGTCTTGAGGGTAATGCCTGGGTAGAAGGGGGCCCCGCCAATGCTCTCTACCCTGGAGTTGGTACGATTATCCAGATACTGCTTGGTGAAGCTGGAGCTGCTGTTCAGGGACTCCTGGTTTTTCACGCTGATGATGCTGTGGAAGACCATGCCAGCTGAGGTAGTGACAGCATTCCGTGTGGCCCAGCTGTCCTTCAGGAAGGTTGCCTTGATCTGATCCTCTTGCACCAAACTGGCTCCGGCATCCACGGAGGTGATGGTGTGAGTGCCATAGTTAAGCACCAGCACCTCCGCCAGAAAATCAGCCATCCGCGTCTGGTTGTTCTCCAGGTGGCTGGCAATAGTCAGCAGCTGCTTCTTGAAGCCTTTGTCCAGGACGGCTGCTGGGTTGAGCTTGGCGGTGTAAACCACGTTCCTGACTTGCACTCGGGTGGTGACAGCACGGTCTTTCACTTGGTGGGTCTTGGTCCGGTGGAAGTCATAGGAGAACTTGCCATTGATGGAGGAGAAGAGGGACAGCTCCAGGTTGATGGAGGCGGAGGTGAGGCTTTGGTAATCTTTCCAGGACTCGATGATCTCAGAGTTCATGTCCAGGTTGCTCTGCTTGCGAGGGATAGTGAAGACCTCATCTGGGATGATGTAAGATCCATCTTCTGTGGTCTTGCACAGTGAGTAGCCCAGGTTGATGACTCTGCCCATGTCCACATTCCTGAGGTTATCCCAGCCCCCCCCCGGCAGGACTTCCAGAGTTGGGAGGTTCAGGGCCTTCTTGCAGTCCGGACACCCTGCAGAGGAGGGCAGCTCAGCCCCTCTCACCCAAGCCCCTGACACCCAGGTGAGCAGGACCCCCCACAGCACCCAGCCCATGGTGACCCAGCGCAGGGACCTCACCAGACGTCCGAGCTGTGAGGCTGGAGCTGGGAAATGAGCTGGCTGGGGTGCAGCTGCCGGGTGGTTCCTCCTGTTGGGGGCTGAATTAACAAAAGGGAAAGGAGAAGTGAGAACTGATGAATGTGAGAAAACAGAGTGTAGCGGAGACAAGAGGGTAGGGAGCAGAAAGCAGAGGTTTCTGCTTGTTGCCTCCCTGTTGCAAGAGTTCCTTCTCCCCATGAAAGCTGCTCTGCTGGGGATGGGACAGAGAGAAATCTCCTCTTCAGCTCTTCACTGTGCCCAGGGAATGTCACTGTGTGAATCCCCCTCAGCCAGTGCATGGGTGGCTCCCCAGATGAATCCGCCGTGCCCCTGTGTGACTCTGGCTCCTTCATGCCACACAAGGGACTTGTCCCCAGCCCCACAACCTTGGGGTTCCACTTACATGATGGAGTGAGATCTGGCCATGGTCCCACAGGCTTTGCTGCTGGCTCTAAGGCTTTCCTTTGTGGCGGAGGTGAGGAGGGGAAGCGGTGCCCTGCGGTTTCAGTGTGGGGGACAGTGCGATGCTTGTATCCCTTCTCTCTTGGGGAAGAGGCTGCCCGAGATGCTTGGGCAGGCACTAGTGGGGTTGGAGGTTCCCCCATGGGGGGCAGCCCACGGCACAGGTGTCCCCCATGCAGCACCATCTGCATTAGGGACCTCCGCAGCCTCCTCTACCCCATCACTGTCTTTTCCCCCAGCCGAGAAAGCGCCTCCTGCTCAGGTTCGCTGGTTCCAGTGGCACCGAGCCAGCTCTGCGCAGGGATGCTGGCGTGTGGCTGGGCCCCGGGCTCAGTGGCACAGGGCAGCCGCTGCGTGTTTTGGGAAATAAACCATTAAAGCAGGTTCTGCTGTGAAAGCTGTGTCTCTTTCCATGTGGACAGGATCACTTCCCCTATTTCTGCTGGTTAGTTCCTCTTCCCAGGACAGTTCTGGCACAGGACAAGGCTGAAGTGAGAGCCGTGGTGGAGGGGGGACAGCTGTAGACATGTGTGTGATTTTGCCAGGGTAATGCTGGGGGGGAAGTATGACAAGCACACCATCAAGGATGACCTGAAATTTTTAGGGCTCTGTAAACCATCTCGACAGGGCCAGCTCATTCCCCAGCCCAGCGAGGAGCCCAGGGGGCCCCTGGGGACGGTTACACTGCACCACTGGGACCGGCGACAGCACCACACACTCAGAGAGGGCAAGGCCGGATGGGAGGAGTGCAGCTTGCCTGCCCTCTGCACACCTGAAGCCAGCTTTGGTTATTTCTGTTCCCTGCCCCATCTGACGCCGGCCAGTGCTTTGAGTTGCTCTTCAACTAATACAATTTAAACCCACTGTTTTTTTCCTCTTTCTGTCCCATGTTGCTTGCGCAACCTCTGTCACCGAAGACGTAGAAAACAGTCTTTAATGTGGTTCTCCTTCCGCCCATCCCGCTCTCCAACCTGCAGAAGTCCATTTCCTTCCACAGAGCCCAGCACAGCAGGTCGCTTTTTTGCTTTGCAAGCCCTGGGGTGCAGACTGGAGCGACCTGACCCCAGCCCAGGGAAGGCGAGCAGGGTTCAACTCCACGTGTTTCCTCCTGCAGTAAATAACAGGGTGCACGTGCCCCCGAACGCTGTTCAGCTGCTTTTCTGTGGGTGATTAAACGTTGTTGTGTGGGAGGCAGAGCCCTAAATCACTCATCGGCAACAACAACTCTCTCTCAAAAGAAAAGAGAGTTACAGAAGCGCTTTCAAAAGCTGCCTCTTCCCCGTTCTCCTTTTCCCTACATGGATTTGGGGCTGATTCCCCCAAATGGGGACTTCCTGCTGCGGGGCCACGCACACAGAATGGGAGCCGCCGCCACGGCACAAAAAATACCCCAATCACCCTGAATCTGGGTCTGCAAGGAAAGGCAGGGAGTAAATAAATAAAAAGAACAATTTTTGGGAAAAACCCACCGAAGTGCCTCTGCTGGGTGCTCGCGGCTGCCTCCTGCTGGCGGTTCCGGGGGACCGCGCCCGGAGCGCCGCGCATGCGCGATGTCGGTCTGGAAACGTGCTCTGTGCTGCCGCCGTGTGGCAAAAGTGCGGTACTGCAGCTCAGAACCGGCGCGTGCGCAGTGGTGCCCTTCTGCCTTACTCTGTGCTGCCACCTCGTGACCACAGTTCGGCATTGCAGGTGGAAAACAGCGCATGCGCAGTGGCGCTCCGTGACTATCGGCGCTGCCACTAAGGGCGGGGACATGCAAATCAGAAGAGCAGTGCTCGAACGGGCCGCCGGGAAAAAGAAACAGAAAACAGGAAGAGAATTAATAGAAATAGAAATAGATGGGGTCGAATAGAAATAGACTAGAACAGAGCGTCGTGCCGAATATGCAAATCTCTTCGAGGTTTGGGCAGGGAGGCGAGTGGGCGGAGAGAATGCAAATTGAGATTCGAAGCCTGCCAATCAGATCGCGAGAGACAAGAGGAGGGGCGGGGCGCACGGGAACGAGGGGCGGGGCGAGGATGGGGCGGGGAGAACGCAAATCAGAGGCGTGACTACGCAAATAGCGCACTAGGGAGCTCGAACGGGCCGCCGGGAGGTTCCGCTGAGGAGGGTTCTCTGGCGTTGGCCGGTTCTCCAGAATGGATTCTCTGTTGCGGGTTGTCTCGGGCGACTCGTCTGCTGCGGGCGGTCCCGGGTAGTCGCCCCGCTGCAGGTCACCCCCGCACACGCCCCCCGTGCAGCTCCGGCTCCGCGCATGCGCGGTGGCGCCCCGGTGCGCCCCCGTGCGCCGTCCGCCGGGTGTCGCTGGTGCTGCCGCCCGGTGGCCGCGGCGCGGTACTGCAGCCCGGCGCCGGGGCTGCGGGCTCAGAGCCGGGGCTCCAGCTCCGCGCTTGTGGGGCTGCCTGGTAGGGCTGGGCTTCGGTCTGGAGGGGCTTTTGATGCACGTGTTAAATTCCAGAGGAAAACTTTGTCTAGTCAGTTAATTGAAACAGTTTTGGTGGCGTATGTTACATGTTAATATACAAAGCAGGGTTACAGTGTTCTATAACGTGCACAGAAGGACGTATATTTAAGACAATTCTAGATGTAAATGAGCATTATTATTTTTATTGGGATCTTTTGGTATCTAAATTCTTGAGCAGGGGCAAAACGTGTGAAACGTCTGCTAAAACAGCCGCAGAGTGCTGAGGAATGAATGTGGGACAGGTCATGTTCAGATGCTTCACTCGTGTTTCAGAGACCACAGCAGAGCGTTTCTCTGCATTTTACTGTCTGCAATCGCGTATTTGCGCAGCCCTCGCTGCTGCCCGCCCCGTGTCCCGCTGTTCGGTCACGGCCGCTCCCGCCCCGCGTCCCGCCTCCGCCCCGCGTCCCGCCGTTCCGCTCCCGCCCCGCGTCCCGCCGTTCCGCCTCCGCCCCGCGTCCCGCCGTTCCGCTCCCGCCCCGCGTCCCGCCGTTCCGCCTCCGCCCCGTGTCCGGGTTTTCTCTCCAGACCCCTCGCGGGGGGCGGGGCCTCGGCCGCGCGCGGAGCAGCCGCCGTTCCCGCGCTCAGGTCACGCGGCGGCCGGCGCGCGGGGCCGGGGGCGGAGCTGTCGCGGCGCGGGTGCGGCACTGCGCGTGCGCGGGGCCGCCACGTGGCGTGGGCGGGGCCGGGGCGGCCGTTGGGCGGGGCCGCGCGCGGGGCCCGCGCCGGGCGGGGCGGCCATGGCGGTTCGGGGCCGGGCACGGTTCGGGGGCCGGGCACGGTTCGGGGTCCGGCACGGTTCGGGGGCCGGCGCGGTTCGGGGGCCGGGCGCGGTTCGGGGGCCGGGCACGGTTCGGGGGCCGGCACGGTTCGGGGGCCGGCGCGGTTCGGGGGCCGGGCGCGGTTCGGGGGCCGGGCGCGGTTCGGGGGCCGGGCACGGTTCGGGGGCCGGCGCGGTTCGGGGGCCGGCGCGGTTCGGGGGCCGGGCGCGGTTCGGGGGCCGGCGCGGTTCGGGGCTCGGCACGGTTCGGGGGCCGGCGCGGTTCGGGGCCACTCCAGCGGCGGGGCCGGGCCGGGCGGCTCCTGCGGGGGAGGCCTCGTGCCGGCGGGGCTGCCGCGGCGCAGCCGCCGGTTCCCGGCAGAGGAGGGGGGGCGGCGGGGGCTCTGCCCCTCTTTTACCCACCTGCCCTCTCTGCCGGGCGGTTCCAAGCGCCGGCACGGGCGGGGCCGCAGCGGCTCTGCGGCCAGAGGCGCTTTTCTTCAGCCGTGTGACAGTGGGAGTCGTTGCTCGCACTCGTTTCCTCAACCTTTATTATTTTCCCTACTAAAGCTTTTAGATCGCAGTATCCGAGTTCCCTGCTGGGGTCAATAAACTGGTTTCAGTTGCAGCACGGTATTTGCTTTGGTAGAGATGTGAACCACGTTCGGCTGGTTATGGATTTTGGTTTTGTGTTTGTTGGCTGGTTGGTGTTGGTGGCGTTTGGTTTTCTTGCCCTTTGCGGTAGCTTTAAGGGCCGTTACCCGGGACGTGTTGAGATGTCGCGGCCCCGCAGCTGCTGGTGCCGCCCTGTGCGTGCAGCTGCTCCCCGAGTTCGAGACCCCGCAGCGGCTCCTGTGCCCCGAGCTGGGGCTGCAGCCCGCTCAGCCAACCCGGGCCGGCTTGCACAGCCTGCGTCCCGTCAGGCAGGAAAAAATTGTTCAAATTGTATTTTTTTTCAGTGGAGCAACTATAAAAAATTAGAAATTCTTCTAACACTTGTTGAAATGCATTCTGAGGTACCTACATCTCCATTAGGCATAAGCTGGGAACAGGTAACATGTTCTCAGGTAATGTGTGTGATCAGTCATGAATCCTACAAAAAAACCAAACAAAACAAGGCAAAAACCCCCCCTTAGATGGCTAATTTGAGTAGGGCATAATTTATGCATTAAATGTTGGTTTTAAAAAATACCTGCAGATGGGTTGCTTCAGCTGGTCTTTAAGTTATGTTTTTCCCCGTGTTAAACCAGATTCAGTACATTCTAAGATAACGGCAGAGTCTCTGTGGCCAAACTTTGAATGAACTCGTTCCAAAACCTACATGAATGCATGAAGACAACGGTGGGGGGAGCGCCCCAATGGGTCAAGAGGTGCCATGAGAAAAATGAAGAGGACGGCGGGGGGAGTGCTCCGGTTGGTCACAAGACTCCCCAAAAAGGCAAGAGGACAGTGGGCGGCGGTGCTCTGGCGGGTCAAGAAGTCTCAATACATGCGGCAAGAGCACGGTGAGGGGGAGCGCCCTGATGGGCCAAGGGGTCCCCAAAAATCCAGCAAGAGGACGGTGAGGGGGAACACTCCGGCAGGTCAAGAGGTGTCAATAAATTCGGCAGGAGGACGGTGAGGGGGAGGAGCGCTGCGGCAAGTCAAGATTGCGCTGAAGAAAGGCAAGAGCACAGCAGGGGCGAGCGCTCTGGCAGGTCAAGATCGCCCTGAGAAAAGGCAGGAGGACGGTGTGGGGGAACTCGCCGGCGGTGCAAGAGGCACCCGGAAAAAGGTAAGAGGATGGCAGGGGGGGGCGCCTCAACCGGTGAAGAGGAGCCCCGAAAAAAAGGCAAGAGGATGGCAGGGGGTCAGGGGTGGAGCGCTCCAGCGGTTCGAGAGGCTCCCCGAAATCCGCTTAGATGGCAGCAGGTAACGCGGCAGGTCAAGGTCAATCAAGGAAGAACAGGAAGGCGGTTGACCTGCAATTCAAGAGTGAGGGGGAAGATTGGGAACCCGAACGAGGAGGAGCAGAACTTGCTGTGGCCTCTGCAGCCTCTCTTTAATCTGGGCTCAGGTAAGCTGGGAGCGGGGGCTGTAGGCTGGGGTTTGGGAGGTGGGTGGGTGAGGAATGATCCGGGTTTTTGATCTTCTGCATGACTGAAGTTGCTGCCTTACTCAGTTTTGCACTGACTTTCGTGTTATCTTTTCATTATGTAGTATTTTCTGTTCTGACATCGAAACTTAAACTTCTTTGGAAATTCATCCTCTGTCCCTTCAGTCTCAGCTCGTGGCCCGCATTTCAATGTACATTAGATCGCTCCCTGGGCCTTGCATTTTAAGTAACTTTCCGTCACTTTCTGCATGACATACACTATGTTTTTATCAACTACCATATTTTCTGTGAATATTCTCCTTGGTTCCTCTCTAAGTTTGTTTTTCTTTTCCTTAACAGGCAGCCTTTGAGAGCTCTCTAAGTAAAAGTGATATCTTTTCACCTTTTTTTTGCTCTTTTCACCTTACGAGCAGCAACCCTCTTTATGCTCAGTCTCATGCTTTTCTTCCTTTCTTGCCCAGGTTCAGAATACCAGAAGTTCTGCATCCAAGCTTCAAGTTTCCTGTTCAACATTGCAGGAGATCTTGGTAACGTGGCAATGAGGGAGGTGATGAAGAGAAACATTACCTGTTCCTTTTCCATTTCAAGACATTATTTTTTACCTTCCTGGTAGCTGTGAGATTATTTGCAATATTGCGCTAGCATCTGCCTGAAAGGGAACATGGACCCTTTGGGTGCCTCCTCAAGAAATATTTGCTCTATGGTTCTGGTGATGTCCAGGCTTTGAGGGTGGGGGATAGAGGAGCGTAAATCTCATGGGGCCTCCAGGGATGTCTGCAGGCTTGGGTGACCTGTGGTTGGGACAGGGATGCCGAGGTTGTCAGTCTTGCCCTGAATCTCTCTCTCCCCCTCTTGCAGCACCTGACAATGGAGAAGAAAGTGGACGGGAAGTTCCTGCGCCACAACACGGATCACATGTGTTACTCTCGGCCTCAGAGACCTGGAGAACCAAACCATTCCTGTCTTGCCTTGAAGCAGCCTCTGCTCATGGGCTTCTCGCAGGGAGAAGGCAGAACGGCAATAACCCGCCACGTTAAACCACAGGGTGCACACTCTGCAGCTTTCAAGCCCAGCTCTGCGTTAGCCCACACCTGCGATTTTGTGCCACGCATGCAAATTTCAGTTGTCACTGGCTGTTGCAGTGTTTGGCTTTGGTAAGGACAGTGTGTGTTTGTCAGCAGTTGGTGTAGAGTGGAATCTTCAGGAGAAAGTGATATTTTCCGTGCCAGAACTGGTTGGTGTTTGCATGTTATTGTGGTAGTTTTTCACGCAGGTGATGAGTGCTGGAGTATTATTGTGGGATGAGGGGATTTTGAAGGCTTGTCTGTGAGGTGCATTAGCGGGAGCAGTTAAAAGCAAAAGGCTGAGATTTGGGGAGTTTGTCGGTGGATTTTGGATGGTTGTCAGTTGAAGAGTTGGTTGTTTGCAGGTGAGGTGTAGGGTGGAGGGTGAATCTGACTTCGCCTGGGCGGCGCAACTGGATGGGTGTGCAGAGCTGATGGGAGCGGGCTTCTGCGGGTGACCCCAAAGCTCAAGATCCAGCTGGCAGCTCCAGACACTCGCGCTGCCTGGCAGGGCCGTGCACAGCCAGCGCGCTGGAGCACAGCGAGCTTGACCCTCCGCAAGTACCAAACAACAGGTGAGGACCGTGGGGATTTGTGCTGAGCTATGACATCTCTAACCCGTGAAATTGGGGGCCAGCCTGAGCAGGGCATGTGGGGAAGCTGTGCTGCAGCGGAGGGGGCCGGGCCGTGCAGGGGCCGGGGCCAGGGCGAGGTGGGCTCGGCGTGGGGAGGTGTCGGCCCCCAGACTCAGCCCCGTCTGACTGTAGTGCCCTGGGGCTGGTGCAGCTCAGTCCTCCACGTGTTTCTCTTCAGGTGGAGCAGCATGCAATGGAAAAGCAAGGAAGGAGAGGAAGGTGGCAAACCTATGAGGAGGAGTGATCAAGAAAGAGGATTGGAGCACACCTGCGAGTCAAGAGGGATCAAGAAAGAAGACAACGGTGGTGGAACTGCAGGTACGGAAAGTTCAAGAAAGAAGAAAGGTGATTGTGGCAGTATTCTGACATTGGGCCTGTGAGAAACTGCAAGAGTCGACAGCGTGAGAACAAGCATTGGTGGAATAATGCAAGAAACAAGGCATGTATGCTAGGTGACACATCAAGGAGGGAGGGATTGATACATCGAGGATGGGGGTGGTGAGGGGGGGTAGCTTGTGATATAGACAAAGATGCTTTTATGGCAGTAACAATATATTGCTTATGTAATGGCTAACTTAGCAAATCAGCAAATGCTTGAGCAAGCATCATAGCGAGTATAAATGCAAACCTGAGTTTGTAACAAACGTCTCTCATTGCACCTTAAGAGTCCGTGCCTCATTCGCTACAAATGGCGCCTGAACGGGGACTTTCAGTGCGGCTGTAAAGGCAGCAGCCGTTCTGGTAGCGAAGCCCAGTCGAACCAGGACTGGGAAACGGAGCCAGGAAACAGAAACCACAGCGTGGCCCATCACCGAGAAAAGGTGAGCGATTGGAACTGTAGGAGGGAAGTTATCCCTTGAACAAAGACAAACCCTAGATGTCCTTCAACGTTTATTAAGAAAGCAAAATCACGATGTGCCAGTAGTCCAATTAGCGACTTTATAAGAATGGATTGCTAATCATGTGCCGGACTTTCCTACAAACGGTACATTTCAGTTGGAGGCATGGCACAAAGTTGAACGAGAATTATATGAACAGGCAGCGACGGGAGATCAAGCTGCTTGCGAACATTTATCTACTTGGGGAAAAATTATGACTACTTTAAAAGCGGCGCAGAAGGAAGTAGTTGCACAGGTCGTAACTGACTGTGAACCTTCTGCTCCTCCCTTGCCAGGGAAGGAGGGGGATCCTGTAGAGATATCAGGCAAAAGTGCACTAACCACAGCTGCAGTAGCAGAGAAAGGGTTGGCTGATAACAAAGCCCCTGCATGTACACTACAGTGAACGCTTTTGGCAAACGATGGTTTGTGGGAGTTGCCTGACAGCCCCCTTGATCCTGGCCTGACAGACCTGGAGTGAGAGCCTGATTTATTTCCCCTGGATGTTACTTTGCAGCCAAAACTGCACACTAATTTAACCATGTGGGATAAATGCAGAGAAGAGGCTTTGAAAGCAGGAGACTGGAAAGTGGTTTCAGCATGCCCTGTGGTCTATCGTGAACGGCGACCTCCAGGCTTTCAACAGCTACCGTATGATGTTGTAAAGGAATTACTGACATTAGCTAAAGAAAATGGGGTTACTTTATCATTTGTTGTACATTTTTTGAAGCATTAAGCTCCTCTTACGTATTTACTCTGCATGACTGGCGTTCTTTGTTGAAAATGATCTTAACTACTACTCAATATACTGTATCGTTATCTGATTTTCAGGAGAACTGTATTATAGAGACTATTGATAATGCATATCGGCAAAGAGGGATTGATTGCAGTCATTTAGCTGGGGAATGTGCCCATACTTTGCCAGAGAATCAAGAGATGCCAATAGGTCCTTTTCAAAAATCTTGCAAGGATCACAGGAACCTTATGCACAGTTTTTAGACCATTTGCAAACTGCTTTGGAGAGACAAACTGATAACGATGCAGTGCGTAAGTTGTTACTAAAACAATAGTTGTTTTACTTGTTGTTACTAAAACTCATTCTGCTTGGAAAAGACACGTGCAATTTTATAATCTCTCGACTGTTTCGAGAAACTGCCTGGAAGAGATCATTCCTTTTCTTGTTTTCTTTTCTTTTTTTTTTTTCTTTTCTGCTCGTTTGTTTGCAGCGAGGCAGCTCGCGAGGACAGGTGAGCTGCTGGACTCTTGAACAAAAACGTTGAGGGCGAGGAAGGGAATCCTGGCTACGCTTAGGCTTGGGGAAGTGTACGTGGGTATGCGTGTCTGTCATCCGCGCGGCTCTGGGAAAGCGCGTTCCAGGGCAGCTGAAGCTGCCCGCGGGTCAAGAAGGGCCGGGGGTCTGAAAAGAAGCGGGCGCGCTGCGGCGGCGCGGGGGGTGCGGCGCGCCCGCCCTCGGTGCTGCCGTCTGGTGGCCACAGGCCGGTACTGCAGCTGGGAAGCGGCGCCCTGTGCCCGTGCCGGGGCGGGGCCGAGGGGGGCGCTGCCGCTGCGGGCGGGGTCGTGGCCGTGGCCGTCAGAAAGCGGGGGGGCAGCGGTCGGACCGGCCGCCGGGAAAAAAAGAGAGGCCCCCGGCTGTCGTGGGGCAGCCCCGCTGCGAGGGGGCACGGGCGAGGAGGCGGCAGGAGGCGGCAGCGGTGGCGGCGTCTTCTCGGTCCCGGGCAGAGCGGGGAGAAACCTGCCGGCCGGCGCTCCTTAGGGTTGAGCGTTTCTCTTGTCTTTGTTGACAGTGAATTTATGGGCACACTGGAAATAGCCTTGAATGTTTAAACGTAGAACGGAATTTTTAGTGAGAAGTGGCATGGGTATAGTTAATTTTGGAGCACCTGGGTGCCAGTTGGAATGTAAGGAATGAAACGGGATGGAAAGTAGTAATCGAACCTGGGGTTTACTTGTGGGTTTTTTTCCTCGTTAATATGTCGATGGCATGTTGTCCTGCGGCTCGATCCCCGTTCTGTTTAGTGGAGTCTTCAATTGAGGACATTCAGGTAAAAAAATGTGTCCTTCCAGAAAAGGACTAATTGTTCGTAGGGCTGAGAGAGGCTTTTAAGTACGTGATCAGAATCGAAGCTGAATACTACTTTACGATGCTGCTGTTGGTCTTCGCTTTCGTTTGTTTCCCCGCCGCTCCCTAATGTTTGGGAGCTCCAAGTCGGATTTTATTTTTGTTCAATGACTAAGACGTGTTTTTCCCCCGGGAGGGGCTGTGCTTCAAAATGAATGTGTTTGCTCACAAATGTGCGAGTCCGTTGGTGTAAGACAAACAGAAACCCACCGTAGTCAAGTTCGAAGCGTGTGTCTGGGAGATGGATGGTTTAATTTTACGAGTTCACGCCTATGCAATTTTAGCGCCGGAGGAAAATGAAAGCTAAGGGCTTTTTGTGGTGTGGGTAGGCATCTGCACACCTTTTTAGGATAAGCGAATGACCGCGGTTTGTTCTTTACTTTTTAGTTTCCATCTTTGAAGCTGCACGGCCAAATGCGCTCGGGGTCCCCGCAGGGCGGCGAGCAGGCGAGTGAGGATGCAGAGCGGGCCAATCAGACGGCGCGAGCAAGGTTGAGGGGCGGAGCGCTGATAGGCGGCGAGAATGGCGATTGACGTGCGTAGGCAGCCAATGAGGTTGGCGGAGGGGCGGTGCTTGCGAAGTCCCTACTGCGCATGCCCAAGTGGGCGTAGTCCTCAGTCAGGTCCGGCGCAGGCGCGGGCTTGTGGGGGCGGAGCGCGGGAAGGAGCATCCAATAGGAGGGCAGCGCGGTGGGGTGGAAAGCAGCCAATGAGAGCGCGCCGACTCAATCCAGTTGGAATAGCTAGCTCCCTGGCAAGCGTGTCCGTGGTGTCTCGGGGGGGTACCGGGAATGAACGGGACGGGCGTCGGGGCGAGGGACGGGAGGCTGCGGAGCTCTCGCTGCGGCCGGCTCCCGGGGATCTGGAGGCAGGCGGTTCAGGGCAGGGCAGTCCTTGGTGAGGTCCCCGGAGCCGGCAGAGGGGCATGAGGTGACGGGCGGGAACCTCCCGCCGGGTGTCGGTGCCCGCTGAGCGCGGCGGGACGGTGGGAGGGAGCGAGGGGAACGGAGCGGCGAAATAGGCGGCAGGTGAGTGCGGGCGTGGCGAGGGTGACCGTGACGTTGGAACAGGAGGAACGGGATGGGCCAGTGCGGTGGGGAGGTGTTTAGTTAGGTTTTCCCCTCCTGCCCTCATGGCCGAGCTCGCGAAGCTGGTGAGAGGCGTGTGACTCTTAGGGCAGGTGGGCTAACGGTCTGTGGCCTGGAGCCGTGTCTCCCGTGCAGCGCCCGTTCCCGGTATTGCAGTCTCTCCGGGAGCGGCGCAGCCCCCTTTTGTCAGGGGGATGTTTAAAAACAGAGCTAAGGTGCGGTTGCAGGCTCGGCGGCGTGGCGAGTGGGGTGCCGCTTTGGCGGAAGTGCGGAAGCTCAGGGCGAGGCCCGGCGGGTTCTGTGTCCGTACGTGCGATTGGGTGTGTCCACCCACGCCAGGCTCAGGGTCCTTCCCGGCCCGAGCGCCCTCCCCGTGGAGAGGAGCCCCGTGGAGCCGTGGCACCCACGCGCTCAGCTTCCCCTTTCTGGACAACGTGGCACAAGAGAAGGAAAAAGAAAAGGCACACACAAAAAGACAGCGCAAGGCCTCGCGCCCAATATGCACGTGGCTTTGCGCTTCGGGCGGGGAGGCGATGGGCGGAGGGAATGGCAATTCAAGTGCAGAGCGGGCCGATCGCGTGCTTGCATGCTGCCGCGGGCCGGGGACAGCCGGGGTCGGGACTCGGAGGCGCTGCCTCCGGGTGCCGTCGGCCAGCAGAGCAAGCCGGGCGCGTTAGCCTTCCGGCACCGGGCTGGCGGGCGGCGGTGTTCGTTTTCGGGACTTGCGGCCGTCCCTGCGACAGGGGCGCTTTCCTGCCGCGGCTCTCTGTTTTTTTTGTTTTGTTTTTGGTTTGGGTTTTTTTTGCGGGATTCCCGCGGAACGCGGCCCGCCTGCTGGCCCGGGGCTGCCTTTTTAGTATAAAGTGAATGACCGCGGTTGGTTCTTTGCTTTTTAGTGTCACTCTCTGGAGCTG
This sequence comes from Caloenas nicobarica, assembly GCF_036013445.1. NCBI lineage: Eukaryota > Metazoa > Chordata > Aves > Columbiformes > Columbidae > Caloenas > Caloenas nicobarica. The sequence continues at coordinate 68,628,729 of NC_088249.1, forward strand.
CACGCTTTCAGCTTTACTGACTGAGCCAGATGCGTAGCAGCAGCAGCAGCAGCAGCAGCAGCGTCGCGAGGGCCGGAGCTGTGGCGGCGGATCCGTGAGCGCAGATCCCGCTGGCGGCGCGAGCCCGTCCCGCGGCCTCGCTGGGGTTGTCTCCTGCGGCGGTGCCGGAGGGAAGGGGCGAGACGCTTTCTAGCGTCAGCGAGAGCGTTTCCTTGTCCGCTGAGTGTGTCCCAAATGGTGTCAGTTTGTCTTAATGTTGTCTTGAATTGCTCAAATCGCTCTGGCTTTTAAAAGATGCCTTGTGTTTCAAGGTGGCCCATTTCCCCCAAATCCTCCGTTAGCTCAGCTGCTCTCCTCTCCCTTATTCCGACTGAATTCCTCTGCTTTCTTCTGCGCTCTTTTTTTTCAGACGCTGAACTCTAATTTGGAATTTTTGTTTTTCAGAGGGGGAGCTGTGAACGCCTGATGCCCCCTTCTGGGGCTGCGCACAGAGAGCGTGACCCGCCACAGCAGCTGAGAAACACGCCGAACACCCTGAGTCTGCATGTGCAATGGGGAAAATAATAAGAAAAAGAAGAATTTTAGGCCCTGGGGAAAGCGAACTCTCCCTGGATGCGCGCAGCTGGAAAGCAAAACGAACCGTATTTTCGTGCATTGAACCAAAAGCATGTTGTGAAAAAGTGCCAAAACCTCTCAAAATTAGGCATTTTGGAAGAGTTTAAGAAAAAAAAAAAAAACAAACTTGTCTTACGGACAGGCACACTGCCCCCCTTTTTGGGGCAAATACGGAGTGAAACGCCAGCAGTTGCAGGGGCATTGCTGGGGATGATCCGGTGTGGAGTCTCTGTCGTGGGTCGGTTCTTCAGAGCGAATTCTCCTTTGCGGGTTGTCCCAGGTGAGTCGTCTGCTGTGGGTGGTCCCGGGTGGACCCGCCAGGTGCAGGTCACCCCCACACACGTCCCGTGCCCCCCCCCCCCCCGCCCCGCGCACCTTTCTACTCGCACTGCCTCCCGCGTGTCTCTGCCCCTCCCCAAACGATTTCTCTCCAAACGTGCCCCGCGGGCATTTTTTCCCCCGTGAGACGTGTCCCCGCTCCCTCCTCTCTCCTCTCCGGCCCCCCCGTTCCACACTGCCCCCCCGTCGCCCCTTTGCTCGCGGACCCCCGGGGCACCTGCGCTGCCCCAAAGCGCCCGTTGTCTCCCCCCGTAGCTCTGTCCTCCCCACCCACTCGCTGCTCTGCAGCCCAGCCCCATGGCAGTTGTTTTCCCTGGGAAGCTATATTTCTATTTCTAGTCATATATATTTATGCATATATATATACACACATATGAAATTATTTTTAAGTTTCTATAGATGATATATAGAGAGATACCTACATGTATATTTTACATATGTGTGTATATATATATGTATGCAGATGGAGCATCCGAGGGCTCTAACGGACCGAGAAAGAACTAGAAATGGAAACAGAAGTTAAATAGAAGGGAAAGCCGCGCCGGCTGTGCAAATCGCCTGGAGGTTCCAGCGAGTGGGTGGAGAGAACGCGAAGGGCGGTGCAGAGCGGGCCAATCAGGACGCGCGAGAAAGCTGGAGGGGCGGAGCGGAGCGCCGCGCGGGGCAAACGGGGAGGGGTGATGATAGGCGGGGAGAATGGAAATTGACGTGCATAGGCAGCCAATCGGGTTGCGGGAAGGCAGGCGAAGGGGCGGGCAGGAAGGGGCGGGCAGGAGGGGGCGTGTCCCGCGGGCTTCCCGACGCGCATGCGCAAAGATGGCCGCTGGCAAGCGCGGGCGGCGCTCTCGGCGGCCGTGTGCGCGCCCCGGTCGAGCCCGGAGCGGTCCCGCCGCGCCGCCGTTCGTCGCCGTTTCTGCGCGGCCCCGGTGAGTGCCCGGCCCGGCCGGCTCCGCTGCGGCTCCGCCGCCCCGGAGAGTCGGCTCTGGGAGCCGTGCTTGTGGGGAAAACGGGCCCCAATGGCGCGGTCCTCGCGCGGCTGCGCCCCGAGGAGGGTTCGTGGGGGCGGAACACGGGGAGGAGCAGCCAATGGGACGGCGCGGTGGCGCGGAAAGCAGCCAATCCGAAAAAATGCCGAAAAAGAGCCCGCTAGGGTGTATTTTAGCTCACCGGGGAGACTGGGGAGCCACCTGGGGATAACGTGAATAGAGAAACCTCGATGAGATGTAATGGTCAGTGGCAGAAGTTGATTGACGGGAACCTGAGGAATCCAGCCTAGCAGATCCACCGGTCCCAGTAAAGCCAGGGAAACACAGAAAAGAAATGGAGTTTTTAATTGATACTGGAGTATCTTGTTCTATTTTGAACCAGGAAACGATACCCTCAGATAAAGATTTTGTAACTGTAGTGGGAGCTACTGGCCAACAAAAGAAAGCTTTATTTTTACGGCCAATCAAATATAAGTTAGGAAAACCAGTCGGAATGTATAAGTTCTTCTATATGCCTAGGTCTCCAAAACTGTTACTAAGACGAGACCTGTGAAAACAATTGAAAGCAATCATGACATTCAAACGGGGAAAGTGAGATTCAAGATAAAAGAGCCGGGATTTTAATTGGCAATGATTCAAACCGACAAGCAAAGCCAAATAGCTCGGGAAATACTGGATCAAGTATTTGCAGGGGTATGGGCTTCGGCAGTTCCTGGTAAATCAAAGAATGCAGAACCAGTGAAAATTAATTTGAAAGCTGGAGCCGGACCAGTCAGAACTAGACCATATCCTCTGAAATTAGAGCATAGAGAAGGGGTAAAAGAAATGACCGGTAACTTTTTGCAGTTTAGGCTGCTGATAGAAGGTGAGTCAGAAGCGAGCACTTCAATCCGGCCTGTAAAGAAACCAGACAGTAAAAGCTATAGGTTAGTGCAAGATTGGAGAGCAATAAACAAAATTACCGCAGATTGACACCCGGTAGTAGCTAACCCTTACACATTGTTAGATAAATGGCGAGATAATCACAAGTGGTCTACCGTGTTGGATTTCAAAGATGCCTTTTTCTGTCTTGCATTAGCCAAAGAGAGTCAGAAGCTTTTTGCTTTTGAGTGGGAAAATCCCTTTAGTGGGAGAAAGACCCAATTAACCTGGGTCGTGTCACCCCGGGGATTCAGGAGCAGCCCTGTGATTTTCGGAAACCAGTTAGCATGAGAACGTGACGCCTGGGAAGCTCTTCCGGGCAATGGGACTTTGTTGTCTCCTTATAGGCACGAAACCCGAAGAGGGTTGTGTGCAATGGACTGTAAGCTGACTGATTTTCTGCGATTAAGTGAGCATGGGGTTTCCCAACAGAAGGCCCGGCTGATGCGGCACCGAGTGACTTATCTGGGATTGGAGATCTCCGGAGGACGGCGAGAGCTGGGGACAGAGCGGAAAGAACCTGTTTGCCGGACGCCGGAACCGGCGACGGTGAAAGGGCTGCGGACGTTTCTTGAAAGGACAGGTTGGTGCGGGCTTTGGATTTGGAATGATGGACTCTCAGTAAAGCCTTTGTACGAACTGTTAAAAGAAAACAGCTCCGAGTTGAATTGGACGGGAGAAGCCGGGAGGGCTTTTTCGCAACTGAAAAAGGAACTGGCGAGGGCTCCGGCCCTGGGCCTCCCGGGTGTCACCAAACCATTTTGGTTGTACTCACACGAAAGGCAAAGTATTGCTTTGGGTGTTCCGGCACGGCGGTTAAGGTCTCCTAAGCGAGCCGCGGTCTGCTTCCCTAAGCAGCCAGACGAAGCGAGCAAAGGCCGGCCTGGCTGTCTTTGAGCCGTGGCAGCTGTCGCGCTCGACGTGCGGGAAGCTCGTAAGCTCACTGTGGGACAGCAAATGACTGTATTAGCGTCCCCTGAAATACCAGGCCGTGTGGGTGGAACAAGATGATGGAAATATTGCTACTACTGACATTGTCAATCCAGCTTCTCTCCTCAGTGGATCTGTTTCGGAGCCTGTGGTGTCCGATTGCTCGGAAACAACAGAAGCTGTTTACTCCAGCGGACCGGATCTAAAGGACCAGCCGGCCACTGGAGGATGCCGAAGGCTCCTGGTTCACCGTCGGAAGCAGCTCTGCGTAAAGCGAGGAGTACGTCAAGCCGGGTGTGCGGTGACAACTACCCACAAGGTAATCGAAACTAAACCTTTACCTGCAGAGACTTCTGCCCAGAAAGCTGCGCTCACACGAGCTTTAGAATTATCCAAAGAGAAGGAGGTTAATATTTGCACTGTTTCAAAGTATGTTTTTAGAATGGTGCGTGCCATTTGAAAAGAACAAAGTTTATTAACAGCAGAAGGAAGACAGATTAAATATGATGCTCCAATTGTTGGAAGCTGTGCCGTTGCTAGAAGAGTTGCCATCGTGCGTTGCAAAGGGCATCGAAAGGGAGCAGTGATCAGGAAACTGGAAATAAATTGGCAGATCGCAGATTATACTGCTAGACAAGCAGTGTCACGGCCCCCCTGCCCTGCCTGGCCTCGCTGGCTTTTCTGTTGTTCCGTGGCGGTCCTTCTCCCGCCCTTTCTAACTGCTTTCCCCTCCCTCCCCCAGCCAGCCATCCCCTCTTTCTTTTCTCTCTTCCTGGGTGTTTTTTTCTTTCTGCGTATCTCTCTCCAGCGGCCCAGCGCCGTTGGTTTGGTTCGTTTTTTTCCGCTCCGGCGCTGTCGCGCTCTCTGTGCCTCTTTCCCCTGGCTGTCGTTCTGTGGTACTCCTCGTGTCTGTGTTTTTGCAATTCCTCCGTCTCTGTCCTGCAGCCCATGCTATTGTCCTGCTCCCTGTCGTCGTTTCTCTCCCTGCATTCTGCCCCCGTCCTTTTTTCCCTTCCTCGCTCCATCTCTCGGTCCTGCTCCCTGCCCGCCCCCGTTCCTGTTTCTCTGCCCTTCTCCTTGTCTTTCCCCTCGTTTCTCTGTCCCGTTGCCTCTTTGTTTTTGTTTCCGTGACGGTCTGCCCTGCTCCCTGTCCCGCGGCCCGGCGCCCGTTTCTCCTTGGTCTGTCTCTCCCGCTGCCCATTCTAGGAGTTTTCCCCACCGTCTGTGTCCTGCTGCTGGTCTCTGATCTTGGCCTCTCCTTCCCTTTGCCCTGCCTCCCTGTCCCTTTTGCCTCTCTCTCTGTGTCGCTTTGTCTTGCTCCCTGTCCCTGTCTTTCTCTGACAAGCTGACCTGCTCCTTGCCCTCCTTTTTCGTGGAATCACAGGCTCATTCTGCTTGGAAAAGACACGTGCAATTTTATAATCTCTCGACTGTTTCGAGAAACTGCTTGGAAGAGATCATTCCTTTTCTTGTTTTCTTTTCTTTTTTTTTTTCTTTTCTGCTCGTTTGTTTGCAGCGAGGCAGCTCGCGAGGACAGGTGAGCTGCTGGACTCTTGAACAAAAACGTTGAGGGCGAGGAAGGGAATCCTGGCTACGCTTAGGCTTGGGGAAGTGTACGTGGGTATGCGTGTCTGTCATCCGCGCGGCTCTGGGAAAGCGCGTTCCAGGGCAGCTGAAGCTGCCCGCGGGTCAAGAAGAAGGGCCGGGGGTCTGAAAAGAAGCGGGCGCGCTGCGGCGGCGCGGGGGGCGCGGCGCGCCCGCGCTCGGTGCTGCCGTCTGGTGGCCACAGGCCGGTACTGCAGCTGGGAAGCGGCGCCCTGTGCCCGTGCCGGGGCGGGGCCGAGGGGGGCGCTGCCGCTGCGGGCGGGGTCGTGGCCGTGGCCGTCAGAAAGCGGGGGGGGCAGCGGTCGGACCGGCCGCCGGGAAAAAAAGAGCGGCCCCCGGCTGTCGTGGGGCAGCCCCGCTGCGAGGGGGCACGGGCGAGGAGGCGGCAGGAGGCGGCAGCGGTGGCGGCGTCTTCTCGGTCCCGGGCAGAGGGGGGAGAAACCTGCCGGCCGGCGCTCCTTAGGGTTGAGCGTTTCTCTTGTCTTTGTTGACAGTGAATTTATGGGCACACTGGAAATAGCCTTGAATGTTTAAACGTAGAACGGAATTTTTAGTGAGAAGTGGCATGGGTATAGTTAATTTTGGAGCACCTGGGTGCCAGTTGGAATGTACGGAATGAAACGGGATGGAAAGTAGTAATCGAACCTGGGGTTTACTTGTGGGTTTTTTTCCTCGTTAATATGTCGATGGCATGTTGTCCTGCGGCTCGATCCCCGTTCTGTTTAGTGGAGTCTTCAATTGAGGACATTCAGGTAAAAAAATGTGTCCTTCCAGAAAAGGACTAATTGTTCGTAGGGCTGAGAGACGCTTTTAAGTACGTGATCAGAATCGAAGCTGAATACTACTTTACGATGCTGCTGTTGGTCTTCGCTTTCGTTTGTTTCCCCGCCGCTCCCTAATGTTTGGGAGCTCCAAGTCGGATTTTATTTTTGTTCAATGACCAAGACGTGTTTTTTCCCCCGGGAGGGGCTGTGCTTCAAAATGAATGTGTTTGCTCACAAATGTGCAAGTCCGTTGGTGTAAGACAAACAGAAACCCACCGTAGTCGAGTTCGAAGCGTGTGTCTGGGAGATGGATGGTTTAATTTTACGAGTTCACGCCTATGCAATTTTAGCGCCGGAGGAAAATGAAAGCTAAGGGCTTTTTGTGGTGTGGGTAGGCATCCGCACACCTTTTTAGGATAAGCGAATGACCGCGGTTTGTTCTTTACTTTTTAGTTTCCATCTTTGAAGCTGCACGGCCAAATGCGCTCGGGGTCCCCGCAGGGCGGCGAGCAGGCGAGTGAGGATGCAGAGCGGGCCAATCAGACGGCGCGAGCAAGGTTGAGGGGCGGAGCGCTGATAGGCGGCGAGAATGGCGATTGACGTGCGTAGGCAGCCAATGAGGTTGGCGGAGGGGCGGTGCTTGCGAAGTCCCTACTGCGCATGCCCAAGTGGGCGCAGTCCTCAGTCAGGTCCGGCGCGGGCGCGGGCTTGTGGGGGCGGAGCGCGGGAAGGAGCATCCAATAGGAGGGCAGCGCGGTGGGGTGGAAAGCAGCCAATGAGAGCGCGCCGACTCAATCCAGTTGGAATAGCTAGCTCCCTGGCAAGCGTGTCCGTGGTGTCTCGGGGGGGTACCGGGAATGAACGGGACGGGCGTCGGGGCGAGGGACGGGAGGCTGCGGAGCTCTCGCTGCGGCCGGCTCCCGGGGATCTGGAGGCAGGCGGTTCAGGGCAGGGCAGTCCTTGGTGAGGTCCCCGGAGCCGGCAGAGGGGCATGAGGTGACGGGCGGGAACCTCCCGCCGGGTGTCGGTGCCCGCTGAGCGCGGCGGGACGGTGGGAGGGAGCGAGGGGAACGGAGCGGCGAAATAGGCGGCAGGTGAGTGCGGGCGTGGCGAGGGTGACCGTGACGTTGGAACAGGAGGAACGGGATGGGCCAGTGCGGTGGGGAGGTGTTTAGTTAGGTTTCCCCCTCCTGCCCTCATGGCCGAGCTCGCGAAGCTGGTGAGAGGCGTGTGACTCTTAGGGCAGGTGGGCTAACGGTCTGTGGCCTGGAGCCGTGTCTCCCGTGCAGCGCCCGTTCCCGGTATTGCAGTCTCTCCGGGAGCGGCGCAGCCCCCTTTTGTCAGGGGGATGTTTAAAAACAGAGCTAAGGTGCGGTTGCAGGCTCGGCGGCGTGGCGAGTGGGGTGCCGCTTTGGCGGAAGCGCGGAAGCTCAGGGCGAGGCCCGGCGGGTTCTGTGTCCGTACGTGCGATTGGGTGTGTCCACCCACGCCAGGCTCAGGGTCCTTCCCGGCCCGAGCGCCCTCCCCGTGGAGAGGAGCCCCGTGGAGCCGTGGCACCCACGCGCTCAGCTTCCCCTTTCTGGACAACGTGGCACAAGAGAAGGAAAAAGAAAACGCACACACAAAAAGACAGCGCAAGGCCTCGCGCCCAATATGCACGTGGCTTTGCGCTTCGGGCGGGGAGGCGATGGGCGGAGGGAATGGCAATTCAAGTGCAGAGCGGGCCGATCGCGTGCTTGCATGCTGCCGCGGGCCGGGGACAGCCGGGGTCGGGACTCGGAGGCGCTGCCTCTGGGTGCCGTCGGCCAGCAGAGCAAGCCGGGCGCGTTAGCCTTCCGGCACCGGGCTGGCGGGCGGCGGTGTTCGTTTTCGGGACTTGCGGCCGTCCCTGCGACAGGGGCGCTTTCCTGCCGCGGCTCTCTGGCAGAAGTTGATTGACGGGAACCTGAGGAATCCAGCCTAGCAGATCCACCGGTCCTAGTAAAGCCAGGGAAACACAGAAAAGAAATGGAGTTTTTAATTGATACTGGAGTATCTTGTTCTATTTTGAACCAGGAAACGATACCCTCAGATAAAGATTTTGTAACTGTAGTGGGAGCTACTGGCCAACAAAAGAAAGCTTTATTTTTACGGCCAATCAAATATAAGTTAGGAAAACCAGTCGGAATGTATAAGTTCTTCTATATGCCTAGGTCTCCAAAACTGTTACTAAGACGAGACCTGTGAAAACAATTGAAAGCAATCATGACATTCAAACGGGGGAAAGTGAGATTCAAGATAAAAGAGCCGGGATTTTAATTGGCAATGATTCAAACCGACAAGCAAAGCCAAATAGCTCGGGAAATATTGGATCAAGTATTTGCAGGGGTATGGGCTTCGGCAGTTCCTGGTAAATCAAAGAATGCAGAACCAGTGAAAATTAATTTGAAAGCTGGAGCCGGACCAGTCAGAACTAGACCATATCCTCTGAAATTAGAGCATAGAGAAGGGGTAAAAGAAATGACCGGTAACTTTTTGCAGTTTAGGCTGCTGATAGAAGGTGAGTCAGAAGCGAGCACTTCAATCCGGCCTGTAAAGAAACCAGACAGTAAAAGCTATAGGTTAGTGCAAGATTGGAGAGCAATAAACAAAATTACCGCAGATTGACACCCGGTAGTAGCTAACCCTTACACATTGTTAGATAAATGGCGAGATAATCACAAGTGGTCTACCGTGTTGGATTTCAAAGATGCCTTTTTCTGTCTTGCATTAGCCAAAGAGAGTCAGAAGCTTTTTGCTTTTGAGTGGGAAAATCCCTTTAGTGGGAGAAAGACCCAATTAACCTGGGTCGTGTCACCCCGGGGATTCAGGAGCAGCCCTGTGATTTTCGGAAACCAGTTAGCATGAGAACGTGACGCCTGGGAAGCTCTTCCGGGCAATGGGACTTTGTTGTCTCCTTATAGGCACGAAACCCGAAGAGGGTTGCGTGCAATGGACTGTAAGCTGACTGATTTTCTGCGATTAAGTGAGCATGGGGTTTCCCAACAGAAGGCCCGGCTGATGCGGCACCGAGTGACTTATCTGGGATTGGAGATCTCCGGAGGACGGCGAGAGCTGGGGACAGAGCGGAAAGAACCTGTTTGCCGGACGCCGGAACCGGCGACGGTGAAAGGGCTGCGGACGTTTCTTGAAAGGACAGGTTGGTGCGGGCTTTGGATTTGTAATGGTGGACTCTCAGTAAAGCCTTTGTACGAACTGTTAAAAGAAAACAGCTCCGAGTTGAATTGGACGGGAGGAGCCGGGAGGGCTTTTTCGCAACTGAAAAAGGAACTGGCGAGGGCTCCGGCCCTGGGCCTCCCAGGTGTCACCAAACCATTTTGGTTGTACTCACACGAAAGGCAAAGTATTGCTTTGGGTGTTCCGGCACGGCGGTTAAGGTCTCCTAAGCGAGCCGCGGTCTGCTTCCCTAAGCAACCAGACGAAGCGAGCAAAGGCCGGCCTGGCTGTCTTTGAGCCGTGGCAGCTGTCGCGCTCGACGTGCGGGAAGCTCGTAAGCTCACTGTGGGACAGCAAATGACTGTATTAGCGTCCCCTGAAATACCAGGCCGTGTGGGTGGAACAAGATGATGGAAATATTGCTACTACTGACATTGTCAATCCAGCTTCTCTCCTCAGTGGATCTGTTTCGGAGCCTGTGGTGTCCGATTGCTCGGAAACAACAGAAGCTGTTTACTCCAGCGGACCGGATCTAAAGGACCAGCCGGCCACTGGAGGATGCCGAAGGCTCCTGGTTCACCGTCGGAAGCAGCTCTGCGTAAAGCGAGAAGTACGTCAAGCCGGGTGTGCGGTGACAACTACCCACAAGGTAATCGAAACTAAACCTTTACCTGCAGAGACTTCTGCCCAGAAAGCTGCGCTCACACGAGCTTTAGAATTATCCAAAGAGAAGGAGGTTAATATTTGCACTGTTTCAAAGTATGTTTTTAGAATGGTGCGTGCCATTTGAAAAGAACAAAGTTTATTAACAGCAGAAGGAAGACAGATTAAATATGATGCTCCAATTGTTGGAAGCTGTGCCGTTGCTAGAAGAGTTGCCATCGTGCGTTGCAAAGGGCATCGAAAGGGAGCAGTGATCAGGAAACTGGAAATAAATTGGCAGATCGCAGATTATACTGCTAGACAAGCAGTGTCACGGCCCCCCTGCCCTGCCTGGCCTCGCTGGCTTTTCTGTTGTTCCGTGGCGGTCCTTCTCCCGCCCTTTCTAACTGCTTTCCCCTCGCTCCCCCAGCCAGCCATCCCCTCTTTCTTTTCTCTCTTCCTGGGTGTTTTTTTCTTTCTGCGTATCTCTCTCCAGCGGCCCAGCGCCGTTGGTTTGGTTCGTTTTTTTCCGCTCCGGCGCTGTCGCGCTCTCTGTGCCTCTTTCCCCTGGCTGTCGTTCTGTGGTACTCCTCGTGTCTGTGTTTTTGCAATTCCTCCGTCTCTGTCCTGCAGCCCATGCTATTGTCCTGCTCCCTGTCGTCGTTCCTCTCCCTGCATTCTGCCCCCGTCCTTTTTTCCCTTCCTCGCTCCATCTCTCGGTCCTGCTCCCTGCCCGCCCCCATTCCTGTTTCTCTGCCCTTCTCCTTGTCTTTCCCCTCGTTTCTCTGTCCCGTTGCCTCTTTGTTTTTGTTTCCGTGACGGTCTGCCCTGCTCCCTGTCCTGCGGCCCGGCGCCCGTTTCTCCTTGGTCTGTCTCTCCCGCTGCCCATTCTAGGAGTTTTCCCCACCGTCTGTGTCCTGCTGCTGGTCTCTGATCTTGGCCTCTCCTTCCCTTTGCCCTGCCTCCCTGTCCCTTTTGCCTCTCTCTCTGTGTCGCTTTGTCTTGCTCCCTGTCCCTGTCTTTCTCTGACAAGCTGACCTGCTCCTTGCCCTCCTTTTTCGTGGAATCACAGGCTCATTCTGCTTGGAAAAGACACGTGCAATTTTATAATCTCTCGACTGTTTCGAGAAACTGCTTGGAAGAGATCATTCCTTTTCTTGTTTTCTTTTCTTTTTTTTTTTCTTTTCTGCTCGTTTGTTTGCAGCGAGGCAGCTCGCGAGGACAGGTGAGCTGCTGGACTCTTGAACAAAAACGTTGAGGGCGAGGAAGGGAATCCTGGCTACGCTTAGGCTTGGGGAAGTGTACGTGGGTATGCGTGTCTGTCATCCGCGCGGCTCTGGGAAAGCGCGTTCCAGGGCAGCTGAAGCTGCCCGCGGGTCAAGAAGAAGGGCCGGGGGTCTGAAAAGAAGCGGGCGCGCTGCGGCGGCGCGCCCGCGCTCGGTGCTGCCGTCTGGTGGCCACAGGCCGGTACTGCAGCTGGGAAGCAGCGCCCTGTGCCCGTGCCGGGGCGGGGCCGAGGGGGGCGCTGCCGCTGCGGGCGGGGTCGTGGCCGTGGCCGTCAGAAAGCGGGGGGGGCAGCGGTCGGACCGGCCGCCGGGAAAAAAAGAGAGGCCCCTGGCTGTCGTGGGGCAGCCCCGCTGCGAGGGGGCACGGGCGAGGAGGCGGCAGGAGGCGGCAGCGGTGGCGGCGTCTTCTCGGTCCCGGGCAGAGGGGGGAGAAACCTGCCGGCCGGCGCTCCTTAGGGTTGAGCGTTTCTCTTGTCTTTGTTGACAGTGAATTTATGGGCACACTGGAAATAGCCTTGAATGTTTAAACGTAGAACGGAATTTTTAGTGAGAAGTGGCATGGGTATAGTTAATTTTGGAGCACCTGGGTGCCAGTTGGAATGTAAGGAATGAAACGGGATGGAAAGTAGTAATCGAACCTGGGGTTTACTTGTGGGTTTTTTTCCTCGTTAATATGTCGATGGCATGTTGTCCTGCGGCTTGATCCCCGTTCTGTTTAGTGGAGTCTTCAATTGAGGACATTCAGGTAAAAAAATGTGTCCTTCCAGAAAAGGACTAATTGTTCGTAGGGCTGAGAGAGGCTTTTAAGTACGTGATCAGAATCGAAGCTGAATACTACTTTACGATGCTGCTGTTGGTCTTCGCTTTCGTTTGTTTCCCCGCCGCTCCCTAATGTTTGGGAGCTCCAAGTCGGATTTTATTTTTGTTCAATGACTAAGACGTGTTTTTTCCCCCGGGAGGGGCTGTGCTTCAAAATGAATGTGTTTGCTCACAAATGTGCAAGTCCGTTGGTGTAAGACAAACAGAAACCCACCGTAGTCGAGTTCGAAGCGTGTGTCTGGGAGATGGATGGTTTAATTTTACGAGTTCACGCCTATGCAATTTTAGCGCCGGAGGAAAATGAAAGCTAAGGGCTTTTTGTGGTGTGGGTAGGCATCCGCACACCTTTTTAGGATAAGCGAATGACCGCGGTTTGTTCTTTACTTTTTAGTTTCCATCTTTGAAGCTGCACGGCCAAATGCGCTCGGGGTCCCCGCAGGGCGGCGAGCAGGCGAGTGAGGATGCAGAGCGGGCCAATCAGACGGCGCGAGCAAGGTTGAGGGGCGGAGCGCTGATAGGCGGCGAGAATGGCGATTGACGTGCGTAGGCAGCCAATGAGGTTGGCGGAGGGGCGGTGCTTGCGAAGTCCCTACTGCGCATGCCCAAGTGGGCGCAGTCCTCAGTCAGGTCCGGCGCAGGCGCGGGCTTGTGGGGGCGGAGCGCGGGAAGGAGCATCCAATAGGAGGGCAGCGCGGTGGGGTGGAAAGCAGCCAATGAGAGCGCGCCGACTCAATCCAGTTGGAATAGCTAGCTCCCTGGCAAGCGTGTCCGTGGTGTCTCGGGGGGGTACCGGGAATGAACGGGACGGGCGTCGGGGCGAGGGACGGGAGGCTGCGGAGCTCTCGCTGCGGCCGGCTCCCGGGGATCTGGAGGCAGGCGGTTCAGGGCAGGGCAGTCCTTGGTGAGGTCCCCGGAGCCGGCAGAGGGGCATGAGGTGACGGGCGGGAACCTCCCGCCGGGTGTCGGTGCCCGCTGAGCGCGGCGGGACGGTGGGAGGGAGCGAGGGGAACGGAGCGGCGAAATAGGCGGCAGGTGAGTGCGGGCGTGGCGAGGGTGACCGTGACGTTGGAACAGGAGGAACGGGATGGGCCAGTGCGGTGGGGAGGTGTTTAGTTAGGTTTCCCCCTCCTGCCCTCATGGCCGAGCTCGCGAAGCTGGTGAGAGGCGTGTGACTCTTAGGGCAGGTGGGCTAACGGTCTGTGGCCTGGAGCCGTGTCTCCCGTGCAGCGCCCGTTCCCGGTATTGCAGTCTCTCCGGGAGCGGCGCAGCCCCCTTTTGTCAGGGGGATGTTTAAAAACAGAGCTAAGGTGCGGTTGCAGGCTCGGCGGCGTGGCGAGTGGGGTGCCGCTTTGGCGGAAGCGCGGAAGCTCAGGGCGAGGCCCGGCGGGTTCTGTGTCCGTACGTGCGATTGGGTGTGTCCACCCACGCCAGGCTCAGGGTCCTTCCCGGCCCGAGCGCCCTCCCCGTGGAGAGGAGCCCCGTGGAGCCGTGGCACCCACGCGCTCAGCTTCCCCTTTCTGGACAACGTGGCACAAGAGAAGGAAAAAGAAAACGCACACACAAAAAGACAGCGCAAGGCCTCGCGCCCAATATGCACGTGGCTTTGCGCTTCGGGCGGGGAGGCGATGGGCGGAGGGAATGGCAATTCAAGTGCAGAGCGGGCCGATCGCGTGCTTGCATGCTGCCGCGGGCCGGGGACAGCCGGGGTCGGGACTCGGAGGCGCTGCCTCTGGGTGCCGTCGGCCAGCAGAGCAAGCCGGGCGCGTTAGCCTTCCGGCACCGGGCTGGCGGGCGGCGGTGTTCGTTTTCGGGACTTGCGGCCGTCCCTGCGACAGGGGCGCTTTCCTGCCGCGGCTCTCTGGCAGAAGTTGATTGACGGGAACCTGAGGAATCCAGCCTAGCAGATCCACCGGTCCTAGTAAAGCCAGGGAAACACAGAAAAGAAATGGAGTTTTTAATTGATACTGGAGTATCTTGTTCTATTTTGAACCAGGAAACGATACCCTCAGATAAAGATTTTGTAACTGTAGTGGGAGCTACTGGCCAACAAAAGAAAGCTTTATTTTTACGGCCAATCAAATATAAGTTAGGAAAACCAGTCGGAATGTATAAGTTCTTCTATATGCCTAGGTCTCCAAAACTGTTACTAAGACGAGACCTGTGAAAACAATTGAAAGCAATCATGACATTCAAACGGGGGAAAGTGAGATTCAAGATAAAAGAGCCGGGATTTTAATTGGCAATGATTCAAACCGACAAGCAAAGCCAAATAGCTCGGGAAATATTGGATCAAGTATTTGCAGGGGTATGGGCTTCGGCAGTTCCTGGTAAATCAAAGAATGCAGAACCAGTGAAAATTAATTTGAAAGCTGGAGCCGGACCAGTCAGAACTAGACCATATCCTCTGAAATTAGAGCATAGAGAAGGGGTAAAAGAAATGACCGGTAACTTTTTGCAGTTTAGGCTGCTGATAGAAGGTGAGTCAGAAGCGAGCACTTCAATCCGGCCTGTAAAGAAACCAGACAGTAAAAGCTATAGGTTAGCGCAAGATTGGAGAGCAATAAACAAAATTACCGCAGATTGACACCCGGTAGTAGCTAACCCTTACACATTGTTAGATAAATGGCGAGATAATCACAAGTGGTCTACCGTGTTGGATTTCAAAGATGCCTTTTTCTGTCTTGCATTAGCCAAAGAGAGTCAGAAGCTTTTTGCTTTTGAGTGGGAAAATCCCTTTAGTGGGAGAAAGACCCAATTAACCTGGGTCGTGTCACCCCGGGGATTCAGGAGCAGCCCTGTGATTTTCGGAAACCAGTTAGCATGAGAACGTGACGCCTGGGAAGCTCTTCCGGGCAATGGGACTTTGTTGTCTCCTTATAGGCACGAAACCCGAAGAGGGTTGCGTGCAATGGACTGTAAGCTGACTGATTTTCTGCGATTAAGTGAGCATGGGGTTTCCCAACAGAAGGCCCGGCTGATGCGGCACCGAGTGACTTATCTGGGATTGGAGATCTCCGGAGGACGGCGAGAGCTGGGGACAGAGCGGAAAGAACCTGTTTGCCGGACGCCGGAACCGGCGACGGTGAAAGGGCTGCGGACGTTTCTTGAAAGGACAGGTTGGTGCGGGCTTTGGATTTGTAATGGTGGACTCTCAGTAAAGCCTTTGTACGAACTGTTAAAAGAAAACAGCTCCGAGTTGAATTGGACGGGAGGAGCCGGGAGGGCTTTTTCGCAACTGAAAAAGGAACTGGCGAGGGCTCCGGCCCTGGGCCTCCCAGGTGTCACCAAACCATTTTGGTTGTACTCACACGAAAGGCAAAGTATTGCTTTGGGTGTTCCGGCACGGCGGTTAAGGTCTCCTAAGCGAGCCGCGGTCTGCTTCCCTAAGCAACCAGACGAAGCGAGCAAAGGCCGGCCTGGCTGTCTTTGAGCCGTGGCAGCTGTCGCGCTCGACGTGCGGGAAGCTCGTAAGCTCACTGTGGGACAGCAAATGACTGTATTAGCGTCCCCTGAAATACCAGGCCGTGTGGGTGGAACAAGATGATGGAAATATTGCTACTACTGACATTGTCAATCCAGCTTCTCTCCTCAGTGGATCTGTTTCGGAGCCTGTGGTGTCCGATTGCTCGGAAACAACAGAAGCTGTTTACTCCAGCGGACCGGATCTAAAGGACCAGCCGGCCACTGGAGGATGCCGAAGGCTCCTGGTTCACCGTCGGAAGCAGCTCTGCGTAAAGCGAGAAGTACGTCAAGCCGGGTGTGCGGTGACAACTACCCACAAGGTAATCGAAACTAAACCTTTACCTGCAGAGACTTCTGCCCAGAAAGCTGCGCTCACACGAGCTTTAGAATTATCCAAAGAGAAGGAGGTTAATATTTGCACTGTTTCAAAGTATGTTTTTAGAATGGTGCGTGCCATTTGAAAAGAACAAAGTTTATTAACAGCAGAAGGAAGACAGATTAAATATGATGCTCCAATTGTTGGAAGCTGTGCCGTTGCTAGAAGAGTTGCCATCGTGCGTTGCAAAGGGCATCGAAAGGGAGCAGTGATCAGGAAACTGGAAATAAATTGGCAGATCGCAGATTATACTGCTAGACAAGCAGTGTCACGGCCCCCCTGCCCTGCCTGGCCTCGCTGGCTTTTCTGTTGTTCCGTGGCGGTCCTTCTCCCGCCCTTTCTAACTGCTTTCCCCTCGCTCCCCCAGCCAGCCATCCCCTCTTTCTTTTCTCTCTTCCTGGGTGTTTTTTTCTTTCTGCGTATCTCTCTCCAGCGGCCCAGCGCCGTTGGTTTGGTTCGTTTTTTTCCGCTCCGGCGCTGTCGCGCTCTCTGTGCCTCTTTCCCCTGGCTGTCGTTCTGTGGTACTCCTCGTGTCTGTGTTTTTGCAATTCCTCCGTCTCTGTCCTGCAGCCCATGCTATTGTCCTGCTCCCTGTCGTCGTTCCTCTCCCTGCATTCTGCCCCCGTCCTTTTTTCCCTTCCTCGCTCCATCTCTCGGTCCTGCTCCCTGCCCGCCCCCGTTCCTGTTTCTCTGCCCTTCTCCTTGTCTTTCCCCTCGTTTCTCTGTCCCGTTGCCTCTTTGTTTTTGTTTCCGTGACGGTCTGCCCTGCTCCCTGTCCTGCGGCCCGGCGCCCGTTTCTCCTTGGTCTGTCTCTCCCGCTGCCCATTCTAGGAGTTTTCCCCACCGTCTGTGTCCTGCTGCTGGTCTCTGATCTTGGCCTCTCCTTCCCTTTGCCCTGCCTCCCTGTCCCTTTTGCCTCTCTCTCTGTGTCGCTTTGTCTTGCTCCCTGTCCCTGTCTTTCTCTGACAAGCTGACCTGCTCCTTGCCCTCCTTTTTCGTGGAATCACAGGCTCATTCTGCTTGGAAAAGACACGTGCAATTTTATAATCTCTCGACTGTTTCGAGAAACTGCTTGGAAGAGATCATTCCTTTTCTTGTTTTCTTTTCTTTTTTTTTTTCTTTTCTGCTCGTTTGTTTGCAGCGAGGCAGCTCGCGAGGACAGGTGAGCTGCTGGACTCTTGAACAAAAACGTTGAGGGCGAGGAAGGGAATCCTGGCTACGCTTAGGCTTGGGGAAGTGTACGTGGGTATGCGTGTCTGTCATCCGCGCGGCTCTGGGAAAGCGCGTTCCAGGGCAGCTGAAGCTGCCCGCGGGTCAAGAAGAAGGGCCGGGGGTCTGAAAAGAAGCGGGCGCGCTGCGGCGGCGCGCCCGCGCTCGGTGCTGCCGTCTGGTGGCCACAGGCCGGTACTGCAGCTGGGAAGCAGCGCCCTGTGCCCGTGCCGGGGCGGGGCCGAGGGGGGCGCTGCCGCTGCGGGCGGGGTCGTGGCCGTGGCCGTCAGAAAGCGGGGGGGGCAGCGGTCGGACCGGCCGCCGGGAAAAAAAGAGAGGCCCCTGGCTGTCGTGGGGCAGCCCCGCTGCGAGGGGGCACGGGCGAGGAGGCGGCAGGAGGCGGCAGCGGTGGCGGCGTCTTCTCGGTCCCGGGCAGAGGGGGGAGAAACCTGCCGGCCGGCGCTCCTTAGGGTTGAGCGTTTCTCTTGTCTTTGTTGACAGTGAATTTATGGGCACACTGGAAATAGCCTTGAATGTTTAAACGTAGAACGGAATTTTTAGTGAGAAGTGGCATGGGTATAGTTAATTTTGGAGCACCTGGGTGCCAGTTGGAATGTAAGGAATGAAACGGGATGGAAAGTAGTAATCGAACCTGGGGTTTACTTGTGGGTTTTTTTCCTCGTTAATATGTCGATGGCATGTTGTCCTGCGGCTCGATCCCCGTTCTGTTTAGTGGAGTCTTCAATTGAGGACATTCAGGTAAAAAAATGTGTCCTTCCAGAAAAGGACTAATTGTTCGTAGGGCTGAGAGAGGCTTTTAAGTACGTGATCAGAATCGAAGCTGAATACTACTTTACGATGCTGCTGTTGGTCTTCGCTTTCGTTTGTTTCCCCGCCGCTCCCTAATGTTTGGGAGCTCCAAGTCGGATTTTATTTTTGTTCAATGACTAAGACGTGTTTTTTCCCCCGGGAGGGGCTGTGCTTCAAAATGAATGTGTTTGCTCACAAATGTGCAAGTCCGTTGGTGTAAGACAAACAGAAACCCACCGTAGTCGAGTTCGAAGCGTGTGTCTGGGAGATGGATGGTTTAATTTTACGAGTTCACGCCTATGCAATTTTAGCGCCGGAGGAAAATGAAAGCTAAGGGCTTTTTGTGGTGTGGGTAGGCATCCGCACACCTTTTTAGGATAAGCGAATGACCGCGGTTTGTTCTTTACTTTTTAGTTTCCATCTTTGAAGCTGCACGGCCAAATGCGCTCGGGGTCCCCGCAGGGCGGCGAGCAGGCGAGTGAGGATGCAGAGCGGGCCAATCAGACGGCGCGAGCAAGGTTGAGGGGCGGAGCGCTGATAGGCGGCGAGAATGGCGATTGACGTGCGTAGGCAGCCAATGAGGTTGGCGGAGGGGCGGTGCTTGCGAAGTCCCTACTGCGCATGCCCAAGTGGGCGCAGTCCTCAGTCAGGTCCGGCGCAGGCGCGGGCTTGTGGGGGCGGAGCGCGGGAAGGAGCATCCAATAGGAGGGCAGCGCGGTGGGGTGGAAAGCAGCCAATGAGAGCGCGCCGACTCAATCCAGTTGGAATAGCTAGCTCCCTGGCAAGCGTGTCCGTGGTGTCTCGGGGGGGTACCGGGAATGAACGGGACGGGCGTCGGGGCGAGGGACGGGAGGCTGCGGAGCTCTCGCTGCGGCCGGCTCCCGGGGATCTGGAGGCAGGCGGTTCAGGGCAGGGCAGTCCTTGGTGAGGTCCCCGGAGCCGGCAGAGGGGCATGAGGTGACGGGCGGGAACCTCCCGCCGGGTGTCGGTGCCCGCTGAGCGCGGCGGGACGGTGGGAGGGAGCGAGGGGAACGGAGCGGCGAAATAGGCGGCAGGTGAGTGCGGGCGTGGCGAGGGTGACCGTGACGTTGGAACAGGAGGAACGGGATGGGCCAGTGCGGTGGGGAGGTGTTTAGTTAGGTTTCCCCCTCCTGCCCTCATGGCCGAGCTCGCGAAGCTGGTGAGAGGCGTGTGACTCTTAGGGCAGGTGGGCTAACGGTCTGTGGCCTGGAGCCGTGTCTCCCGTGCAGCGCCCGTTCCCGGTATTGCAGTCTCTCTGGGAGCGGCGCAGCCCCCTTTTGTCAGGGGGATGTTTAAAAACAGAGCTAAGGTGCGGTTGCAGGCTCGGCGGCGTGGCGAGTGGGGTGCCGCTTTGGCGGAAGCGCGGAAGCTCAGGGCGAGGCCCGGCGGGTTCTGTGTCCGTACGTGCGATTGGGTGTGTCCACCCACGCCAGGCTCAGGGTCCTTCCCGGCCCGAGCGCCCTCCCCGTGGAGAGGAGCCCCGTGGAGCCGTGGCACCCACGCGCTCAGCTTCCCCTTTCTGGACAACGTGGCACAAGAGAAGGAAAAAGAAAACGCACACACAAAAAGACAGCGCAAGGCCTCGCGCCCAATATGCACGTGGCTTTGCGCTTCGGGCGGGGAGGCGATGGGCGGAGGGAATGGCAATTCAAGTGCAGAGCGGGCCGATCGCGTGCTTGCATGCTGCCGCGGGCCGGGGACAGCCGGGGTCGGGACTCGGAGGCGCTGCCTCTGGGTGCCGTCGGCCAGCAGAGCAAGCCGGGCGCGTTAGCCTTCCGGCACCGGGCTGGCGGGCGGCGGTATTCGTTTTCGGGACTTGCGGCCGTCCCTGCGACAGGGGCGCTTTCCTGCCGCGGCTCTCTGGCAGAAGTTGATTGACGGGAACCTGAGGAATCCAGCCTAGCAGATCCACCGGTCCTAGTAAAGCCAGGGAAACACAGAAAAGAAATGGAGTTTTTAATTGATACTGGAGTATCTTGTTCTATTTTGAACCAGGAAACGATACCCTCAGATAAAGATTTTGTAACTGTAGTGGGAGCTACTGGCCAACAAAAGAAAGCTTTATTTTTACGGCCAATCAAATATAAGTTAGGAAAACCAGTCGGAATGTATAAGTTCTTCTATATGCCTAGGTCTCCAAAACTGTTACTAAGACGAGACCTGTGAAAACAATTGAAAGCAATCATGACATTCAAACGGGGGAAAGTGAGATTCAAGATAAAAGAGCCGGGATTTTAATTGGCAATGATTCAAACCGACAAGCAAAGCCAAATAGCTCGGGAAATATTGGATCAAGTATTTGCAGGGGTATGGGCTTCGGCAGTTCCTGGTAAATCAAAGAATGCAGAACCAGTGAAAATTAATTTGAAAGCTGGAGCCGGACCAGTCAGAACTAGACCATATCCTCTGAAATTAGAGCATAGAGAAGGGGTAAAAGAAATGACCGGTAACTTTTTGCAGTTTAGGCTGCTGATAGAAGGTGAGTCAGAAGCGAGCACTTCAATCCGGCCTGTAAAGAAACCAGACAGTAAAAGCTATAGGTTAGTGCAAGATTGGAGAGCAATAAACAAAATTACCGCAGATTGACACCCGGTAGTAGCTAACCCTTACACATTGTTAGATAAATGGCGAGATAATCACAAGTGGTCTACCGTGTTGGATTTCAAAGATGCCTTTTTCTGTCTTGCATTAGCCAAAGAGAGTCAGAAGCTTTTTGCTTTTGAGTGGGAAAATCCCTTTAGTGGGAGAAAGACCCAATTAACCTGGGTCGTGTCACCCCGGGGATTCAGGAGCAGCCCTGTGATTTTCGGAAACCAGTTAGCATGAGAACGTGACGCCTGGGAAGCTCTTCCGGGCAATGGGACTTTGTTGTCTCCTTATAGGCACGAAACCCGAAGAGGGTTGTGTGCAATGGACTGTAAGCTGACTGATTTTCTGCGATTAAGTGAGCATGGGGTTTCCCAACAGAAGGCCCGGCTGATGCGGCACCGAGTGACTTATCTGGGATTGGAGATCTCCGGAGGACGGCGAGAGCTGGGGACAGAGCGGAAAGAACCTGTTTGCCGGACGCCGGAACCGGCGACGGTGAAAGGGCTGCGGACGTTTCTTGAAAGGACAGGTTGGTGCGGGCTTTGGATTTGTAATGGTGGACTCTCAGTAAAGCCTTTGTACGAACTGTTAAAAGAAAACAGCTCCGAGTTGAATTGGACGGGAGGAGCCGGGAGGGCTTTTTCGCAACTGAAAAAGGAACTGGCGAGGGCTCCGGCCCTGGGCCTCCCAGGTGTCACCAAACCATTTTGGTTGTACTCACACGAAAGGCAAAGTATTGCTTTGGGTGTTCCGGCACGGCGGTTAAGGTCTCCTAAGCGAGCCGCGGTCTGCTTCCCTAAGCAACCAGACGAAGCGAGCAAAGGCCGGCCTGGCTGTCTTTGAGCCGTGGCAGCTGTCGCGCTCGACGTGCGGGAAGCTCGTAAGCTCACTGTGGGACAGCAAATGACTGTATTAGCGTCCCCTGAAATACCAGGCCGTGTGGGTGGAACAAGATGATGGAAATATTGCTACTACTGACATTGTCAATCCAGCTTCTCTCCTCAGTGGATCTGTTTCGGAGCCTGTGGTGTCCGATTGCTCGGAAACAACAGAAGCTGTTTACTCCAGCGGACCGGATCTAAAGGACCAGCCGGCCACTGGAGGATGCCGAAGGCTCCTGGTTCACCGTCGGAAGCAGCTCTGCGTAAAGCGAGAAGTACGTCAAGCCGGGTGTGCGGTGACAACTACCCACAAGGTAATCGAAACTAAACCTTTACCTGCAGAGACTTCTGCCCAGAAAGCTGCGCTCATACGAGCTTTAGAATTATCCAAAGAGAAGGAGGTTAATATTTGCACTGTTTCAAAGTATGTTTTTAGAATGGTGCGTGCCATTTGAAAAGAACAAAGTTTATTAACAGCAGAAGGAAGACAGATTAAATATGATGCTCCAATTGTTGGAAGCTGTGCCGTTGCTAGAAGAGTTGCCATCGTGCGTTGCAAAGGGCATCGAAAGGGAGCAGTGATCAGGAAACTGGAAATAAATTGGCAGATCGCAGATTATACTGCTAGACAAGCAGTGTCACGGCCCCCCTGCCCTGCCTGGCCTCGCTGGCTTTTCTGTTGTTCCGTGGCGGTCCTTCTCCCGCCCTTTCTAACTGCTTTCCCCTCCCTCCCCCAGCCAGCCATCCCCTCTTTCTTTTCTCTCTTCCTGGGTGTTTTTTTCTTTCTGCGTATCTCTCTCCAGCGGCCCAGCGCCGTTGGTTTGGTTCGTTTTTTTCCGCTCCGGCGCTGTCGCGCTCTCTGTGCCTCTTTCCCCTGGCTGTCGCTCTGTGGTGCTCCTCGTGTCTGTGTTTTTGCAATTCCTCCGTCTCTGTCCTGCAGCCCATGCTATTGTCCTGCTCCCTGTCGTCGTTTCTCTCCCTGCATTCTGCCCCCGTCCTTTTTTCCCTTCCTCGCTCCATCTCTCGGTCCTGCTCCCTGCCCGCCCCCGTTCCTGTTTCTCTGCCCTTCTCCTTGTCTTTCCCCTCGTTTCTCTGTCCCGTTGCCTCTTTGTTTTTGTTTCCGTGACGGTCTGCCCCGCTCCCTGTCCCGCGGCCCGGCGCCCGTTTCTCCTTGGTCTGTCTCTCCCGCTGCCCATTCTAGGAGTTTTCCCCACCGTCTGTGTCCTGCTGCTGGTCTCTGATCTTGGCCTCTCCTTCCCTTTGCCCTGCCTCCCTGTCCCTTTTGCCTCTCTCTCTGTGTCGCCTTGTCTTGCTCCCTGTCCCTGTCTTTCTCTGACAAGCTGACCTGCTCCTTGCCCTCCTTTTTCGTGGAATCACAGGCTCATTCTGCTTGGAAAAGACACGTGCAATTTTATAATCTCTCGACTGTTTCGAGAAACTGCTTGGAAGAGATCATTCCTTTTCTTGTTTTCTTTTCTTTTTTTTTTTCTTTTCTGCTCGTTTGTTTGCAGCGAGGCAGCTCGCGAGGACAGGTGAGCTGCTGGACTCTTGAACAAAAACGTTGAGGGCGAGGAAGGGAATCCTGGCTACGCTTAGGCTTGGGGAAGTGTACGTGGGTATGCGTGTCTGTCATCCGCGCGGCTCTGGGAAAGCGCGTTCCAGGGCAGCTGAAGCTGCCCGCGGGTCAAGAAGAAGGGCCGGGGGTCTGAAAAGAAGCGGGCGCGCTGCGGCGGCGCGGGGGGCGCGGCGCGCCCGCGCTCGGTGCTGCCGTCTGGTGGCCACAGGCCGGTACTGCAGCTGGGAAGCAGCGCCCTGTGCCCGTGCCGGGGCGGGGCCGAGGGGGGCGCTGCCGCTGCGGGCGGGGTCGTGGCCGTGGCCGTCAGAAAGCGGGGGGGGCAGCGGTCGGACCGGCCGCCGGGAAAAAAAGAGAGGCCCCTGGCTGTCGTGGGGCAGCCCCGCTGCGAGGGGGCACGGGCGAGGAGGCGGCAGGAGGCGGCAGCGGTGGCGGCGTCTTCTCGGTCCCGGGCAGAGGGGGGAGAAACCTGCCGGCCGGCGCTCCTTAGGGTTGAGCGTTTCTCTTGTCTTTGTTGACAGTGAATTTATGGGCACACTGGAAATAGCCTTGAATGTTTAAACGTAGAACGGAATTTTTAGTGAGAAGTGGCATGGGTATAGTTAATTTTGGAGCACCTGGGTGCCAGTTGGAATGTAAGGAATGAAACGGGATGGAAAGTAGTAATCGAACCTGGGGTTTACTTGTGGGTTTTTTTTCCTCGTTAATATGTCGATGGCATGTTGTCCTGCGGCTCGATCCCCGTTCTGTTTAGTGGAGTCTTCAATTGAGGACATTCAGGTAAAAAAATGTGTCCTTCCAGAAAAGGACTAATTGTTCGTAGGGCTGAGAGACGCTTTTAAGTACGTGATCAGAATCGAAGCTGAATACTACTTTACGATGCTGCTGTTGGTCTTCGCTTTCGTTTGTTTCCCCGCCGCTCCCTAATGTTTGGGAGCTCCAAGTCGGATTTTATTTTTGTTCAATGACCAAGACGTGTTTTTTCCCCCGGGAGGGGCTGTGCTTCAAAATGAATGTGTTTGCTCACAAATGTGCAAGTCCGTTGGTGTAAGACAAACAGAAACCCACCGTAGTCGAGTTCGAAGCGTGTGTCTGGGAGATGGATGGTTTAATTTTACGAGTTCACGCCTATGCAATTTTAGCGCCGGAGGAAAATGAAAGCTAAGGGCTTTTTGTGGTGTGGGTAGGCATCCGCACACCTTTTTAGGATAAGCGAATGACCGCGGTTTGTTCTTTACTTTTTAGTTTCCATCTTTGAAGCTGCACGGCCAAATGCGCTCGGGGTCCCCGCAGGGCGGCGAGCAGGCGAGTGAGGATGCAGAGCGGGCCAATCAGACGGCGCGAGCAAGGTTGAGGGGCGGAGCGCTGATAGGCGGTGAGAATGGCGATTGACGTGCGTAGGCAGCCAATGAGGTTGGCGGAGGGGCGGTGCTTGCGAAGTCCCTACTGCGCATGCCCAAGTGGGCGCAGTCCTCAGTCAGGTCCGGCGCGGGCGCGGGCTTGTGGGGGCGGAGCGCGGGAAGGAGCATCCAATAGGAGGGCAGCGCGGTGGGGTGGAAAGCAGCCAATGAGAGCGCGCCGACTCAATCCAGTTGGAATAGCTAGCTCCCTGGCAAGCGTGTCCGTGGTGTCTCGGGGGGGTACCGGGAATGAACGGGACGGGCGTCGGGGCGAGGGACGGGAGGCTGCGGAGCTCTCGCTGCGGCCGGCTCCCGGGGATCTGGAGGCAGGCGGTTCAGGGCAGGGCAGTCCTTGGTGAGGTCCCCGGAGCCGGCAGAGGGGCATGAGGTGACGGGCGGGAACCTCCCGCCGGGTGTCGGTGCCCGCTGAGCGCGGCGGGACGGTGGGAGGGAGCGAGGGGAACGGAGCGGCGAAATAGGCGGCAGGTGAGTGCGGGCGTGGCGAGGGTGACCGTGACGTTGGAACAGGAGGAACGGGATGGGCCAGTGCGGTGGGGAGGTGTTTAGTTAGGTTTCCCCCTCCTGCCCTCATGGCCGAGCTCGCGAAGCTGGTGAGAGGCGTGTGACTCTTAGGGCAGGTGGGCTAACGGTCTGTGGCCTGGAGCCGTGTCTCCCGTGCAGCGCCCGTTCCCGGTATCGCAGTCTCTCTGGGAGCGGCGCAGCCCCCTTTTGTCAGGAGGATGTTTAAAAACAGAGCTAAGGTGCGGTTGCAGGCTCGGCGGCGTGGCGAGTGGGGTGCCGCTTTGGCGGAAGCGCGGAAGCTCAGGGCGAGGCCCGGCGGGTTCTGTGTCCGTACGTGCGATTGGGTGTGTCCACCCACGCCAGGCTCAGGGTCCTTCCCGGCCCGAGCGCCCTCCCCGTGGAGAGGAGCCCCGTGGAGCCGTGGCACCCACGCGCTCAGCTTCCCCTTTCTGGACAACGTGGCACAAGAGAAGGAAAAAGAAAACGCACACACAAAAAGACAGCGCAAGGCCTCGCGCCCAATATGCACGTGGCTTTGCGCTTCGGGCGGGGAGGCGATGGGCGGAGGGAATGGCAATTCAAGTGCAGAGCGGGCCGATCGCGTGCTTGCATGCTGCCGCGGGCCGGGGACAGCCGGGGTCGGGACTCGGAGGCGCTGCCTCTGGGTGCCGTCGGCCAGCAGAGCAAGCCGGGCGCGTTAGCCTTCCGGCACCGGGCTGGCGGGCGGCGGTATTCGTTTTCGGGACTTGCGGCCGTCCCTGCGACAGGGGCGCTTTCCTGCCGCGGCTCTCTGGCAGAAGTTGATTGACGGGAACCTGAGGAATCCAGCCTAGCAGATCCACCGGTCCTAGTAAAGCCAGGGAAACACAGAAAAGAAATGGAGTTTTTAATTGATACTGGAGTATCTTGTTCTATTTTGAACCAGGAAACGATACCCTCAGATAAAGATTTTGTAACTGTAGTGGGAGCTACTGGCCAACAAAAGAAAGCTTTATTTTTACGGCCAATCAAATATAAGTTAGGAAAACCAGTCGGAATGTATAAGTTCTTCTATATGCCTAGGTCTCCAAAACTGTTACTAAGACGAGACCTGTGAAAACAATTGAAAGCAATCATGACATTCAAACGGGGGAAAGTGAGATTCAAGATAAAAGAGCCGGGATTTTAATTGGCAATGATTCAAACCGACAAGCAAAGCCAAATAGCTCGGGAAATATTGGATCAAGTATTTGCAGGGGTATGGGCTTCGGCAGTTCCTGGTAAATCAAAGAATGCAGAACCAGTGAAAATTAATTTGAAAGCTGGAGCCGGACCAGTCAGAACTAGACCATATCCTCTGAAATTAGAGCATAGAGAAGGGGTAAAAGAAATGACCGGTAACTTTTTGCAGTTTAGGCTGCTGATAGAAGGTGAGTCAGAAGCGAGCACTTCAATCCGGCCTGTAAAGAAACCAGACAGTAAAAGCTATAGGTTAGTGCAAGATTGGAGAGCAATAAACAAAATTACCGCAGATTGACACCCGGTAGTAGCTAACCCTTACACATTGTTAGATAAATGGCGAGATAATCACAAGTGGTCTACCGTGTTGGATTTCAAAGATGCCTTTTTCTGTCTTGCATTAGCCAAAGAGAGTCAGAAGCTTTTTGCTTTTGAGTGGGAAAATCCCTTTAGTGGGAGAAAGACCCAATTAACCTGGGTCGTGTCACCCCGGGGATTCAGGAGCAGCCCTGTGATTTTCGGAAACCAGTTAGCATGAGAACGTGACGCCTGGGAAGCTCTTCCGGGCAATGGGACTTTGTTGTCTCCTTATAGGCACGAAACCCGAAGAGGGTTGTGTGCAATGGACTGTAAGCTGACTGATTTTCTGCGATTAAGTGAGCATGGGGTTTCCCACAGAAGGCCCGGCTGATGCGGCACCGAGTGACTTATCTGGGATTGGAGATCTCCGGAGGACGGCGAGAGCTGGGGACAGAGCGGAAAGAACCTGTTTGCCGGACGCCGGAACCGGCGACGGTGAAAGGGCTGCGGACGTTTCTTGAAAGGACAGGTTGGTGCGGGCTTTGGATTTGTAATGGTGGACTCTCAGTAAAGCCTTTGTACGAACTGTTAAAAGAAAACAGCTCCGAGTTGAATTGGACGGGAGGAGCCGGGAGGGCTTTTTCGCAACTGAAAAAGGAACTGGCGAGGGCTCCGGCCCTGGGCCTCCCAGGTGTCACCAAACCATTTTGGTTGTACTCACACGAAAGGCAAAGTATTGCTTTGGGTGTTCCGGCACGGCGGTTAAGGTCTCCTAAGCGAGCCGCGGTCTGCTTCCCTAAGCAACCAGACGAAGTGAGCAAAGGCCGGCCTGGCTGTCTTTGAGCCGTGGCAGCTGTCGCGCTCGACGTGCGGGAAGCTCGTAAGCTCACTGTGGGACAGCAAATGACTGTATTAGCGTCCCCTGAAATACCAGGCCGTGTGGGTGGAACAAGATGATGGAAATATTGCTACTACTGACATTGTCAATCCAGCTTCTCTCCTCAGTGGATCTGTTTCGGAGCCTGTGGTGTCCGATTGCTCGGAAACAACAGAAGCTGTTTACTCCAGCGGACCGGATCTAAAGGACCAGCCGGCCACTGGAGGATGCCGAAGGCTCCTGGTTCACCGTCGGAAGCAGCTCTGCGTAAAGCGAGAAGTACGTCAAGCCGGGTGTGCGGTGACAACTACCCACAAGGTAATCGAAACTAAACCTTTACCTGCAGAGACTTCTGCCCAGAAAGCTGCGCTCATACGAGCTTTAGAATTATCCAAAGAGAAGGAGGTTAATATTTGCACTGTTTCAAAGTATGTTTTTAGAATGGTGCGTGCCATTTGAAAAGAACAAAGTTTATTAACAGCAGAAGGAAGACAGATTAAATATGATGCTCCAATTGTTGGAAGCTGTGCCGTTGCTAGAAGAGTTGCCATCGTGCGTTGCAAAGGGCATCGAAAGGGAGCAGTGATCAGGAAACTGGAAATAAATTGGCAGATCGCAGATTATACTGCTAGACAAGCAGTGTCACGGCCCCCCTGCCCTGCCTGGCCTCGCTGGCTTTTCTGTTGTTCCGTGGCGGTCCTTCTCCCGCCCTTTCTAACTGCTTTCCCCTCCCTCCCCCAGCCAGCCATCCCCTCTTTCTTTTCTCTCTTCCTGGGTGTTTTTTTCTTTCTGCGTATCTCTCTCCAGCGGCCCAGCGCCGTTGGTTTGGTTCGTTTTTTTCCGCTCCGGCGCTGTCGCGCTCTCTGTGCCTCTTTCCCCTGGCTGTCGCTCTGTGGTGCTCCTCGTGTCTGTGTTTTTGCAATTCCTCCGTCTCTGTCCTGCAGCCCATGCTATTGTCCTGCTCCCTGTCGTCGTTTCTCTCCCTGCATTCTGCCCCCGTCCTTTTTTCCCTTCCTCGCTCCATCTCTCGGTCCTGCTCCCTGCCCGCCCCCGTTCCTGTTTCTCTGCCCTTCTCCTTGTCTTTCCCCTCGTTTCTCTGTCCCGTTGCCTCTTTGTTTTTGTTTCCGTGACGGTCTGCCCCGCTCCCTGTCCCGCGGCCCGGCGCCCGTTTCTCCTTGGTCTGTCTCTCCCGCTGCCCATTCTAGGAGTTTTCCCCACCGTCTGTGTCCTGCTGCTGGTCTCTGATCTTGGCCTCTCCTTCCCTTTGCCCTGCCTCCCTGTCCCTTTTGCCTCTCTCTCTGTGTCGCCTTGTCTTGCTCCCTGTCCCTGTCTTTCTCTGACAAGCTGACCTGCTCCTTGCCCTCCTTTTTCGTGGAATCACAGGCTCATTCTGCTTGGAAAAGACACGTGCAATTTTATAATCTCTCGACTGTTTCGAGAAACTGCTTGGAAGAGATCATTCCTTTTCTTGTTTTCTTTTCTTTTTTTTTTTCTTTTCTGCTCGTTTGTTTGCAGCGAGGCAGCTCGCGAGGACAGGTGAGCTGCTGGACTCTTGAACAAAAACGTTGAGGGCGAGGAAGGGAATCCTGGCTACGCTTAGGCTTGGGGAAGTGTACGTGGGTATGCGTGTCTGTCATCCGCGCGGCTCTGGGAAAGCGCGTTCCAGGGCAGCTGAAGCTGCCCGCGGGTCAAGAAGAAGGGCCGGGGGTCTGAAAAGAAGCGGGCGCGCTGCGGCGGCGCGGGGGGCGCGGCGCGCCCGCGCTCGGTGCTGCCGTCTGGTGGCCACAGGCCGGTACTGCAGCTGGGAAGCAGCGCCCTGTGCCCGTGCCGGGGCGGGGCCGAGGGGGGCGCTGCCGCTGCGGGCGGGGTCGTGGCCGTGGCCGTCAGAAAGCGGGGGGGGCAGCGGTCGGACCGGCCGCCGGGAAAAAAAGAGAGGCCCCTGGCTGTCGTGGGGCAGCCCCGCTGCGAGGGGGCACGGGCGAGGAGGCGGCAGGAGGCGGCAGCGGTGGCGGCGTCTTCTCGGTCCCGGGCAGAGGGGGGAGAAACCTGCCGGCCGGCGCTCCTTAGGGTTGAGCGTTTCTCTTGTCTTTGTTGACAGTGAATTTATGGGCACACTGGAAATAGCCTTGAATGTTTAAACGTAGAACGGAATTTTTAGTGAGAAGTGGCATGGGTATAGTTAATTTTGGAGCACCTGGGTGCCAGTTGGAATGTAAGGAATGAAACGGGATGGAAAGTAGTAATCGAACCTGGGGTTTACTTGTGGGTTTTTTTTCCTCGTTAATATGTCGATGGCATGTTGTCCTGCGGCTCGATCCCCGTTCTGTTTAGTGGAGTCTTCAATTGAGGACATTCAGGTAAAAAAATGTGTCCTTCCAGAAAAGGACTAATTGTTCGTAGGGCTGAGAGACGCTTTTAAGTACGTGATCAGAATCGAAGCTGAATACTACTTTACGATGCTGCTGTTGGTCTTCGCTTTCGTTTGTTTCCCCGCCGCTCCCTAATGTTTGGGAGCTCCAAGTCGGATTTTATTTTTGTTCAATGACCAAGACGTGTTTTTTCCCCCGGGAGGGGCTGTGCTTCAAAATGAATGTGTTTGCTCACAAATGTGCAAGTCCGTTGGTGTAAGACAAACAGAAACCCACCGTAGTCGAGTTCGAAGCGTGTGTCTGGGAGATGGATGGTTTAATTTTACGAGTTCACGCCTATGCAATTTTAGCGCCGGAGGAAAATGAAAGCTAAGGGCTTTTTGTGGTGTGGGTAGGCATCCGCACACCTTTTTAGGATAAGCGAATGACCGCGGTTTGTTCTTTACTTTTTAGTTTCCATCTTTGAAGCTGCACGGCCAAATGCGCTCGGGGTCCCCGCAGGGCGGCGAGCAGGCGAGTGAGGATGCAGAGCGGGCCAATCAGACGGCGCGAGCAAGGTTGAGGGGCGGAGCGCTGATAGGCGGTGAGAATGGCGATTGACGTGCGTAGGCAGCCAATGAGGTTGGCGGAGGGGCGGTGCTTGCGAAGTCCCTACTGCGCATGCCCAAGTGGGCGCAGTCCTCAGTCAGGTCCGGCGCGGGCGCGGGCTTGTGGGGGCGGAGCGCGGGAAGGAGCATCCAATAGGAGGGCAGCGCGGTGGGGTGGAAAGCAGCCAATGAGAGCGCGCCGACTCAATCCAGTTGGAATAGCTAGCTCCCTGGCAAGCGTGTCCGTGGTGTCTCGGGGGGGTACCGGGAATGAACGGGACGGGCGTCGGGGCGAGGGACGGGAGGCTGCGGAGCTCTCGCTGCGGCCGGCTCCCGGGGATCTGGAGGCAGGCGGTTCAGGGCAGGGCAGTCCTTGGTGAGGTCCCCGGAGCCGGCAGAGGGGCATGAGGTGACGGGCGGGAACCTCCCGCCGGGTGTCGGTGCCCGCTGAGCGCGGCGGGACGGTGGGAGGGAGCGAGGGGAACGGAGCGGCGAAATAGGCGGCAGGTGAGTGCGGGCGTGGCGAGGGTGACCGTGACGTTGGAACAGGAGGAACGGGATGGGCCAGTGCGGTGGGGAGGTGTTTAGTTAGGTTTCCCCCTCCTGCCCTCATGGCCGAGCTCGCGAAGCTGGTGAGAGGCGTGTGACTCTTAGGGCAGGTGGGCTAACGGTCTGTGGCCTGGAGCCGTGTCTCCCGTGCAGCGCCCGTTCCCGGTATCGCAGTCTCTCTGGGAGCGGCGCAGCCCCCTTTTGTCAGGGGGATGTTTAAAAACAGAGCTAAGGTGCGGTTGCAGGCTCGGCGGCGTGGCGAGTGGGGTGCCGCTTTGGCGGAAGCGCGGAAGCTCAGGGCGAGGCCCGGCGGGTTCTGTGTCCGTACGTGCGATTGGGTGTGTCCACCCACGCCAGGCTCAGGGTCCTTCCCGGCCCGAGCGCCCTCCCCGTGGAGAGGAGCCCCGTGGAGCCGTGGCACCCACGCGCTCAGCTTCCCCTTTCTGGACAACGTGGCACAAGAGAAGGAAAAAGAAAACGCACACACAAAAAGACAGCGCAAGGCCTCGCGCCCAATATGCACGTGGCTTTGCGCTTCGGGCGGGGAGGCGATGGGCGGAGGGAATGGCAATTCAAGTGCAGAGCGGGCCGATCGCGTGCTTGCATGCTGCCGCGGGCCGGGGACAGCCGGGGTCGGGACTCGGAGGCGCTGCCTCTGGGTGCCGTCGGCCAGCAGAGCAAGCCGGGCGCGTTAGCCTTCCGGCACCGGGCTGGCGGGCGGCGGTATTCGTTTTCGGGACTTGCGGCCGTCCCTGCGACAGGGGCGCTTTCCTGCCGCGGCTCTCTGGCAGAAGTTGATTGACGGGAACCTGAGGAATCCAGCCTAGCAGATCCACCGGTCCTAGTAAAGCCAGGGAAACACAGAAAAGAAATGGAGTTTTTAATTGATACTGGAGTATCTTGTTCTATTTTGAACCAGGAAACGATACCCTCAGATAAAGATTTTGTAACTGTAGTGGGAGCTACTGGCCAACAAAAGAAAGCTTTATTTTTACGGCCAATCAAATATAAGTTAGGAAAACCAGTCGGAATGTATAAGTTCTTCTATATGCCTAGGTCTCCAAAACTGTTACTAAGACGAGACCTGTGAAAACAATTGAAAGCAATCATGACATTCAAACGGGGGAAAGTGAGATTCAAGATAAAAGAGCCGGGATTTTAATTGGCAATGATTCAAACCGACAAGCAAAGCCAAATAGCTCGGGAAATATTGGATCAAGTATTTGCAGGGGTATGGGCTTCGGCAGTTCCTGGTAAATCAAAGAATGCAGAACCAGTGAAAATTAATTTGAAAGCTGGAGCCGGACCAGTCAGAACTAGACCATATCCTCTGAAATTAGAGCATAGAGAAGGGGTAAAAGAAATGACCGGTAACTTTTTGCAGTTTAGGCTGCTGATAGAAGGTGAGTCAGAAGCGAGCACTTCAATCCGGCCTGTAAAGAAACCAGACAGTAAAAGCTATAGGTTAGTGCAAGATTGGAGAGCAATAAACAAAATTACCGCAGATTGACACCCGGTAGTAGCTAACCCTTACACATTGTTAGATAAATGGCGAGATAATCACAAGTGGTCTACCGTGTTGGATTTCAAAGATGCCTTTTTCTGTCTTGCATTAGCCAAAGAGAGTCAGAAGCTTTTTGCTTTTGAGTGGGAAAATCCCTTTAGTGGGAGAAAGACCCAATTAACCTGGGTCGTGTCACCCCGGGGATTCAGGAGCAGCCCTGTGATTTTCGGAAACCAGTTAGCATGAGAACGTGACGCCTGGGAAGCTCTTCCGGGCAATGGGACTTTGTTGTCTCCTTATAGGCACGAAACCCGAAGAGGGTTGTGTGCAATGGACTGTAAGCTGACTGATTTTCTGCGATTAAGTGAGCATGGGGTTTCCCACAGAAGGCCCGGCTGATGCGGCACCGAGTGACTTATCTGGGATTGGAGATCTCCGGAGGACGGCGAGAGCTGGGGACAGAGCGGAAAGAACCTGTTTGCCGGACGCCGGAACCGGCGACGGTGAAAGGGCTGCGGACGTTTCTTGAAAGGACAGGTTGGTGCGGGCTTTGGATTTGTAATGGTGGACTCTCAGTAAAGCCTTTGTACGAACTGTTAAAAGAAAACAGCTCCGAGTTGAATTGGACGGGAGGAGCCGGGAGGGCTTTTTCGCAACTGAAAAAGGAACTGGCGAGGGCTCCGGCCCTGGGCCTCCCAGGTGTCACCAAACCATTTTGGTTGTACTCACACGAAAGGCAAAGTATTGCTTTGGGTGTTCCGGCACGGCGGTTAAGGTCTCCTAAGCGAGCCGCGGTCTGCTTCCCTAAGCAACCAGACGAAGTGAGCAAAGGCCGGCCTGGCTGTCTTTGAGCCGTGGCAGCTGTCGCGCTCGACGTGCGGGAAGCTCGTAAGCTCACTGTGGGACAGCAAATGACTGTATTAGCGTCCCCTGAAATACCAGGCCGTGTGGGTGGAACAAGATGATGGAAATATTGCTACTACTGACATTGTCAATCCAGCTTCTCTCCTCAGTGGATCTGTTTCGGAGCCTGTGGTGTCCGATTGCTCGGAAACAACAGAAGCTGTTTACTCCAGCGGACCGGATCTAAAGGACCAGCCGGCCACTGGAGGATGCCGAAGGCTCCTGGTTCACCGTCGGAAGCAGCTCTGCGTAAAGCGAGAAGTACGTCAAGCCGGGTGTGCGGTGACAACTACCCACAAGGTAATCGAAACTAAACCTTTACCTGCAGAGACTTCTGCCCAGAAAGCTGCGCTCATACGAGCTTTAGAATTATCCAAAGAGAAGGAGGTTAATATTTGCACTGTTTCAAAGTATGTTTTTAGAATGGTGCGTGCCATTTGAAAAGAACAAAGTTTATTAACAGCAGAAGGAAGACAGATTAAATATGATGCTCCAATTGTTGGAAGCTGTGCCGTTGCTAGAAGAGTTGCCATCGTGCGTTGCAAAGGGCATCGAAAGGGAGCAGTGATCAGGAAACTGGAAATAAATTGGCAGATCGCAGATTATACTGCTAGACAAGCAGTGTCACGGCCCCCCTGCCCTGCCTGGCCTCGCTGGCTTTTCTGTTGTTCCGTGGCGGTCCTTCTCCCGCCCTTTCTAACTGCTTTCCCCTCCCTCCCCCAGCCAGCCATCCCCTCTTTCTTTTCTCTCTTCCTGGGTGTTTTTTTCTTTCTGCGTATCTCTCTCCAGCGGCCCAGCGCCGTTGGTTTGGTTCGTTTTTTTCCGCTCCGGCGCTGTCGCGCTCTCTGTGCCTCTTTCCCCTGGCTGTCGCTCTGTGGTGCTCCTCGTGTCTGTGTTTTTGCAATTCCTCCGTCTCTGTCCTGCAGCCCATGCTATTGTCCTGCTCCCTGTCGTCGTTTCTCTCCCTGCATTCTGCCCCCGTCCTTTTTTCCCTTCCTCGCTCCATCTCTCGGTCCTGCTCCCTGCCCGCCCCCGTTCCTGTTTCTCTGCCCTTCTCCTTGTCTTTCCCCTCGTTTCTCTGTCCCGTTGCCTCTTTGTTTTTGTTTCCGTGACGGTCTGCCCCGCTCCCTGTCCCGCGGCCCGGCGCCCGTTTCTCCTTGGTCTGTCTCTCCCGCTGCCCATTCTAGGAGTTTTCCCCACCGTCTGTGTCCTGCTGCTGGTCTCTGATCTTGGCCTCTCCTTCCCTTTGCCCTGCCTCCCTGTCCCTTTTGCCTCTCTCTCTGTGTCGCCTTGTCTTGCTCCCTGTCCCTGTCTTTCTCTGACAAGCTGACCTGCTCCTTGCCCTCCTTTTTCGTGGAATCACAGGCTCATTCTGCTTGGAAAAGACACGTGCAATTTTATAATCTCTCGACTGTTTCGAGAAACTGCTTGGAAGAGATCATTCCTTTTCTTGTTTTCTTTTCTTTTTTTTTTTCTTTTCTGCTCGTTTGTTTGCAGCGAGGCAGCTCGCGAGGACAGGTGAGCTGCTGGACTCTTGAACAAAAACGTTGAGGGCGAGGAAGGGAATCCTGGCTACGCTTAGGCTTGGGGAAGTGTACGTGGGTATGCGTGTCTGTCATCCGCGCGGCTCTGGGAAAGCGCGTTCCAGGGCAGCTGAAGCTGCCCGCGGGTCAAGAAGAAGGGCCGGGGGTCTGAAAAGAAGCGGGCGCGCTGCGGCGGCGCGGGGGGCGCGGCGCGCCCGCGCTCGGTGCTGCCGTCTGGTGGCCACAGGCCGGTACTGCAGCTGGGAAGCAGCGCCCTGTGCCCGTGCCGGGGCGGGGCCGAGGGGGGCGCTGCCGCTGCGGGCGGGGTCGTGGCCGTGGCCGTCAGAAAGCGGGGGGGGCAGCGGTCGGACCGGCCGCCGGGAAAAAAAGAGAGGCCCCTGGCTGTCGTGGGGCAGCCCCGCTGCGAGGGGGCACGGGCGAGGAGGCGGCAGGAGGCGGCAGCGGTGGCGGCGTCTTCTCGGTCCCGGGCAGAGGGGGGAGAAACCTGCCGGCCGGCGCTCCTTAGGGTTGAGCGTTTCTCTTGTCTTTGTTGACAGTGAATTTATGGGCACACTGGAAATAGCCTTGAATGTTTAAACGTAGAACGGAATTTTTAGTGAGAAGTGGCATGGGTATAGTTAATTTTGGAGCACCTGGGTGCCAGTTGGAATGTAAGGAATGAAACGGGATGGAAAGTAGTAATCGAACCTGGGGTTTACTTGTGGGTTTTTTTTCCTCGTTAATATGTCGATGGCATGTTGTCCTGCGGCTCGATCCCCGTTCTGTTTAGTGGAGTCTTCAATTGAGGACATTCAGGTAAAAAAATGTGTCCTTCCAGAAAAGGACTAATTGTTCGTAGGGCTGAGAGACGCTTTTAAGTACGTGATCAGAATCGAAGCTGAATACTACTTTACGATGCTGCTGTTGGTCTTCGCTTTCGTTTGTTTCCCCGCCGCTCCCTAATGTTTGGGAGCTCCAAGTCGGATTTTATTTTTGTTCAATGACTAAGACGTGTTTTTCCCCCGGGAGGGGCTGTGCTTCAAAATGAATGTGTTTGCTCACAAATGTGCAAGTCCGTTGGTGTAAGACAAACAGAAACCCACCGTAGTCGAGTTCGAAGCGTGTGTCTGGGAGATGGATGGTTTAATTTTACGAGTTCACGCCTATGCAATTTTAGCGCCGGAGGAAAATGAAAGCTAAGGGCTTTTTGTGGTGTGGGTAGGCATCCGCACACCTTTTTAGGATAAGCGAATGACCGCGGTTTGTTCTTTACTTTTTAGTTTCCATCTTTGAAGCTGCACGGCCAAATGCGCTCGGGGTCCCCGCAGGGCGGCGAGCAGGCGAGTGAGGATGCAGAGCGGGCCAATCAGACGGCGCGAGCAAGGTTGAGGGGCGGAGCGCTGATAGGCGGTGAGAATGGCGATTGACGTGCGTAGGCAGCCAATGAGGTTGGCGGAGGGGCGGTGCTTGCGAAGTCCCTACTGCGCATGCCCAAGTGGGCGCAGTCCTCAGTCAGGTCCGGCGCAGGCGCGGGCTTGTGGGGGCGGAGCGCGGGAAGGAGCATCCAATAGGAGGGCAGCGCGGTGGGGTGGAAAGCAGCCAATGAGAGCGCGCCGACTCAATCCAGTTGGAATAGCTAGCTCCCTGGCAAGCGTGTCCGTGGTGTCTCGGGGGGGTACCGGGAATGAACGGGACGGGCGTCGGGGCGAGGGACGGGAGGCTGCGGAGCTCTCGCTGCGGCCGGCTCCCGGGGATCTGGAGGCAGGCGGTTCAGGGCAGGGCAGTCCTTGGTGAGGTCCCCGGAGCCGGCAGAGGGGCATGAGGTGACGGGCGGGAACCTCCCGCCGGGTGTCGGTGCCCGCTGAGCGCGGCGGGACGGTGGGAGGGAGCGAGGGGAACGGAGCGGCGAAATAGGCGGCAGGTGAGTGCGGGCGTGGCGAGGGTGACCGTGACGTTGGAACAGGAGGAACGGGATGGGCCAGTGCGGTGGGGAGGTGTTTAGTTAGGTTTCCCCCTCCTGCCCTCATGGCCGAGCTCGCGAAGCTGGTGAGAGGCGTGTGACTCTTAGGGCAGGTGGGCTAACGGTCTGTGGCCTGGAGCCGTGTCTCCCGTGCAGCGCCCGTTCCCGGTATTGCAGTCTCTCCGGGAACGGCGCAGCCCCCTTTTGTCAGGGGGATGTTTAAAAACAGAGCTAAGGTGCGGTTGCAGCCTCGGCGGCGTGGCGAGTGGGGTGCCGCTTTGGCGGAAGCGCGGAAGCTCAGGGCGAGGCCCGGCGGGTTCTGTGTCCGTACGTGCGATTGGGTGTGTCCACCCACGCCAGGCTCAGGGTCCTTCCCGGCCCGAGCGCCCTCCCCGTGGAGAGGAGCCCCGTGGAGCCGTGGCACCCACGCGCTCAGCTTCCCCTTTCTGGACAACGTGGCACAAGAGAAGGAAAAAGAAAACGCACACACAAAAAGACAGCGCAAGGCCTCGCGCCCAATATGCACGTGGCTTTGCGCTTCGGGCGGGGAGGCGATGGGCGGAGGGAATGGCAATTCAAGTGCAGAGCGGGCCGATCGCGTGCTTGCATGCTGCCGCGGGCCGGGGACAGCCGGGGTCGGGACTCGGAGGCGCTGCCTCTGGGTGCCGTCGGCCAGCAGAGCAAGCCGGGCGCGTTAGCCTTCCGGCACCGGGCTGGCGGGCGGCGGTATTCGTTTTCGGGACTTGCGGCCGTCCCTGCGACAGGGGCGCTTTCCTGCCGCGGCTCTCTGGCAGAAGTTGATTGACGGGAACCTGAGGAATCCAGCCTAGCAGATCCACCGGTCCTAGTAAAGCCAGGGAAACACAGAAAAGAAATGGAGTTTTTAATTGATACTGGAGTATCTTGTTCTATTTTGAACCAGGAAACGATACCCTCAGATAAAGATTTTGTAACTGTAGTGGGAGCTACTGGCCAACAAAAGAAAGCTTTATTTTTACGGCCAATCAAATATAAGTTAGGAAAACCAGTCGGAATGTATAAGTTCTTCTATATGCCTAGGTCTCCAAAACTGTTACTAAGACGAGACCTGTGAAAACAATTGAAAGCAATCATGACATTCAAACGGGGGAAAGTGAGATTCAAGATAAAAGAGCCGGGATTTTAATTGGCAATGATTCAAACCGACAAGCAAAGCCAAATAGCTCGGGAAATATTGGATCAAGTATTTGCAGGGGTATGGGCTTCGGCAGTTCCTGGTAAATCAAAGAATGCAGAACCAGTGAAAATTAATTTGAAAGCTGGAGCCGGACCAGTCAGAACTAGACCATATCCTCTGAAATTAGAGCATAGAGAAGGGGTAAAAGAAATGACCGGTAACTTTTTGCAGTTTAGGCTGCTGATAGAAGGTGAGTCAGAAGCGAGCACTTCAATCCGGCCTGTAAAGAAACCAGACAGTAAAAGCTATAGGTTAGTGCAAGATTGGAGAGCAATAAACAAAATTACCGCAGATTGACACCCGGTAGTAGCTAACCCTTACACATTGTTAGATAAATGGCGAGATAATCACAAGTGGTCTACCGTGTTGGATTTCAAAGATGCCTTTTTCTGTCTTGCATTAGCCAAAGAGAGTCAGAAGCTTTTTGCTTTTGAGTGGGAAAATCCCTTTAGTGGGAGAAAGACCCAATTAACCTGGGTCGTGTCACCCCGGGGATTCAGGAGCAGCCCTGTGATTTTCGGAAACCAGTTAGCATGAGAATGTGACGCCTGGGAAGCTCTTCCGGGCAATGGGACTTTGTTGTCTCCTTATAGGCACGAAACCCGAAGAGGGTTGTGTGCAATGGACTGTAAGCTGACTGATTTTCTGCGATTAAGTGAGCATGGGGTTTCCCAACAGAAGGCCCGGCTGATGCGGCACCGAGTGACTTATCTGGGATTGGAGATCTCCGGAGGACGGCGAGAGCTGGGGACAGAGCGGAAAGAACCTGTTTGCCGGACGCCGGAACCGGCGACGGTGAAAGGGCTGCGGACGTTTCTTGAAAGGACAGGTTGGTGCGGGCTTTGGATTTGTAATGGTGGACTCTCAGTAAAGCCTTTGTACGAACTGTTAAAAGAAAACAGCTCCGAGTTGAATTGGACGGGAGAAGCCGGGAGGGCTTTTTCGCAACTGAAAAAGGAACTGGCGAGGGCTCCGGCCCTGGGCCTCCCGGGTGTCACCAAACCATTTTGGTTGTACTCACACGAAAGGCAAAGTATTGCTTTGGGTGTTCCGGCACAGCGGTTAAGGTCTCCTAAGCGAGCCGTGGTCTGCTTCCCTAAGCAGCCAGACGAAGCGAGCAAAGGCTGGCCTGGCTGTCTTTGAGCCGTGGCAGCTGTCGCGCTCGACGTGCGGGAAGCTCGTAAGCTCACTGTGGGACAGCAAATGACTGTATTAGCGTCCCCTGAAATACCAGGCCGTGTGGGTGGAACAAGATGATGGAAATATTGCTACTACTGACATTGTCAATCCAGCTTCTCTCCTCAGTGGATCTGTTTCGGAGCCTGTGGTGTCCGATTGCTCGGAAACAACAGAAGCTGTTTACTCCAGCGGACCGGATCTAAAGGACCAGCCGGCCACTGGAGGATGCCGAAGGCTCCTGGTTCACCGTCGGAAGCAGCTCTGCGTAAAGCGAGGAGTACGTCAAGCCGGGTGTGCGGTGACAACTACCCACAAGGTAATCGAAACTAAACCTTTACCTGCAGAGACTTCTGCCCAGAAAGCTGCGCTCCCACGAGCTTTAGAATTATCCAAAGAGAAGGAGGTTAATATTTGCACTGTTTCAAAGTATGTTTTTAGAATGGTGCGTGCCATTTGAAAAGAACAAAGTTTATTAACAGCAGAAGGAAGACAGATTAAATATGATGCTCCAATTGTTGGAAGCTGTGCCGTTGCTAGAAGAGTTGCCATCGTGCGTTGCAAAGGGCATCGAAAGGGAGCAGTGATCAGGAAACTGGAAATAAATTGGCAGATCGCAGATTATACTGCTAGACAAGCAGTGTCACGGCCCCCCTGCCCTGCCTGGCCTCGCTGGCTTTTCTGTTGTTCCGTGGCGGTCCTTCTCCCGCCCTTTCTAACTGCTTTCCCCTCGCTCCCCCAGCCAGCCATCCCCTCTTTCTTTTCTCTCTTCCTGGGTGTTTTTTTCTTTCTGCGTATCTCTCTCCAGCGGCCCAGCGCCGTTGGTTTGGTTCGTTTTTTTCCGCTCCGGCGCTGTCGCGCTCTCTGTGCCTCTTTCCCCTGGCTGTCGTTCTGTGGTACTCCTCGTGTCTGTGTTTTTGCAATTCCTCCGTCTCTGTCCTGCAGCCCATGCTATTGTCCTGCTCCCTGTCGTCGTTCCTCTCCCTGCATTCTGCCCCCGTCCTTTTTTCCCTTCCTCGCTCCATCTCTCGGTCCTGCTCCCTGCCCGCCCCCGTTCCTGTTTCTCTGCCCTTCTCCTTGTCTTTCCCCTCGTTTCTCTGTCCCGTTGCCTCTTTGTTTTTGTTTCCGTGACGGTCTGCCCTGCTCCCTGTCCCGCGGCCCGGCGCCCGTTTCTCCTTGGTCTGTCTCTCCCGCTGCCCATTCTAGGAGTTTTCCCCACCGTCTGTGTCCTGCTGCTGGTCTCTGATCTTGGCCTCTCCTTCCCTTTGCCCTGCCTCCCTGTCCCTTTTGCCTCTCTCTCTGTGTCGCTTTGTCTTGCTCCCTGTCCCTGTCTTTCTCTGACAAGCTGACCTGCTCCTTGCCCTCCTTTTTCGTGGAATCACAGGCTCATTCTGCTTGGAAAAGACACGTGCAATTTTATAATCTCTCGACTGTTTCGAGAAACTGCTTGGAAGAGATCATTCCTTTTCTTGTTTTCTTTTCTTTTTTTTTTTCTTTTCTGCTCGTTTGTTTGCAGCGAGGCAGCTCGCGAGGACAGGTGAGCTGCTGGACTCTTGAACAAAAACATTGAGGGCGAGGAAGGGAATCCTGGCTACGCTTAGGCTTGGGGAAGTGTACGTGGGTATGCGTGTCTGTCATCCGCGCGGCTCTGGGAAAGCGCGTTCCAGGGCAGCTGAAGCTGCCCGCGGGTCAAGAAGAAGGGCCGGGGGTCTGAAAAGAAGCGGGCGCGCTGCGGCGGCGCGGGGGGCGCGGCGCGCCCGCGCTCGGTGCTGCCGTCTGGTGGCCACAGGCCGGTACTGCAGCTGGGAAGCAGCGCCCTGTGCCTGTGCCGGGGCGGGGCCGAGGGGGGCGCTGCCGCTGCGGGCGGGGTCGTGGCCGTGGCCGTCAGAAAGCGGGGGGGGCAGCGGTCGGACCGGCCGCCGGGAAAAAAAGAGAGGCCCCTGGCTGTCGTGGGGCAGCCCCGCTGCGAGGGGGCACGGGCGAGGAGGCGGCAGGAGGCGGCAGCGGTGGCGGCGTCTTCTCGGTCCCGGGCAGAGGGGGGAGAAACCTGCCGGCCGGCGCTCCTTAGGGTTGAGCGTTTCTCTTGTCTTTGTTGACAGTGAATTTATGGGCACACTGGAAATAGCCTTGAATGTTTAAACGTAGAACGGAATTTTTAGTGAGAAGTGGCATGGGTATAGTTAATTTTGGAGCACCTGGGTGCCAGTTGGAATGTAAGGAATGAAACGGGATGGAAAGTAGTAATCGAACCTGGGGTTTACTTGTGGGTTTTTTACCTCGTTAATATGTCGATGGCATGTTGTCCTGCGGCTCGATCCCCGTTCTGTTTAGTGGAGTCTTCAATTGAGGACATTCAGGTAAAAAAATGTGTCCTTCCAGAAAAGGACTAATTGTTCGTAGGGCTGAGAGAGGCTTTTAAGTACGTGATCAGAATCGAAGCTGAATACTACTTTACGATGCTGCTGTTGGTCTTCGCTTTCGTTTGTTTCCCCGCCGCTCCCTAATGTTTGGGAGCTCCAAGTCGGATTTTATTTTTGTTCA
Organism: Caloenas nicobarica; assembly: GCF_036013445.1. Classification (NCBI taxonomy): domain Eukaryota; kingdom Metazoa; phylum Chordata; class Aves; order Columbiformes; family Columbidae; genus Caloenas; species Caloenas nicobarica. The sequence goes on from NC_088249.1 coordinate 68,670,397, forward strand.
ATGACTAAGACGTGTTTTTTCCCCCGGGAGGGGCTGTGCTTCAAAATGAATGTGTTTGCTCACAAATGTGCAAGTCCGTTGGTGTAAGACAAACAGAAACCCACCGTAGTCAAGTTCGAAGCGTGTGTCTGGGAGATGGATGGTTTAATTTTACGAGTTCACGCCTATGCAATTTTAGCGCCGGAGGAAAATGAAAGCTAAGGGCTTTTTGTGGTGTGGGTAGGCATCCGCACACCTTTTTAGGATAAGCGAATGACCGCGGTTTGTTCTTTACTTTTTAGTTTCCATCTTTGAAGCTGCACGGCCAAATGCGCTCGGGGTCCCCGCAGGGCGGCGAGCAGGCGAGTGAGGATGCAGAGCGGGCCAATCAGACGGCGCGAGCAAGGTTGAGGGGCGGAGCGCTGATAGGCGGCGAGAATGGCGATTGACGTGCGTAGGCAGCCAATGAGGTTGGCGGAGGGGCGGTGCTTGCGAAGTCCCTACTGCGCATGCCCAAGTGGGCGCAGTCCTCAGTCAGGTCCGGCGCAGGCGCGGGCTTGTGGGGGCGGAGCGCGGGAAGGAGCATCCAATAGGAGGGCAGCGCGGTGGGGTGGAAAGCAGCCAATGAGAGCGCGCCGACTCAATCCAGTTGGAATAGCTAGCTCCCTGGCAAGCGTGTCCGTGGTGTCTCGGGGGGGTACCGGGAATGAACGGGACGGGCGTCGGGGCGAGGGACGGGAGGCTGCGGAGCTCTCGCTGCGGCCGGCTCCCGGGGATCTGGAGGCAGGCGGTTCAGGGCAGGGCAGTCCTTGGTGAGGTCCCCGGAGCCGGCAGAGGGGCATGAGGTGACGGGCGGGAACCTCCCGCCGGGTGTCGGTGCCCGCTGAGCGCGGCGGGACGGTAGGAGGGAGCGAGGGGAACGGAGCGGCGAAATAGGCGGCAGGTGAGTGCGGGCGTGGCGAGGGTGACCGTGACGTTGGAACAGGAGGAACGGGATGGGCCAGTGCGGTGGGGAGGTGTTTAGTTAGGTTTCCCCCTCCTGCCCTCATGGCCGAGCTCGCGAAGCTGGTGAGAGGCGTGTGACTCTTAGGGCAGGTGGGCTAACGGTCTGTGGCCTGGAGCCGTGTCTCCCGTGCAGCGCCCGTTCCCGGTATTGCAGTCTCTCCGGGAGCGGCGCAGCCCCCTTTTGTCAGGGGGATGTTTAAAAACAGAGCTAAGGTGCGGTTGCAGCCTCGGCGGCGTGGCGAGTGGGGTGCCGCTTTGGCGGAAGCGCGGAAGCTCAGGGCGAGGCCCGGCGGGTTCTGTGTCCGTACGTGCGATTGGGTGTGTCCACCCACGCCAGGCTCAGGGTCCTTCCCGGCCCGAGCGCCCTCCCCGTGGAGAGGAGCCCCGTGGAGCCGTGGCACCCACGCGCTCAGCTTCCCCTTTCTGGACAACGTGGCACAAGAGAAGGAAAAAGAAAACGCACACACAAAAAGACAGCGCAAGGCCTCGCGCCCAATATGCACGTGGCTTTGCGCTTCGGGCGGGGAGGCGATGGGCGGAGGGAATGGCAATTCAAGTGCAGAGCGGGCCGATCGCGTGCTTGCATGCTGCCGCGGGCCGGGGACAGCCGGGGTCGGGACTCGGAGGCGCTGCCTCTGGGTGCCGTCGGCCAGCAGAGCAAGCCGGGCGCGTTAGCCTTCCGGCACCGGGCTGGCGGGCGGCGGTATTCGTTTTCGGGACTTGCGGCCGTCCCTGCGACAGGGGCGCTTTCCTGCCGCGGCTCTCTGGCAGAAGTTGATTGACGGGAACCTGAGGAATCCAGCCTAGCAGATCCACCGGTCCTAGTAAAGCCAGGGAAACACAGAAAAGAAATGGAGTTTTTAATTGATACTGGAGTATCTTGTTCTATTTTGAACCAGGAAACGATACCCTCAGATAAAGATTTTGTAACTGTAGTGGGAGCTACTGGCCAACAAAAGAAAGCTTTATTTTTACGGCCAATCAAATATAAGTTAGGAAAACCAGTCGGAATGTATAAGTTCTTCTATATGCCTAGGTCTCCAAAACTGTTACTAAGACGAGACCTGTGAAAACAATTGAAAGCAATCATGACATTCAAACGGGGGAAAGTGAGATTCAAGATAAAAGAGCCGGGATTTTAATTGGCAATGATTCAAACCGACAAGCAAAGCCAAATAGCTCGGGAAATATTGGATCAAGTATTTGCAGGGGTATGGGCTTCGGCAGTTCCTGGTAAATCAAAGAATGCAGAACCAGTGAAAATTAATTTGAAAGCTGGAGCCGGACCAGTCAGAACTAGACCATATCCTCTGAAATTAGAGCATAGAGAAGGGGTAAAAGAAATGACCGGTAACTTTTTGCAGTTTAGGCTGCTGATAGAAGGTGAGTCAGAAGCGAGCACTTCAATCCGGCCTGTAAAGAAACCAGACAGTAAAAGCTATAGGTTAGTGCAAGATTGGAGAGCAATAAACAAAATTACCGCAGATTGACACCCGGTAGTAGCTAACCCTTACACATTGTTAGATAAATGGCGAGATAATCACAAGTGGTCTACCGTGTTGGATTTCAAAGATGCCTTTTTCTGTCTTGCATTAGCCAAAGAGAGTCAGAAGCTTTTTGCTTTTGAGTGGGAAAATCCCTTTAGTGGGAGAAAGACCCAATTAACCTGGGTCGTGTCACCCCGGGGATTCAGGAGCAGCCCTGTGATTTTCGGAAACCAGTTAGCATGAGAACGTGACGCCTGGGAAGCTCTTCCGGGCAATGGGACTTTGTTGTCTCCTTATAGGCACGAAACCCGAAGAGGGTTGTGTGCAATGGACTGTAAGCTGACTGATTTTCTGCGATTAAGTGAGCATGGGGTTTCCCAACAGAAGGCCCGGCTGATGCGGCACCGAGTGACTTATCTGGGATTGGAGATCTCCGGAGGACGGCGAGAGCTGGGGACAGAGCGGAAAGAACCTGTTTGCCGGACGCCGGAACCGGCGACGGTGAAAGGGCTGCGGACGTTTCTTGAAAGGACAGGTTGGTGCGGGCTTTGGATTTGTAATGGTGGACTCTCAGTAAAGCCTTTGTACGAACTGTTAAAAGAAAACAGCTCCGAGTTGAATTGGACGGGAGGAGCCGGGAGGGCTTTTTCGCAACTGAAAAAGGAACTGGCGAGGGCTCCGGCCCTGGGCCTCCCAGGTGTCACCAAACCATTTTGGTTGTACTCACACGAAAGGCAAAGTATTGCTTTGGGTGTTCCGGCACGGCGGTTAAGGTCTCCTAAGCGAGCCGCGGTCTGCTTCCCTAAGCAACCAGACGAAGCGAGCAAAGGCCGGCCTGGCTGTCTTTGAGCCGTGGCAGCTGTCGCGCTCGACGTGCGGGAAGCTCGTAAGCTCACTGTGGGACAGCAAATGACTGTATTAGCGTCCCCTGAAATACCAGGCCGTGTGGGTGGAACAAGATGATGGAAATATTGCTACTACTGACATTGTCAATCCAGCTTCTCTCCTCAGTGGATCTGTTTCGGAGCCTGTGGTGTCCGATTGCTCGGAAACAACAGAAGCTGTTTTCTCCAGCGGACCGGATCTAAAGGACCAGCCGGCCACTGGAGGATGCCGAAGGCTCCTGGTTCACCGTCGGAAGCAGCTCTGCGTAAAGCGAGAAGTACGTCAAGCCGGGTGTGCGGTGACAACTACCCACAAGGTAATCGAAACTAAACCTTTACCTGCAGAGACTTCTGCCCAGAAAGCTGCGCTCATACGAGCTTTAGAATTATCCAAAGAGAAGGAGGTTAATATTTGCACTGTTTCAAAGTATGTTTTTAGAATGGTGCGTGCCATTTGAAAAGAACAAAGTTTATTAACAGCAGAAGGAAGACAGATTAAATATGATGCTCCAATTGTTGGAAGCTGTGCCGTTGCTAGAAGAGTTGCCATCGTGCGTTGCAAAGGGCATCGAAAGGGAGCAGTGATCAGGAAACTGGAAATAAATTGGCAGATCGCAGATTATACTGCTAGACAAGCAGTGTCACGGCCCCCCTGCCCTGCCTGGCCTCGCTGGCTTTTCTGTTGTTCCGTGGCGGTCCTTCTCCCGCCCTTTCTAACTGCTTTCCCCTCGCTCCCCCAGCCAGCCATCCCCTCTTTCTTTTCTCTCTTCCTGGGTGTTTTTTTCTTTCTGCGTATCTCTCTCCAGCGGCCCAGCGCCGTTGGTTTGGTTCGTTTTTTTCCGCTCCGGCGCTGTCGCGCTCTCTGTGCCTCTTTCCCCTGGCTGTCGTTCTGTGGTACTCCTCGTGTCTGTGTTTTTGCAATTCCTCCGTCTCTGTCCTGCAGCCCATGCTATTGTCCTGCTCCCTGTCGTCGTTCCTCTCCCTGCATTCTGCCCCCGTCCTTTTTTCCCTTCCTCGCTCCATCTCTCGGTCCTGCTCCCTGCCCGCCCCCGTTCCTGTTTCTCTGCCCTTCTCCTTGTCTTTCCCCTCGTTTCTCTGTCCCGTTGCCTCTTTGTTTTTGTTTCCGTGACGGTCTGCCCTGCTCCCTGTCCCGCGGCCCGGCGCCCGTTTCTCCTTGGTCTGTCTCTCCCGCTGCCCATTCTAGGAGTTTTCCCCACCGTCTGTGTCCTGCTGCTGGTCTCTGATCTTGGCCTCTCCTTCCCTTTGCCCTGCCTCCCTGTCCCTTTTGCCTCTCTCTCTGTGTCGCTTTGTCTTGCTCCCTGTCCCTGTCTTTCTCTGACAAGCTGACCTGCTCCTTGCCCTCCTTTTTCGTGGAATCACAGGCTCATTCTGCTTGGAAAAGACACGTGCAATTTTATAATCTCTCGACTGTTTCGAGAAACTGCTTGGAAGAGATCATTCCTTTTCTTGTTTTCTTTTCTTTTTTTTTTTCTTTTCTGCTCGTTTGTTTGCAGCGAGGCAGCTCGCGAGGACAGGTGAGCTGCTGGACTCTTGAACAAAAACGTTGAGGGCGAGGAAGGGAATCCTGGCTACGCTTAGGCTTGGGGAAGTGTACGTGGGTATGCGTGTCTGTCATCCGCGCGGCTCTGGGAAAGCGCGTTCCAGGGCAGCTGAAGCTGCCCGCGGGTCAAGAAGAAGGGCCGGGGGTCTGAAAAGAAGCGGGCGCGCTGCGGCGGCGCGGGGGGCGCGGCGCGCCCGCGCTCGGTGCTGCCGTCTGGTGGCCACAGGCCGGTACTGCAGCTGGGAAGCAGCGCCCTGTGCCCGTGCCGGGGCGGGGCCGAGGGGGGCGCTGCCGCTGCGGGCGGGGTCGTGGCCGTGGCCGTCAGAAAGCGGGGGGGGCAGCGGTCGGACCGGCCGCCGGGAAAAAAAGAGAGGCCCCTGGCTGTCGTGGGGCAGCCCCGCTGCGAGGGGGCACGGGCGAGGAGGCGGCAGGAGGCGGCAGCGGTGGCGGCGTCTTCTCGGTCCCGGGCAGAGGGGGGAGAAACCTGCCGGCCGGCGCTCCTTAGGGTTGAGCGTTTCTCTTGTCTTTGTTGACAGTGAATTTATGGGCACACTGGAAATAGCCTTGAATGTTTAAACGTAGAACGGAATTTTTAGTGAGAAGTGGCATGGGTATAGTTAATTTTGGAGCACCTGGGTGCCAGTTGGAATGTAAGGAATGAAACGGGATGGAAAGTAGTAATCGAACCTGGGGTTTACTTGTGGGTTTTTTTCCTCGTTAATATGTCGATGGCATGTTGTCCTGCGGCTCGATCCCCGTTCTGTTTAGTGGAGTCTTCAATTGAGGACATTCAGGTAAAAAAATGTGTCCTTCCAGAAAAGGACTAATTGTTCGTAGGGCTGAGAGAGGCTTTTAAGTACGTGATCAGAATCGAAGCTGAATACTACTTTACGATGCTGCTGTTGGTCTTCGCTTTCGTTTGTTTCCCCGCCGCTCCCTAATGTTTGGGAGCTCCAAGTCGGATTTTATTTTTGTTCAATGACTAAGACGTGTTTTTTCCCCCGGGAGGGGCTGTGCTTCAAAATGAATGTGTTTGCTCACAAATGTGCAAGTCCGTTGGTGTAAGACAAACAGAAACCCACCGTAGTCGAGTTCGAAGCGTGTGTCTGGGAGATGGATGGTTTAATTTTACGAGTTCACGCCTATGCAATTTTAGCGCCGGAGGAAAATGAAAGCTAAGGGCTTTTTGTGGTGTGGGTAGGCATCCGCACACCTTTTTAGGATAAGCGAATGACCGCGGTTTGTTCTTTACTTTTTAGTTTCCATCTTTGAAGCTGCACGGCCAAATGCGCTCGGGGTCCCCGCAGGGCGGCGAGCAGGCGAGTGAGGATGCAGAGCGGGCCAATCAGACGGCGCGAGCAAGGTTGAGGGGCGGAGCGCTGATAGGCGGCGAGAATGGCGATTGACGTGCGTAGGCAGCCAATGAGGTTGGCGGAGGGGCGGTGCTTGCGAAGTCCCTACTGCGCATGCCCAAGTGGGCGCAGTCCTCAGTCAGGTCCGGCGCAGGCGCGGGCTTGTGGGGGCGGAGCGCGGGAAGGAGCATCCAATAGGAGGGCAGCGCGGTGGGGTGGAAAGCAGCCAATGAGAGCGCGCCGACTCAATCCAGTTGGAATAGCTAGCTCCCTGGCAAGCGTGTCCGTGGTGTCTCGGGGGGGTACCGGGAATGAACGGGACGGGCGTCGGGGCGAGGGACGGGAGGCTGCGGAGCTCTCGCTGCGGCCGGCTCCCGGGGATCTGGAGGCAGGCGGTTCAGGGCAGGGCAGTCCTTGGTGAGGTCCCCGGAGCCGGCAGAGGGGCATGAGGTGACGGGCGGGAACCTCCCGCCGGGTGTCGGTGCCCGCTGAGCGCGGCGGGACGGTGGGAGGGAGCGAGGGGAACGGAGCGGCGAAATAGGCGGCAGGTGAGTGCGGGCGTGGTGAGGGTGACCGTGACGTTGGAACAGGAGGAACGGGATGGGCCAGTGCGGTGGGGAGGTGTTTAGTTAGGTTTCCCCCTCCTGCCCTCATGGCCGAGCTCGCGAAGCTGGTGAGAGGCGTGTGACTCTTAGGGCAGGTGGGCTAACGGTCTGTGGCCTGGAGCCGTGTCTCCCGTGCAGCGCCCGTTCCCGGTATTGCAGTCTCTCCGGGAGCGGCGCAGCCCCCTTTTGTCAGGGGGATGTTTAAAAACAGAGCTAAGGTGCGGTTGCAGGCTCGGCGGCGTGGCGAGTGGGGTGCCGCTTTGGCGGAAGCGCGGAAGCTCAGGGCGAGGCCCGGCGGGTTCTGTGTCCGTACGTGCGATTGGGTGTGTCCACCCACGCCAGGCTCAGGGTCCTTCCCGGCCCGAGCGCCCTCCCCGTGGAGAGGAGCCCCGTGGAGCCGTGGCACCCACGCGCTCAGCTTCCCCTTTCTGGACAACGTGGCACAAGAGAAGGAAAAAGAAAACGCACACACAAAAAGACAGCGCAAGGCCTCGCGCCCAATATGCACGTGGCTTTGCGCTTCGGGCGGGGAGGCGATGGGCGGAGGGAATGGCAATTCAAGTGCAGAGCGGGCCGATCGCGTGCTTGCATGCTGCCGCGGGCCGGGGACAGCCGGGGTCGGGACTCGGAGGCGCTGCCTCTGGGTGCCGTCGGCCAGCAGAGCAAGCCGGGCGCGTTAGCCTTCCGGCACCGGGCTGGCGGGCGGCGGTATTCGTTTTCGGGACTTGCGGCCGTCCCTGCGACAGGGGCGCTTTCCTGCCGCGGCTCTCTGGCAGAAGTTGATTGACGGGAACCTGAGGAATCCAGCCTAGCAGATCCACCGGTCCTAGTAAAGCCAGGGAAACACAGAAAAGAAATGGAGTTTTTAATTGATACTGGAGTATCTTGTTCTATTTTGAACCAGGAAACGATACCCTCAGATAAAGATTTTGTAACTGTAGTGGGAGCTACTGGCCAACAAAAGAAAGCTTTATTTTTACGGCCAATCAAATATAAGTTAGGAAAACCAGTCGGAATGTATAAGTTCTTCTATATGCCTAGGTCTCCAAAACTGTTACTAAGACGAGACCTGTGAAAACAATTGAAAGCAATCATGACATTCAAACGGGGGAAAGTGAGATTCAAGATAAAAGAGCCGGGATTTTAATTGGCAATGATTCAAACCGACAAGCAAAGCCAAATAGCTCGGGAAATATTGGATCAAGTATTTGCAGGGGTATGGGCTTCGGCAGTTCCTGGTAAATCAAAGAATGCAGAACCAGTGAAAATTAATTTGAAAGCTGGAGCCGGACCAGTCAGAACTAGACCATATCCTCTGAAATTAGAGCATAGAGAAGGGGTAAAAGAAATGACCGGTAACTTTTTGCAGTTTAGGCTGCTGATAGAAGGTGAGTCAGAAGCGAGCACTTCAATCCGGCCTGTAAAGAAACCAGACAGTAAAAGCTATAGGTTAGTGCAAGATTGGAGAGCAATAAACAAAATTACCGCAGATTGACACCCGGTAGTAGCTAACCCTTACACATTGTTAGATAAATGGCGAGATAATCACAAGTGGTCTACCGTGTTGGATTTCAAAGATGCCTTTTTCTGTCTTGCATTAGCCAAAGAGAGTCAGAAGCTTTTTGCTTTTGAGTGGGAAAATCCCTTTAGTGGGAGAAAGACCCAATTAACCTGGGTCGTGTCACCCCGGGGATTCAGGAGCAGCCCTGTGATTTTCGGAAACCAGTTAGCATGAGAACGTGACGCCTGGGAAGCTCTTCCGGGCAATGGGACTTTGTTGTCTCCTTATAGGCACGAAACCCGAAGAGGGTTGTGTGCAATGGACTGTAAGCTGACTGATTTTCTGCGATTAAGTGAGCATGGGGTTTCCCAACAGAAGGCCCGGCTGATGCGGCACCGAGTGACTTATCTGGGATTGGAGATCTCCGGAGGACGGCGAGAGCTGGGGACAGAGCGGAAAGAACCTGTTTGCCGGACGCCGGAACCGGCGACGGTGAAAGGGCTGCGGACGTTTCTTGAAAGGACAGGTTGGTGCGGGCTTTGGATTTGTAATGGTGGACTCTCAGTAAAGCCTTTGTACGAACTGTTAAAAGAAAACAGCTCCGAGTTGAATTGGACGGGAGGAGCCGGGAGGGCTTTTTCGCAACTGAAAAAGGAACTGGCGAGGGCTCCGGCCCTGGGCCTCCCAGGTGTCACCAAACCATTTTGGTTGTACTCACACGAAAGGCAAAGTATTGCTTTGGGTGTTCCGGCACGGCGGTTAAGGTCTCCTAAGCGAGCCGCGGTCTGCTTCCCTAAGCAACCAGACGAAGCGAGCAAAGGCCGGCCTGGCTGTCTTTGAGCCGTGGCAGCTGTCGCGCTCGACGTGCGGGAAGCTCGTAAGCTCACTGTGGGACAGCAAATGACTGTATTAGCGTCCCCTGAAATACCAGGCCGTGTGGGTGGAACAAGATGATGGAAATATTGCTACTACTGACATTGTCAATCCAGCTTCTCTCCTCAGTGGATCTGTTTCGGAGCCTGTGGTGTCCGATTGCTCGGAAACAACAGAAGCTGTTTTCTCCAGCGGACCGGATCTAAAGGACCAGCCGGCCACTGGAGGATGCCGAAGGCTCCTGGTTCACCGTCGGAAGCAGCTCTGCGTAAAGCGAGAAGTACGTCAAGCCGGGTGTGCGGTGACAACTACCCACAAGGTAATCGAAACTAAACCTTTACCTGCAGAGACTTCTGCCCAGAAAGCTGCGCTCATACGAGCTTTAGAATTATCCAAAGAGAAGGAGGTTAATATTTGCACTGTTTCAAAGTATGTTTTTAGAATGGTGCGTGCCATTTGAAAAGAACAAAGTTTATTAACAGCAGAAGGAAGACAGATTAAATATGATGCTCCAATTGTTGGAAGCTGTGCCGTTGCTAGAAGAGTTGCCATCGTGCGTTGCAAAGGGCATCGAAAGGGAGCAGTGATCAGGAAACTGGAAATAAATTGGCAGATCGCAGATTATACTGCTAGACAAGCAGTGTCACGGCCCCCCTGCCCTGCCTGGCCTCGCTGGCTTTTCTGTTGTTCCGTGGCGGTCCTTCTCCCGCCCTTTCTAACTGCTTTCCCCTCGCTCCCCCAGCCAGCCATCCCCTCTTTCTTTTCTCTCTTCCTGGGTGTTTTTTTCTTTCTGCGTATCTCTCTCCAGCGGCCCAGCGCCGTTGGTTTGGTTCGTTTTTTTCCGCTCCGGCGCTGTCGCGCTCTCTGTGCCTCTTTCCCCTGGCTGTCGTTCTGTGGTACTCCTCGTGTCTGTGTTTTTGCAATTCCTCCGTCTCTGTCCTGCAGCCCATGCTATTGTCCTGCTCCCTGTCGTCGTTCCTCTCCCTGCATTCTGCCCCCGTCCTTTTTTCCCTTCCTCGCTCCATCTCTCGGTCCTGCTCCCTGCCCGCCCCCGTTCCTGTTTCTCTGCCCTTCTCCTTGTCTTTCCCCTCGTTTCTCTGTCCCGTTGCCTCTTTGTTTTTGTTTCCGTGACGGTCTGCCCTGCTCCCTGTCCCGCGGCCCGGCGCCCGTTTCTCCTTGGTCTGTCTCTCCCGCTGCCCATTCTAGGAGTTTTCCCCACCGTCTGTGTCCTGCTGCTGGTCTCTGATCTTGGCCTCTCCTTCCCTTTGCCCTGCCTCCCTGTCCCTTTTGCCTCTCTCTCTGTGTCGCTTTGTCTTGCTCCCTGTCCCTGTCTTTCTCTGACAAGCTGACCTGCTCCTTGCCCTCCTTTTTCGTGGAATCACAGGCTCATTCTGCTTGGAAAAGACACGTGCAATTTTATAATCTCTCGACTGTTTCGAGAAACTGCTTGGAAGAGATCATTCCTTTTCTTGTTTTCTTTTCTTTTTTTTTTTCTTTTCTGCTCGTTTGTTTGCAGCGAGGCAGCTCGCGAGGACAGGTGAGCTGCTGGACTCTTGAACAAAAACGTTGAGGGCGAGGAAGGGAATCCTGGCTACGCTTAGGCTTGGGGAAGTGTACGTGGGTATGCGTGTCTGTCATCCGCGCGGCTCTGGGAAAGCGCGTTCCAGGGCAGCTGAAGCTGCCCGCGGGTCAAGAAGAAGGGCCGGGGGTCTGAAAAGAAGCGGGCGCGCTGCGGCGGCGCGGGGGGCGCGGCGCGCCCGCGCTCGGTGCTGCCGTCTGGTGGCCACAGGCCGGTACTGCAGCTGGGAAGCAGCGCCCTGTGCCCGTGCCGGGGCGGGGCCGAGGGGGGCGCTGCCGCTGCGGGCGGGGTCGTGGCCGTGGCCGTCAGAAAGCGGGGGGGGCAGCGGTCGGACCGGCCGCCGGGAAAAAAAGAGAGGCCCCTGGCTGTCGTGGGGCAGCCCCGCTGCGAGGGGGCACGGGCGAGGAGGCGGCAGGAGGCGGCAGCGGTGGCGGCGTCTTCTCGGTCCCGGGCAGAGGGGGGAGAAACCTGCCGGCCGGCGCTCCTTAGGGTTGAGCGTTTCTCTTGTCTTTGTTGACAGTGAATTTATGGGCACACTGGAAATAGCCTTGAATGTTTAAACGTAGAACGGAATTTTTAGTGAGAAGTGGCATGGGTATAGTTAATTTTGGAGCACCTGGGTGCCAGTTGGAATGTAAGGAATGAAACGGGATGGAAAGTAGTAATCGAACCTGGGGTTTACTTGTGGGTTTTTTTCCTCGTTAATATGTCGATGGCATGTTGTCCTGCGGCTCGATCCCCGTTCTGTTTAGTGGAGTCTTCAATTGAGGACATTCAGGTAAAAAAATGTGTCCTTCCAGAAAAGGACTAATTGTTCGTAGGGCTGAGAGAGGCTTTTAAGTACGTGATCAGAATCGAAGCTGAATACTACTTTACGATGCTGCTGTTGGTCTTCGCTTTCGTTTGTTTCCCCGCCGCTCCCTAATGTTTGGGAGCTCCAAGTCGGATTTTATTTTTGTTCAATGACTAAGACGTGTTTTTTCCCCCGGGAGGGGCTGTGCTTCAAAATGAATGTGTTTGCTCACAAATGTGCAAGTCCGTTGGTGTAAGACAAACAGAAACCCACCGTAGTCGAGTTCGAAGCGTGTGTCTGGGAGATGGATGGTTTAATTTTACGAGTTCACGCCTATGCAATTTTAGCGCCGGAGGAAAATGAAAGCTAAGGGCTTTTTGTGGTGTGGGTAGGCATCCGCACACCTTTTTAGGATAAGCGAATGACCGCGGTTTGTTCTTTACTTTTTAGTTTCCATCTTTGAAGCTGCACGGCCAAATGCGCTCGGGGTCCCCGCAGGGCGGCGAGCAGGCGAGTGAGGATGCAGAGCGGGCCAATCAGACGGCGCGAGCAAGGTTGAGGGGCGGAGCGCTGATAGGCGGCGAGAATGGCGATTGACGTGCGTAGGCAGCCAATGAGGTTGGCGGAGGGGCGGTGCTTGCGAAGTCCCTACTGCGCATGCCCAAGTGGGCGCAGTCCTCAGTCAGGTCCGGCGCAGGCGCGGGCTTGTGGGGGCGGAGCGCGGGAAGGAGCATCCAATAGGAGGGCAGCGCGGTGGGGTGGAAAGCAGCCAATGAGAGCGCGCCGACTCAATCCAGTTGGAATAGCTAGCTCCCTGGCAAGCGTGTCCGTGGTGTCTCGGGGGGGTACCGGGAATGAACGGGACGGGCGTCGGGGCGAGGGACGGGAGGCTGCGGAGCTCTCGCTGCGGCCGGCTCCCGGGGATCTGGAGGCAGGCGGTTCAGGGCAGGGCAGTCCTTGGTGAGGTCCCCGGAGCCGGCAGAGGGGCATGAGGTGACGGGCGGGAACCTCCCGCCGGGTGTCGGTGCCCGCTGAGCGCGGCGGGACGGTGGGAGGGAGCGAGGGGAACGGAGCGGCGAAATAGGCGGCAGGTGAGTGCGGGCGTGGTGAGGGTGACCGTGACGTTGGAACAGGAGGAACGGGATGGGCCAGTGCGGTGGGGAGGTGTTTAGTTAGGTTTCCCCCTCCTGCCCTCATGGCCGAGCTCGCGAAGCTGGTGAGAGGCGTGTGACTCTTAGGGCAGGTGGGCTAACGGTCTGTGGCCTGGAGCCGTGTCTCCCGTGCAGCGCCCGTTCCCGGTATTGCAGTCTCTCCGGGAGCGGCGCAGCCCCCTTTTGTCAGGGGGATGTTTAAAAACAGAGCTAAGGTGCGGTTGCAGGCTCGGCGGCGTGGCGAGTGGGGTGCCGCTTTGGCGGAAGCGCGGAAGCTCAGGGCGAGGCCCGGCGGGTTCTGTGTCCGTACGTGCGATTGGGTGTGTCCACCCACGCCAGGCTCAGGGTCCTTCCCGGCCCGAGCGCCCTCCCCGTGGAGAGGAGCCCCGTGGAGCCGTGGCACCCACGCGCTCAGCTTCCCCTTTCTGGACAACGTGGCACAAGAGAAGGAAAAAGAAAACGCACACACAAAAAGACAGCGCAAGGCCTCGCGCCCAATATGCACGTGGCTTTGCGCTTCGGGCGGGGAGGCGATGGGCGGAGGGAATGGCAATTCAAGTGCAGAGCGGGCCGATCGCGTGCTTGCATGCTGCCGCGGGCCGGGGACAGCCGGGGTCGGGACTCGGAGGCGCTGCCTCTGGGTGCCGTCGGCCAGCAGAGCAAGCCGGGCGCGTTAGCCTTCCGGCACCGGGCTGGCGGGCGGCGGTATTCGTTTTCGGGACTTGCGGCCGTCCCTGCGACAGGGGCGCTTTCCTGCCGCGGCTCTCTGGCAGAAGTTGATTGACGGGAACCTGAGGAATCCAGCCTAGCAGATCCACCGGTCCTAGTAAAGCCAGGGAAACACAGAAAAGAAATGGAGTTTTTAATTGATACTGGAGTATCTTGTTCTATTTTGAACCAGGAAACGATACCCTCAGATAAAGATTTTGTAACTGTAGTGGGAGCTACTGGCCAACAAAAGAAAGCTTTATTTTTACGGCCAATCAAATATAAGTTAGGAAAACCAGTCGGAATGTATAAGTTCTTCTATATGCCTAGGTCTCCAAAACTGTTACTAAGACGAGACCTGTGAAAACAATTGAAAGCAATCATGACATTCAAACGGGGGAAAGTGAGATTCAAGATAAAAGAGCCGGGATTTTAATTGGCAATGATTCAAACCGACAAGCAAAGCCAAATAGCTCGGGAAATATTGGATCAAGTATTTGCAGGGGTATGGGCTTCGGCAGTTCCTGGTAAATCAAAGAATGCAGAACCAGTGAAAATTAATTTGAAAGCTGGAGCCGGACCAGTCAGAACTAGACCATATCCTCTGAAATTAGAGCATAGAGAAGGGGTAAAAGAAATGACCGGTAACTTTTTGCAGTTTAGGCTGCTGATAGAAGGTGAGTCAGAAGCGAGCACTTCAATCCGGCCTGTAAAGAAACCAGACAGTAAAAGCTATAGGTTAGTGCAAGATTGGAGAGCAATAAACAAAATTACCGCAGATTGACACCCGGTAGTAGCTAACCCTTACACATTGTTAGATAAATGGCGAGATAATCACAAGTGGTCTACCGTGTTGGATTTCAAAGATGCCTTTTTCTGTCTTGCATTAGCCAAAGAGAGTCAGAAGCTTTTTGCTTTTGAGTGGGAAAATCCCTTTAGTGGGAGAAAGACCCAATTAACCTGGGTCGTGTCACCCCGGGGATTCAGGAGCAGCCCTGTGATTTTCGGAAACCAGTTAGCATGAGAACGTGACGCCTGGGAAGCTCTTCCGGGCAATGGGACTTTGTTGTCTCCTTATAGGCACGAAACCCGAAGAGGGTTGTGTGCAATGGACTGTAAGCTGACTGATTTTCTGCGATTAAGTGAGCATGGGGTTTCCCACAGAAGGCCCGGCTGATGCGGCACCGAGTGACTTATCTGGGATTGGAGATCTCCGGAGGACGGCGAGAGCTGGGGACAGAGCGGAAAGAACCTGTTTGCCGGACGCCGGAACCGGCGACGGTGAAAGGGCTGCGGACGTTTCTTGAAAGGACAGGTTGGTGCGGGCTTTGGATTTGTAATGGTGGACTCTCAGTAAAGCCTTTGTACGAACTGTTAAAAGAAAACAGCTCCGAGTTGAATTGGACGGGAGGAGCCGGGAGGGCTTTTTCGCAACTGAAAAAGGAACTGGCGAGGGCTCCGGCCCTGGGCCTCCCAGGTGTCACCAAACCATTTTGGTTGTACTCACACGAAAGGCAAAGTATTGCTTTGGGTGTTCCGGCACGGCGGTTAAGGTCTCCTAAGCGAGCCGCGGTCTGCTTCCCTAAGCAACCAGACGAAGTGAGCAAAGGCCGGCCTGGCTGTCTTTGAGCCGTGGCAGCTGTCGCGCTCGACGTGCGGGAAGCTCGTAAGCTCACTGTGGGACAGCAAATGACTGTATTAGCGTCCCCTGAAATACCAGGCCGTGTGGGTGGAACAAGATGATGGAAATATTGCTACTACTGACATTGTCAATCCAGCTTCTCTCCTCAGTGGATCTGTTTCGGAGCCTGTGGTGTCCGATTGCTCGGAAACAACAGAAGCTGTTTACTCCAGCGGACCGGATCTAAAGGACCAGCCGGCCACTGGAGGATGCCGAAGGCTCCTGGTTCACCGTCGGAAGCAGCTCTGCGTAAAGCGAGAAGTACGTCAAGCCGGGTGTGCGGTGACAACTACCCACAAGGTAATCGAAACTAAACCTTTACCTGCAGAGACTTCTGCCCAGAAAGCTGCGCTCATACGAGCTTTAGAATTATCCAAAGAGAAGGAGGTTAATATTTGCACTGTTTCAAAGTATGTTTTTAGAATGGTGCGTGCCATTTGAAAAGAACAAAGTTTATTAACAGCAGAAGGAAGACAGATTAAATATGATGCTCCAATTGTTGGAAGCTGTGCCGTTGCTAGAAGAGTTGCCATCGTGCGTTGCAAAGGGCATCGAAAGGGAGCAGTGATCAGGAAACTGGAAATAAATTGGCAGATCGCAGATTATACTGCTAGACAAGCAGTGTCACGGCCCCCCTGCCCTGCCTGGCCTCGCTGGCTTTTCTGTTGTTCCGTGGCGGTCCTTCTCCCGCCCTTTCTAACTGCTTTCCCCTCCCTCCCCCAGCCAGCCATCCCCTCTTTCTTTTCTCTCTTCCTGGGTGTTTTTTTCTTTCTGCGTATCTCTCTCCAGCGGCCCAGCGCCGTTGGTTTGGTTCGTTTTTTTCCGCTCCGGCGCTGTCGCGCTCTCTGTGCCTCTTTCCCCTGGCTGTCGCTCTGTGGTGCTCCTCGTGTCTGTGTTTTTGCAATTCCTCCGTCTCTGTCCTGCAGCCCATGCTATTGTCCTGCTCCCTGTCGTCGTTTCTCTCCCTGCATTCTGCCCCCGTCCTTTTTTCCCTTCCTCGCTCCATCTCTCGGTCCTGCTCCCTGCCCGCCCCCGTTCCTGTTTCTCTGCCCTTCTCCTTGTCTTTCCCCTCGTTTCTCTGTCCCGTTGCCTCTTTGTTTTTGTTTCCGTGACGGTCTGCCCCGCTCCCTGTCCCGCGGCCCGGCGCCCGTTTCTCCTTGGTCTGTCTCTCCCGCTGCCCATTCTAGGAGTTTTCCCCACCGTCTGTGTCCTGCTGCTGGTCTCTGATCTTGGCCTCTCCTTCCCTTTGCCCTGCCTCCCTGTCCCTTTTGCCTCTCTCTCTGTGTCGCCTTGTCTTGCTCCCTGTCCCTGTCTTTCTCTGACAAGCTGACCTGCTCCTTGCCCTCCTTTTTCGTGGAATCACAGGCTCATTCTGCTTGGAAAAGACACGTGCAATTTTATAATCTCTCGACTGTTTCGAGAAACTGCTTGGAAGAGATCATTCCTTTTCTTGTTTTCTTTTCTTTTTTTTTTTCTTTTCTGCTCGTTTGTTTGCAGCGAGGCAGCTCGCGAGGACAGGTGAGCTGCTGGACTCTTGAACAAAAACGTTGAGGGCGAGGAAGGGAATCCTGGCTACGCTTAGGCTTGGGGAAGTGTACGTGGGTATGCGTGTCTGTCATCCGCGCGGCTCTGGGAAAGCGCTTTCCAGGGCAGCTGAAGCTGCCCGCGGGTCAAGAAGAAGGGCCGGGGGTCTGAAAAGAAGCGGGCGCGCTGCGGCGGCGCGGGGGGCGCGGCGCGCCCGCGCTCGGTGCTGCCGTCTGGTGGCCACAGGCCGGTACTGCAGCTGGGAAGCAGCGCCCTGTGCCCGTGCCGGGGCGGGGCCGAGGGGGGCGCTGCCGCTGCGGGCGGGGTCGTGGCCGTGGCCGTCAGAAAGCGGGGGGGGCAGCGGTCGGACCGGCCGCCGGGAAAAAAAGAGAGGCCCCTGGCTGTCGTGGGGCAGCCCCGCTGCGAGGGGGCACGGGCGAGGAGGCGGCAGGAGGCGGCAGCGGTGGCGGCGTCTTCTCGGTCCCGGGCAGAGGGGGGAGAAACCTGCCGGCCGGCGCTCCTTAGGGTTGAGCGTTTCTCTTGTCTTTGTTGACAGTGAATTTATGGGCACACTGGAAATAGCCTTGAATGTTTAAACGTAGAACGGAATTTTTAGTGAGAAGTGGCATGGGTATAGTTAATTTTGGAGCACCTGGGTGCCAGTTGGAATGTAAGGAATGAAACGGGATGGAAAGTAGTAATCGAACCTGGGGTTTACTTGTGGGTTTTTTTTCCTCGTTAATATGTCGATGGCATGTTGTCCTGCGGCTCGATCCCCGTTCTGTTTAGTGGAGTCTTCAATTGAGGACATTCAGGTAAAAAAATGTGTCCTTCCAGAAAAGGACTAATTGTTCGTAGGGCTGAGAGACGCTTTTAAGTACGTGATCAGAATCGAAGCTGAATACTACTTTACGATGCTGCTGTTGGTCTTCGCTTTCGTTTGTTTCCCCGCCGCTCCCTAATGTTTGGGAGCTCCAAGTCGGATTTTATTTTTGTTCAATGACTAAGACGTGTTTTTCCCCCGGGAGGGGCTGTGCTTCAAAATGAATGTGTTTGCTCACAAATGTGCAAGTCCGTTGGTGTAAGACAAACAGAAACCCACCGTAGTCGAGTTCGAAGCGTGTGTCTGGGAGATGGATGGTTTAATTTTACGAGTTCACGCCTATGCAATTTTAGCGCCGGAGGAAAATGAAAGCTAAGGGCTTTTTGTGGTGTGGGTAGGCATCCGCACACCTTTTTAGGATAAGCGAATGACCGCGGTTTGTTCTTTACTTTTTAGTTTCCATCTTTGAAGCTGCACGGCCAAATGCGCTCGGGGTCCCCGCAGGGCGGCGAGCAGGCGAGTGAGGATGCAGAGCGGGCCAATCAGACGGCGCGAGCAAGGTTGAGGGGCGGAGCGCTGATAGGCGGTGAGAATGGCGATTGACGTGCGTAGGCAGCCAATGAGGTTGGCGGAGGGGCGGTGCTTGCGAAGTCCCTACTGCGCATGCCCAAGTGGGCGCAGTCCTCAGTCAGGTCCGGCGCAGGCGCGGGCTTGTGGGGGCGGAGCGCGGGAAGGAGCATCCAATAGGAGGGCAGCGCGGTGGGGTGGAAAGCAGCCAATGAGAGCGCGCCGACTCAATCCAGTTGGAATAGCTAGCTCCCTGGCAAGCGTGTCCGTGGTGTCTCGGGGGGGTACCGGGAATGAACGGGACGGGCGTCGGGGCGAGGGACGGGAGGCTGCGGAGCTCTCGCTGCGGCCGGCTCCCGGGGATCTGGAGGCAGGCGGTTCAGGGCAGGGCAGTCCTTGGTGAGGTCCCCGGAGCCGGCAGAGGGGCATGAGGTGACGGGCGGGAACCTCCCGCCGGGTGTCGGTGCCCGCTGAGCGCGGCGGGACGGTGGGAGGGAGCGAGGGGAACGGAGCGGCGAAATAGGCGGCAGGTGAGTGCGGGCGTGGCGAGGGTGACCGTGACGTTGGAACAGGAGGAACGGGATGGGCCAGTGCGGTGGGGAGGTGTTTAGTTAGGTTTCCCCCTCCTGCCCTCATGGCCGAGCTCGCGAAGCTGGTGAGAGGCGTGTGACTCTTAGGGCAGGTGGGCTAACGGTCTGTGGCCTGGAGCCGTGTCTCCCGTGCAGCGCCCGTTCCCGGTATTGCAGTCTCTCCGGGAACGGCGCAGCCCCCTTTTGTCAGGGGGATGTTTAAAAACAGAGCTAAGGTGCGGTTGCAGGCTCGGCGGCGTGGCGAGTGGGGTGCCGCTTTGGCGGAAGCGCGGAAGCTCAGGGCGAGGCCCGGCGGGTTCTGTGTCCGTACGTGCGATTGGGTGTGTCCACCCACGCCAGGCTCAGGGTCCTTCCCGGCCCGAGCGCCCTCCCCGTGGAGAGGAGCCCCGTGGAGCCGTGGCACCCACGCGCTCAGCTTCCCCTTTCTGGACAACGTGGCACAAGAGAAGGAAAAAGAAAACGCACACACAAAAAGACAGCGCAAGGCCTCGCGCCCAATATGCACGTGGCTTTGCGCTTCGGGCGGGGAGGCGATGGGCGGAGGGAATGGCAATTCAAGTGCAGAGCGGGCCGATCGCATGCTTGCATGCTGCCGCGGGCCGGGGACAGCCGGGGTCGGGACTCGGAGGCGCTGCCTCTGGGTGCCGTCGGCCAGCAGAGCAAGCCGGGCGCGTTAGCCTTCCGGCACCGGGCTGGCGGGCGGCGGTATTCGTTTTCGGGACTTGCGGCCGTCCCTGCGACAGGGGCGCTTTCCTGCCGCGGCTCTCTGGCAGAAGTTGATTGACGGGAACCTGAGGAATCCAGCCTAGCAGATCCACCGGTCCTAGTAAAGCCAGGGAAACACAGAAAAGAAATGGAGTTTTTAATTGATACTGGAGTATCTTGTTCTATTTTGAACCAGGAAACGATACCCTCAGATAAAGATTTTGTAACTGTAGTGGGAGCTACTGGCCAACAAAAGAAAGCTTTATTTTTACGGCCAATCAAATATAAGTTAGGAAAACCAGTCGGAATGTATAAGTTCTTCTATATGCCTAGGTCTCCAAAACTGTTACTAAGACGAGACCTGTGAAAACAATTGAAAGCAATCATGACATTCAAACGGGGGAAAGTGAGATTCAAGATAAAAGAGCCGGGATTTTAATTGGCAATGATTCAAACCGACAAGCAAAGCCAAATAGCTCGGGAAATATTGGATCAAGTATTTGCAGGGGTATGGGCTTCGGCAGTTCCTGGTAAATCAAAGAATGCAGAACCAGTGAAAATTAATTTGAAAGCTGGAGCCGGACCAGTCAGAACTAGACCATATCCTCTGAAATTAGAGCATAGAGAAGGGGTAAAAGAAATGACCGGTAACTTTTTGCAGTTTAGGCTGCTGATAGAAGGTGAGTCAGAAGCGAGCACTTCAATCCGGCCTGTAAAGAAACCAGACAGTAAAAGCTATAGGTTAGTGCAAGATTGGAGAGCAATAAACAAAATTACCGCAGATTGACACCCGGTAGTAGCTAACCCTTACACATTGTTAGATAAATGGCGAGATAATCACAAGTGGTCTACCGTGTTGGATTTCAAAGATGCCTTTTTCTGTCTTGCATTAGCCAAAGAGAGTCAGAAGCTTTTTGCTTTTGAGTGGGAAAATCCCTTTAGTGGGAGAAAGACCCAATTAACCTGGGTCGTGTCACCCCGGGGATTCAGGAGCAGCCCTGTGATTTTCGGAAACCAGTTAGCATGAGAATGTGACGCCTGGGAAGCTCTTCCGGGCAATGGGACTTTGTTGTCTCCTTATAGGCACGAAACCCGAAGAGGGTTGTGTGCAATGGACTGTAAGCTGACTGATTTTCTGCGATTAAGTGAGCATGGGGTTTCCCAACAGAAGGCCCGGCTGATGCGGCACCGAGTGACTTATCTGGGATTGGAGATCTCCGGAGGACGGCGAGAGCTGGGGACAGAGCGGAAAGAACCTGTTTGCCGGACGCCGGAACCGGCGACGGTGAAAGGGCTGCGGACGTTTCTTGAAAGGACAGGTTGGTGCGGGCTTTGGATTTGTAATGGTGGACTCTCAGTAAAGCCTTTGTACGAACTGTTAAAAGAAAACAGCTCCGAGTTGAATTGGACGGGAGAAGCCGGGAGGGCTTTTTCGCAACTGAAAAAGGAACTGGCGAGGGCTCCGGCCCTGGGCCTCCCGGGTGTCACCAAACCATTTTGGTTGTACTCACACGAAAGGCAAAGTATTGCTTTGGGTGTTCCGGCACAGCGGTTAAGGTCTCCTAAGCGAGCCGTGGTCTGCTTCCCTAAGCAGCCAGACGAAGCGAGCAAAGGCTGGCCTGGCTGTCTTTGAGCCGTGGCAGCTGTCGCGCTCGACGTGCGGGAAGCTCGTAAGCTCACTGTGGGACAGCAAATGACTGTATTAGCGTCCCCTGAAATACCAGGCCGTGTGGGTGGAACAAGATGATGGAAATATTGCTACTACTGACATTGTCAATCCAGCTTCTCTCCTCAGTGGATCTGTTTCGGAGCCTGTGGTGTCCGATTGCTCGGAAACAACAGAAGCTGTTTACTCCAGCGGACCGGATCTAAAGGACCAGCCGGCCACTGGAGGATGCCGAAGGCTCCTGGTTCACCGTCGGAAGCAGCTCTGCGTAAAGCGAGGAGTACGTCAAGCCGGGTGTGCGGTGACAACTACCCACAAGGTAATCGAAACTAAACCTTTACCTGCAGAGACTTCTGCCCAGAAAGCTGCGCTCCCACGAGCTTTAGAATTATCCAAAGAGAAGGAGGTTAATATTTGCACTGTTTCAAAGTATGTTTTTAGAATGGTGCGTGCCATTTGAAAAGAACAAAGTTTATTAACAGCAGAAGGAAGACAGATTAAATATGATGCTCCAATTGTTGGAAGCTGTGCCGTTGCTAGAAGAGTTGCCATCGTGCGTTGCAAAGGGCATCGAAAGGGAGCAGTGATCAGGAAACTGGAAATAAATTGGCAGATCGCAGATTATACTGCTAGACAAGCAGTGTCACGGCCCCCCTGCCCTGCCTGGCCTCGCTGGCTTTTCTGTTGTTCCGTGGCGGTCCTTCTCCCGCCCTTTCTAACTGCTTTCCCCTCCCTCCCCCAGCCAGCCATCCCCTCTTTCTTTTCTCTCTTCCTGGGTGTTTTTTTCTTTCTGCGTATCTCTCTCCAGCGGCCCAGCGCCGTTGGTTTGGTTCGTTTTTTTCCGCTCCGGCGCTGTCGCGCTCTCTGTGCCTCTTTCCCCTGGCTGTCGCTCTGTGGTGCTCCTCGTGTCTGTGTTTTTGCAATTCCTCCGTCTCTGTCCTGCAGCCCATGCTATTGTCCTGCTCCCTGTCGTCGTTTCTCTCCCTGCATTCTGCCCCCGTCCTTTTTTCCCTTCCTCGCTCCATCTCTCGGTCCTGCTCCCTGCCCGCCCCCGTTCCTGTTTCTCTGCCCTTCTCCTTGTCTTTCCCCTCGTTTCTCTGTCCCGTTGCCTCTTTGTTTTTGTTTCCGTGACGGTCTGCCCCGCTCCCTGTCCCGCGGCCCGGCGCCCGTTTCTCCTTGGTCTGTCTCTCCCGCTGCCCATTCTAGGAGTTTTCCCCACCGTCTGTGTCCTGCTGCTGGTCTCTGATCTTGGCCTCTCCTTCCCTTTGCCCTGCCTCCCTGTCCCTTTTGCCTCTCTCTCTGTGTCGCCTTGTCTTGCTCCCTGTCCCTGTCTTTCTCTGACAAGCTGACCTGCTCCTTGCCCTCCTTTTTCGTGGAATCACAGGCTCATTCTGCTTGGAAAAGACACGTGCAATTTTATAATCTCTCGACTGTTTCGAGAAACTGCTTGGAAGAGATCATTCCTTTTCTTGTTTTCTTTTCTTTTTTTTTTTCTTTTCTGCTCGTTTGTTTGCAGCGAGGCAGCTCGCGAGGACAGGTGAGCTGCTGGACTCTTGAACAAAAACGTTGAGGGCGAGGAAGGGAATCCTGGCTACGCTTAGGCTTGGGGAAGTGTACGTGGGTATGCGTGTCTGTCATCCGCGCGGCTCTGGGAAAGCGCGTTCCAGGGCAGCTGAAGCTGCCCGCGGGTCAAGAAGAAGGGCCGGGGGTCTGAAAAGAAGCGGGCGCGCTGCGGCGGCGCGGGGGGTGCGGCGCGCCCGCGCTCGGTGCTGCCGTCTGGTGGCCACAGGCCGGTACTGCAGCTGGGAAGCAGCGCCCTGTGCCCGTGCCGGGGCGGGGCCGAGGGGGGCGCTGCCGCTGCGGGCGGGGTCGTGGCCGTGGCCGTCAGAAAGCGGGGGGGGCAGCGGTCGGACCGGCCGCCGGGAAAAAAAGAGCGGCCCCCGGCTGTCGTGGGGCAGCCCCGCTGCGAGGGGGCACGGGCGAGGAGGCGGCAGGAGGCGGCAGCGGTGGCGGCGTCTTCTCGGTCCCGGGCAGAGGGGGGAGAAACCTGCCGGCCGGCGCTCCTTAGGGTTGAGCGTTTCTCTTGTCTTTGTTGACAGTGAATTTATGGGCACACTGGAAATAGCCTTGAATGTTTAAACGTAGAACGGAATTTTTAGTGAGAAGTGGCATGGGTATAGTTAATTTTGGAGCACCTGGGTGCCAGTTGGAATGTAAGGAATGAAACGGGATGGAAAGTAGTAATCGAACCTGGGGTTTACTTGTGGGTTTTTTTTCCTCGTTAATATGTCGATGGCATGTTGTCCTGCGGCTCGATCCCTGTTCTGTTTAGTGGAGTCTTCAATTGAGGACATTCAGGTAAAAAAATGTGTCCTTCCAGAAAAGGACTAATTGTTCGTAGGGCTGAGAGACGCTTTTAAGTACGTGATCAGAATCGAAGCTGAATACTACTTTACGATGCTGCTGTTGGTCTTCGCTTTCGTTTGTTTCCCCGCCGCTCCCTAATGTTTGGGAGCTCCAAGTCGGATTTTATTTTTGTTCAATGACTAAGACGTGTTTTTTCCCCCGGGAGGGGCTGTGCTTCAAAATGAATGTGTTTGCTCACAAATGTGCAAGTCCGTTGGTGTAAGACAAACAGAAACCCACCGTAGTCGAGTTCGAAGCGTGTGTCTGGGAGATGGATGGTTTAATTTTACGAGTTCACGCCTATGCAATTTTAGCGCCGGAGGAAAATGAAAGCTAAGGGCTTTTTGTGGTGTGGGTAGGCATCCGCACACCTTTTTAGGATAAGCGAATGACCGCGGTTTGTTCTTTACTTTTTAGTTTCCATCTTTGAAGCTGCACGGCCAAATGCGCTCGGGGTCCCCGCAGGGCGGCGAGCAGGCGAGTGAGGATGCAGAGCGGGCCAATCAGACGGCGCGAGCAAGGTTGAGGGGCGGAGCGCTGATAGGCGGTGAGAATGGCGATTGACGTGCGTAGGCAGCCAATGAGGTTGGCGGAGGGGCGGTGCTTGCGAAGTCCCTACTGCGCATGCCCAAGTGGGCGCAGTCCTCAGTCAGGTCCGGCGCAGGCGCGGGCTTGTGGGGGCGGAGCGCGGGAAGGAGCATCCAATAGGAGGGCAGCGCGGTGGGGTGGAAAGCAGCCAATGAGAGCGCGCCGACTCAATCCAGTTGGAATAGCTAGCTCCCTGGCAAGCGTGTCCGTGGTGTCTCGGGGGGGTACCGGGAATGAACGGGACGGGCGTCGGGGCGAGGGACGGGAGGCTGCGGAGCTCTCGCTGCGGCCGGCTCCCGGGGATCTGGAGGCAGGCGGTTCAGGGCAGGGCAGTCCTTGGTGAGGTCCCCGGAGCCGGCAGAGGGGCATGAGGTGACGGGCGGGAACCTCCCGCCGGGTGTCGGTGCCCGCTGAGCGCGGCGGGACGGTGGGAGGGAGCGAGGGGAACGGAGCGGCGAAATAGGCGGCAGGTGAGTGCGGGCGTGGCGAGGGTGACCGTGACGTTGGAACAGGAGGAACGGGATGGGCCAGTGCGGTGGGGAGGTGTTTAGTTAGGTTTCCCCCTCCTGCCCTCATGGCCGAGCTCGCGAAGCTGGTGAGAGGCGTGTGACTCTTAGGGCAGGTGGGCTAACGGTCTGTGGCCTGGAGCCGTGTCTCCCGTGCAGCGCCCGTTCCCGGTATTGCAGTCTCTCCGGGAACGGCGCAGCCCCCTTTTGTCAGGGGGATGTTTAAAAACAGAGCTAAGGTGCGGTTGCAGCCTCGGCGGCGTGGCGAGTGGGGTGCCGCTTTGGCGGAAGCGCGGAAGCTCAGGGCGAGGCCCGGCGGGTTCTGTGTCCGTACGTGCGATTGGGTGTGTCCACCCACGCCAGGCTCAGGGTCCTTCCCGGCCCGAGCGCCCTCCCCGTGGAGAGGAGCCCCGTGGAGCCGTGGCACCCACGCGCTCAGCTTCCCCTTTCTGGACAACGTGGCACAAGAGAAGGAAAAAGAAAACGCACACACAAAAAGACAGCGCAAGGCCTCGCGCCCAATATGCACGTGGCTTTGCGCTTCGGGCGGGGAGGCGATGGGCGGAGGGAATGGCAATTCAAGTGCAGAGCGGGCCGATCGCGTGCTTGCATGCTGCCGCGGGCCGGGGACAGCCGGGGTCGGGACTCGGAGGCGCTGCCTCTGGGTGCCGTCGGCCAGCAGAGCAAGCCGGGCGCGTTAGCCTTCCGGCACCGGGCTGGCGGGCGGCGGTATTCGTTTTCGGGACTTGCGGCCGTCCCTGCGACAGGGGCGCTTTCCTGCCGCGGCTCTCTGGCAGAAGTTGATTGACGGGAACCTGAGGAATCCAGCCTAGCAGATCCACCGGTCCTAGTAAAGCCAGGGAAACACAGAAAAGAAATGGAGTTTTTAATTGATACTGGAGTATCTTGTTCTATTTTGAACCAGGAAACGATACCCTCAGATAAAGATTTTGTAACTGTAGTGGGAGCTACTGGCCAACAAAAGAAAGCTTTATTTTTACGGCCAATCAAATATAAGTTAGGAAAACCAGTCGGAATGTATAAGTTCTTCTATATGCCTAGGTCTCCAAAACTGTTACTAAGACGAGACCTGTGAAAACAATTGAAAGCAATCATGACATTCAAACGGGGGAAAGTGAGATTCAAGATAAAAGAGCCGGGATTTTAATTGGCAATGATTCAAACCGACAAGCAAAGCCAAATAGCTCGGGAAATATTGGATCAAGTATTTGCAGGGGTATGGGCTTCGGCAGTTCCTGGTAAATCAAAGAATGCAGAACCAGTGAAAATTAATTTGAAAGCTGGAGCCGGACCAGTCAGAACTAGACCATATCCTCTGAAATTAGAGCATAGAGAAGGGGTAAAAGAAATGACCGGTAACTTTTTGCAGTTTAGGCTGCTGATAGAAGGTGAGTCAGAAGCGAGCACTTCAATCCGGCCTGTAAAGAAACCAGACAGTAAAAGCTATAGGTTAGTGCAAGATTGGAGAGCAATAAACAAAATTACCGCAGATTGACACCCGGTAGTAGCTAACCCTTACACATTGTTAGATAAATGGCGAGATAATCACAAGTGGTCTACCGTGTTGGATTTCAAAGATGCCTTTTTCTGTCTTGCATTAGCCAAAGAGAGTCAGAAGCTTTTTGCTTTTGAGTGGGAAAATCCCTTTAGTGGGAGAAAGACCCAATTAACCTGGGTCGTGTCACCCCGGGGATTCAGGAGCAGCCCTGTGATTTTCGGAAACCAGTTAGCATGAGAACGTGACGCCTGGGAAGCTCTTCCGGGCAATGGGACTTTGTTGTCTCCTTATAGGCACGAAACCCGAAGAGGGTTGCGTGCAATGGACTGTAAGCTGACTGATTTTCTGCGATTAAGTGAGCATGGGGTTTCCCAACAGAAGGCCCGGCTGATGCGGCACCGAGTGACTTATCTGGGATTGGAGATCTCCGGAGGACGGCGAGAGCTGGGGACAGAGCGGAAAGAACCTGTTTGCCGGACGCCGGAACCGGCGACGGTGAAAGGGCTGCGGACGTTTCTTGAAAGGACAGGTTGGTGCGGGCTTTGGATTTGTAATGGTGGACTCTCAGTAAAGCCTTTGTACGAACTGTTAAAAGAAAACAGCTCCGAGTTGAATTGGACGGGAGAAGCCGGGAGGGCTTTTTCGCAACTGAAAAAGGAACTGGCGAGGGCTCCGGCCCTGGGCCTCCCAGGTGTCACCAAACCATTTTGGTTGTACTCACACGAAAGGCAAAGTATTGCTTTGGGTGTTCCGGCACGGCGGTTAAGGTCTCCTAAGCGAGCCGCGGTCTGCTTCCCTAAGCAACCAGACGAAGCGAGCAAAGGCCGGCCTGGCTGTCTTTGAGCCGTGGCAGCTGTCGCGCTCGACGTGCGGGAAGCTCGTAAGCTCACTGTGGGACAGCAAATGACTGTATTAGCGTCCCCTGAAATACCAGGCCGTGTGGGTGGAACAAGATGATGGAAATATTGCTACTACTGACATTGTCAATCCAGCTTCTCTCCTCAGTGGATCTGTTTCGGAGCCTGTGGTGTCCGATTGCTCGGAAACAACAGAAGCTGTTTACTCCAGCGGACCGGATCTAAAGGACCAGCCGGCCACTGGAGGATGCCGAAGGCTCCTGGTTCACCGTCGGAAGCAGCTCTGCGTAAAGCGAGAAGTACGTCAAGCCGGGTGTGCGGTGACAACTACCCACAAGGTAATCGAAACTAAACCTTTACCTGCAGAGACTTCTGCCCAGAAAGCTGCGCTCATACGAGCTTTAGAATTATCCAAAGAGAAGGAGGTTAATATTTGCACTGTTTCAAAGTATGTTTTTAGAATGGTGCGTGCCATTTGAAAAGAACAAAGTTTATTAACAGCAGAAGGAAGACAGATTAAATATGATGCTCCAATTGTTGGAAGCTGTGCCGTTGCTAGAAGAGTTGCCATCGTGCGTTGCAAAGGGCATCGAAAGGGAGCAGTGATCAGGAAACTGGAAATAAATTGGCAGATCGCAGATTATACTGCTAGACAAGCAGTGTCACGGCCCCCCTGCCCTGCCTGGCCTCGCTGGCTTTTCTGTTGTTCCGTGGCGGTCCTTCTCCCGCCCTTTCTAACTGCTTTCCCCTCGCTCCCCCAGCCAGCCATCCCCTCTTTCTTTTCTCTCTTCCTGGGTGTTTTTTTCTTTCTGCGTATCTCTCTCCAGCGGCCCAGCGCCGTTGGTTTGGTTCGCTTTTTTCCGCTCCGGCGCCGTCCCGCTCTCTGTGCCTCTTTCCCCTGGCTGTCGTTCTGTGGTACTCCTCGTGTCTGTGTTTTTGCAATTCCTCCGTCTCTGTCCTGCAGCCCATGCTATTGTCCTGCTCCCTGTCGTCGTTCCTCTCCCTGCATTCTGCCCCCGTCCTTTTTTCCCTTCCTCGCTCCATCTCTCGGTCCTGCTCCCTGCCCGCCCCCGTTCCTGTTTCTCTGCCCTTCTCCTTGTCTTTCCCCTCGTTTCTCTGTCCCGTTGCCTCTTTGTTTTTGTTTCCGTGACGGTCTGCCCCGCTCCCTGTCCCGCGGCCCGGCGCCCGTTTCTCCTTGGTCTGTCTCTCCCGCTGCCCATTCTAGGAGTTTTCCCCACCGTCTGTGTCCTGCTGCTGGTCTCTGATCTTGGCCTCTCCTTCCCTTTGCCCTGCCTCCCTGTCCCTTTTGCCTCCTTCTCTGTGTCGCCTTGTCTTGCTCCCTGTCCCTGTCTTTCTCTGACAAGCTGACCTGCTCCTTGCCCTCCTTTTTCGTGGAATCACAGGCTCATTCTGCTTGGAAAAGACACGTGCAATTTTATAATCTCTCGACTGTTTCGAGAAACTGCCTGGAAGAGATCATTCCTTTTCTTGTTTTCTTTTCTTTTTTTTTTTCTTTTCTGCTCGTTTGTTTGCAGCGAGGCAGCTCGCGAGGACAGGTGAGCTGCTGGACTCTTGAACAAAAACGTTGAGGGCGAGGAAGGGAATCCTGGCTACGCTTAGGCTTGGGGAAGTGTACGTGGGTATGCGTGTCTGTCATCCGCCCGGCTCTGGGAAAGCGCGTTCCAGGGCAGCTGAAGCTGCCCGCGGGTCAAGAAGAAGGGCCGGGGGTCTGAAAAGAAGCGGGCGCGCTGCGGCGGCGCGGGGGGCGCGGCGCGCCCGCGCTCGGTGCTGCCGTCTGGTGGCCACAGGCCGGTACTGCAGCTGGGAAGCGGCGCCCTGTGCCCGTGCCGGGGCGGGGCCGAGGGGGGCGCTGCTGCTGCGGGCGGGGTCGTGGCCGTGGCCGTCAGAAAGCGGGGGGGGCAGCGGTCGGACCGGCCGCCGGGAAAAAAAGAGAGGCCCCTGGCTGTCGTGGGGCAGCCCCGCTGCGAGGGGGCACGGGCGAGGAGGCGGCAGGAGGCGGCAGCGGTGGCGGCGTCTTCTCGGTCCCGGGCAGAGGGGGGAGAAACCTGCCGGCCGGCGCTCCTTAGGGTTGAGCGTTTCTCTTGTCTTTGTTGACAGTGAATTTATGGGCACACTGGAAATAGCCTTGAATGTTTAAACGTAGAACGGAATTTTTAGTGAGAAGTGGCATGGGTATAGTTAATTTTGGAGCACCTGGGTGCCAGTTGGAATGTAAGGAATGAAACGGGATGGAAAGTAGTAATCGAACCTGGGGTTTACTTGTGGGTTTTTTTCCTCGTTAATATGTCGATGGCATGTTGTCCTGTGGCTCGATCCCCGTTCTGTTTAGTGGAGTCTTCAATTGAGGACATTCAGGTAAAAAAATGTGTCCTTCCAGAAAAGGACTAATTGTTCGTAGGGCTGAGAGAGGCTTTTAAGTACGTGATCAGAATCGAAGCTGAATACTACTTTACGATGCTGCTGTTGGTCTTCGCTTTCGTTTGTTTCCCCGCCGCTCCCTAATGTTTGGGAGCTCCAAGTCGGATTTTATTTTTGTTCAATGACTAAGACGTGTTTTTTCCCCCGGGAGGGGCTGTGCTTCAAAATGAATGTGTTTGCTCACAAATGTGCAAGTCCGTTGGTGTAAGACAAACAGAAACCCACCGTAGTCAAGTTCGAAGCGTGTGTCTGGGAGATGGATGGTTTAATTTTACGAGTTCACGCCTATGCAATTTTAGCGCCGGAGGAAAATGAAAGCTAAGGGCTTTTTGTGGTGTGGGTAGGCATCCGCACACCTTTTTAGGATAAGCGAATGACCGCGGTTTGTTCTTTACTTTTTAGTTTCCATCTTTGAAGCTGCACGGCCAAATGCGCTCGGGGTCCCCGCAGGGCGGCGAGCAGGCGAGTGAGGATGCAGAGCGGGCCAATCAGACGGCGCGAGCAAGGTTGAGGGGCGGAGCGCTGATAGGCGGCGAGAATGGCGATTGACGTGCGTAGGCAGCCAATGAGGTTGGCGGAGGGGCGGTGCTTGCGAAGTCCCTACTGCGCATGCCCAAGTGGGCGCAGTCCTCAGTCAGGTCCGGCGCAGGCGCGGGCTTGTGGGGGCGGAGCGCGGGAAGGAGCATCCAATAGGAGGGCAGCGCGGTGGGGTGGAAAGCAGCCAATGAGAGCGCGCCGACTCAATCCAGTTGGAATAGCTAGCTCCCTGGCAAGCGTGTCCGTGGTGTCTCGGGGGGGTACCGGGAATGAACGGGACGGGCGTCGGGGCGAGGGACGGGAGGCTGCGGAGCTCTCGCTGCGGCCGGCTCCCGGGGATCTGAAGGCAGGCGGTTCAGGGCAGGGCAGTCCTTGGTGAGGTCCCCGGAGCCGGCAGAGGGGCATGAGGTGACGGGCGGGAACCTCCCGCCGGGTGTCGGTGCCCGCTGAGCGCGGCGGGACGGTAGGAGGGAGCGAGGGGAACGGAGCGGCGAAATAGGCGGCAGGTGAGTGCGGGCGTGGCGAGGGTGACCGTGACGTTGGAACAGGAGGAACGGGATGGGCCAGTGCGGTGGGGAGGTGTTTAGTTAGGTTTCCCCCTCCTGCCCTCATGGCCGAGCTCGCGAAGCTGGTGAGAGGCGTGTGACTCTTAGGGCAGGTGGGCTAACGGTCTGTGGCCTGGAGCCGTGTCTCCCGTGCAGCGCCCGTTCCCGGTATTGCAGTCTCTCCGGGAGCGGCGCAGCCCCCTTTTGTCAGGGGGATGTTTAAAAACAGAGCTAAGGTGCGGTTGCAGCCTCGGCGGCGTGGCGAGTGGGGTGCCGCTTTGGCGGAAGCGCGGAAGCTCAGGGCGAGGCCCGGCGGGTTCTGTGTCCGTACGTGCGATTGGGTGTGTCCACCCACGCCAGGCTCAGGGTCCTTCCCGGCCCGAGCGCCCTCCCCGTGGAGAGGAGCCCCGTGGAGCCGTGGCACCCACGCGCTCAGCTTCCCCTTTCTGGACAACGTGGCACAAGAGAAGGAAAAAGAAAACGCACACACAAAAAGACAGCGCAAGGCCTCGCGCCCAATATGCACGTGGCTTTGCGCTTCGGGCGGGGAGGCGATGGGCGGAGGGAATGGCAATTCAAGTGCAGAGCGGGCCGATCGCGTGCTTGCATGCTGCCGCGGGCCGGGGACAGCCGGGGTCGGGACTCGGAGGCGCTGCCTCTGGGTGCCGTCGGCCAGCAGAGCAAGCCGGGCGCGTTAGCCTTCCGGCACCGGGCTGGCGGGCGGCGGTATTCGTTTTCGGG
Organism: Caloenas nicobarica; assembly: GCF_036013445.1. NCBI lineage: Eukaryota > Metazoa > Chordata > Aves > Columbiformes > Columbidae > Caloenas > Caloenas nicobarica. Next base: position 68,701,569 of record NC_088249.1, read on the forward strand.
ACTTGCGGCCGTCCCTGCGACAGGGGCGCTTTCCTGCCGCGGCTCTCTGGCAGAAGTTGATTGACGGGAACCTGAGGAATCCAGCCTAGCAGATCCACCGGTCCTAGTAAAGCCAGGGAAACACAGAAAAGAAATGGAGTTTTTAATTGATACTGGAGTATCTTGTTCTATTTTGAACCAGGAAACGATACCCTCAGATAAAGATTTTGTAACTGTAGTGGGAGCTACTGGCCAACAAAAGAAAGCTTTATTTTTACGGCCAATCAAATATAAGTTAGGAAAACCAGTCGGAATGTATAAGTTCTTCTATATGCCTAGGTCTCCAAAACTGTTACTAAGACGAGACCTGTGAAAACAATTGAAAGCAATCATGACATTCAAACGGGGGAAAGTGAGATTCAAGATAAAAGAGCCGGGATTTTAATTGGCAATGATTCAAACCGACAAACAAAGCCAAATAGCTCGGGAAATATTGGATCAAGTATTTGCAGGGGTATGGGCTTCGGCAGTTCCTGGTAAATCAAAGAATGCAGAACCAGTGAAAATTAATTTGAAAGCTGGAGCCGGACCAGTCAGAACTAGACCATATCCTCTGAAATTAGAGCATAGAGAAGGGGTAAAAGAAATGACCGGTAACTTTTTGCAGTTTAGGCTGCTGATAGAAGGTGAGTCAGAAGCGAGCACTTCAATCCGGCCTGTAAAGAAACCAGACAGTAAAAGCTATAGGTTAGTGCAAGATTGGAGAGCAATAAACAAAATTACCGCAGATTGACACCCGGTAGTAGCTAACCCTTACACATTGTTAGATAAATGGCGAGATAATCACAAGTGGTCTACCGTGTTGGATTTCAAAGATGCCTTTTTCTGTCTTGCATTAGCCAAAGAGAGTCAGAAGCTTTTTGCTTTTGAGTGGGAAAATCCCTTTAGTGGGAGAAAGACCCAATTAACCTGGGTCGTGTCACCCCGGGGATTCAGGAGCAGCCCTGTGATTTTCGGAAACCAGTTAGCATGAGAACGTGACGCCTGGGAAGCTCTTCCGGGCAATGGGACTTTGTTGTCTCCTTATAGGCACGAAACCCGGAGAGGGTTGTGTGCAATGGACTGTAAGCTGACTGATTTTCTGCGATTAAGTGAGCATGGGGTTTCCCACAGAAGGCCCGGCTGATGCGGCACCGAGTGACTTATCTGGGATTGGAGATCTCCGGAGGACGGCGAGAGCTGGGGACAGAGCGGAAAGAACCTGTTTGCCGGACGCCGGAACCGGCGACGGTGAAAGGGCTGCGGACGTTTCTTGAAAGGACAGGTTGGTGCGGGCTTTGGATTGGTAATGGTGGACTCTCAGTAAAGCCTTTGTACGAACTGTTAAAAGAAAACAGCTCCGAGTTGAATTGGACGGGAGGAGCCGGGAGGGCTTTTTCGCAACTGAAAAAGGAACTGGCGAGGGCTCCGGCCCTGGGCCTCCCAGGTGTCACCAAACCATTTTGGTTGTACTCACACGAAAGGCAAAGTATTGCTTTGGGTGTTCCGGCACGGCGGTTAAGGTCTCCTAAGCGAGCCGCGGTCTGCTTCCCTAAGCAACCAGACGAAGCGAGCAAAGGCCGGCCTGGCTGTCTTTGAGCCGTGGCAGCTGTCGCGCTCGACGTGCGGGAAGCTCGTAAGCTCACTGTGGGACAGCAAATGACTGTATTAGCGTCCCCTGAAATACCAGGCCGTGTGGGTGGAACAAGATGATGGAAATATTGCTACTACTGACATTGTCAATCCAGCTTCTCTCCTCAGTGGATCTGTTTCGGAGCCTGTGGTGTCCGATTGCTCGGAAACAACAGAAGCTGTTTACTCCAGCGGACCGGATCTAAAGGACCAGCCGGCCACTGGAGGATGCCGAAGGCTCCTGGTTCACCATCGGAAGCAGCTCTGCGTAAAGCGAGAAGTACGTCAAGCCGGGTGTGCGGTGACAACTACCCACAAGGTAATCGAAACTAAACCTTTACCTGCAGAGACTTCTGCCCAGAAAGCTGCGCTCATACGAGCTTTAGAATTATCCAAAGAGAAGGAGGTTAATATTTGCACTGTTTCAAAGTATGTTTTTAGAATGGTGCGTGCCATTTGAAAAGAACAAAGTTTATTAACAGCAGAAGGAAGACAGATTAAATATGATGCTCCAATTGTTGGAAGCTGTGCCGTTGCTAGAAGAGTTGCCATCGTGCGTTGCAAAGGGCATCGAAAGGGAGCAGTGATCAGGAAACTGGAAATAAATTGGCAGATCGCAGATTATACTGCTAGACAAGCAGTGTCACGGCCCCCCTGCCCTGCCTGGCCTCGCTGGCTTTTCTGTTGTTCCGTGGCGGTCCTTCTCCCGCCCTTTCTAACTGCTTTCCCCTCCCTCCCCCAGCCAGCCATCCCCTCTTTCTTTTCTCTCTTCCTGGGTGTTTTTTTCTTTCTGCGTATCTCTCTCCAGCGGCCCAGCGCCGTTGGTTTGGTTCGTTTTTTTCCGCTCCGGCGCTGTCGCGCTCTCTGTGCCTCTTTCCCCTGGCTGTCGCTCTGTGGTGCTCCTCGTGTCTGTGTTTTTGCAATTCCTCCGTCTCTGTCCTGCAGCCCATGCTATTGTCCTGCTCCCTGTCGTCGTTTCTCTCCCTGCATTCTGCCCCCGTCCTTTTTTCCCTTCCTCGCTCCATCTCTCGGTCCTGCTCCCTGCCCGCCCCCGTTCCTGTTTCTCTGCCCTTCTCCTTGTCTTTCCCCTCGTTTCTCTGTCCCGTTGCCTCTTTGTTTTTGTTTCCGTGACGGTCTGCCCCGCTCCCTGTCCCGCGGCCCGGCGCCCGTTTCTCCTTGGTCTGTCTCTCCCGCTGCCCATTCTAGGAGTTTTCCCCACCGTCTGTGTCCTGCTGCTGGTCTCTGATCTTGGCCTCTCCTTCCCTTTGCCCTGCCTCCCTGTCCCTTTTGCCTCTCTCTCTGTGTCGCCTTGTCTTGCTCCCTGTCCCTGTCTTTCTCTGACAAGCTGACCTGCTCCTTGCCCTCCTTTTTCGTGGAATCACAGGCTCATTCTGCTTGGAAAAGACACGTGCAATTTTATAATCTCTCGACTGTTTCGAGAAACTGCTTGGAAGAGATCATTCCTTTTCTTGTTTTCTTTTCTTTTTTTTTTTCTTTTCTGCTCGTTTGTTTGCAGCGAGGCAGCTCGCGAGGACAGGTGAGCTGCTGGACTCTTGAACAAAAACGTTGAGGGCGAGGAAGGGAATCCTGGCTACGCTTAGGCTTGGGGAAGTGTACGTGGGTATGCGTGTCTGTCATCCGCGCGGCTCTGGGAAAGCGCGTTCCAGGGCAGCTGAAGCTGCCCGCGGGTCAAGAAGAAGGGCCGGGGGTCTGAAAAGAAGCGGGCGCGCTGCGGCGGCGCGGGGGGCGCGGCGCGCCCGCGCTCGGTGCTGCCGTCTGGTGGCCACAGGCCGGTACTGCAGCTGGGAAGCAGCGCCCTGTGCCCGTGCCGGGGCGGGGCCGAGGGGGGCGCTGCCGCTGCGGGCGGGGTCGTGGCCGTGGCCGTCAGAAAGCGGGGGGGGCAGCGGTCGGACCGGCCGCCGGGAAAAAAAGAGAGGCCCCCGGCTGTCGTGGGGCAGCCCCGCTGCGAGGGGGCACGGGCGAGGAGGCGGCAGGAGGCGGCAGCGGTGGCGGCGTCTTCTCGGTCCCGGGCAGAGGGGGGAGAAACCTGCCGGCCGGCGCTCCTTAGGGTTGAGCGTTTCTCTTGTCTTTGTTGACAGTGAATTTATGGGCACACTGGAAATAGCCTTGAATGTTTAAACGTAGAACGGAATTTTTAGTGAGAAGTGGCATGGGTATAGTTAATTTTGGAGCACCTGGGTGCCAGTTGGAATGTAAGGAATGAAACGGGATGGAAAGTAGTAATCGAACCTGGGGTTTACTTGTGGGTTTTTTTCCTCGTTAATATGTCGATGGCATGTTGTCCTGCGGCTCGATCCCCGGTCTGTTTAGTGGAGTCTTCAATTGAGGACATTCAGGTAAAAAAATGTGTCCTTCCAGAAAAGGACTAATTGTTCGTAGGGCTGAGAGACGCTTTTAAGTACGTGATCAGAATCGAAGCTGAATACTACTTTACGATGCTGCTGTTGGTCTTCGCTTTCGTTTGTTTCCCCGCCGCTCCCTAATGTTTGGGAGCTCCAAGTCGGATTTTATTTTTGTTCAATGACTAAGACGTGTTTTTCCCCCGGGAGGGGCTGTGCTTCAAAATGAATGTGTTTGCTCACAAATGTGCAAGTCCGTTGGTGTAAGACAAACAGAAACCCACCGTAGTCGAGTTCGAAGCGTGTGTCTGGGAGATGGATGGTTTAATTTTACGAGTTCACGCCTATGCAATTTTAGCGCCGGAGGAAAATGAAAGCTAAGGGCTTTTTGTGGTGTGGGTAGGCATCCGCACACCTTTTTAGGATAAGCGAATGACCGCGGTTTGTTCTTTACTTTTTAGTTTCCATCTTTGAAGCTGCACGGCCAAATGCGCTCGGGGTCCCCGCAGGGCGGCGAGCAGGCGAGTGAGGATGCAGAGCGGGCCAATCAGACGGCGCGAGCAAGGTTGAGGGGCGGAGCGCTGATAGGCGGCGAGAATGGCGATTGACGTGCGTAGGCAGCCAATGAGGTTGGCGGAGGGGCGGTGCTTGCGAAGTCCCTACTGCGCATGCCCAAGTGGGCGCAGTCCTCAGTCAGGTCCGGCGCAGGCGCGGGCTTGTGGGGGCGGAGCGCGGGAAGGAGCATCCAATAGGAGGGCAGCGCGGTGGGGTGGAAAGCAGCCAATGAGAGCGCGCCGACTCAATCCAGTTGGAATAGCTAGCTCCCTGGCAAGCGTGTCCGTGGTGTCTCGGGGGGGTACCGGGAATGAACGGGACGGGCGTCGGGGCGAGGGACGGGAGGCTGCGGAGCTCTCGCTGCGGCCGGCTCCCGGGGATCTGGAGGCAGGCGGTTCAGGGCAGGGCAGTCCTTGGTGAGGTCCCTGGAGCCGGCAGAGGGGCATGAGGTGACGGGCGGGAACCTCCCGCCGGGTGTCGGTGCCCGCTGAGCGTGGCGGGACGGTGGGAGGGAGCGAGGGGAACGGAGCGGCGAAATAGGCGGCAGGTGAGTGCGGGCGTGGCGAGGGTGACCGTGACGTTGGAACAGGAGGAACGGGATGGGCCAGTGCGGTGGGGAGGTGTTTAGTTAGGTTTCCCCCTCCTGCCCTCATGGCCGAGCTCGCGAAGCTGGTGAGAGGCGTGTGACTCTTAGGGCAGGTGGGCTAACGGTCTGTGGCCTGGAGCCGTGTCTCCCGTGCAGCGCCCGTTCCCGGTATTGCAGTCTCTCCGGGAGCGGCGCAGCCCCCTTTTGTCAGGGGGATGTTTAAAAACAGAGCTAAGGTGCGGTTGCAGCCTCGGCGGCGTGGCGAGTGGGGTGCCGCTTTGGCGGAAGTGCGGAAGCTCAGGGCGAGGCCCGGCGGGTTCTGTGTCCGTACGTGCGATTGGGTGTGTCCACCCACGCCAGGCTCAGGGTCCTTCCCGGCCCGAGCGCCCTCCCCGTGGAGAGGAGCCCCGTGGAGCCGTGGCACCCACGCGCTCAGCTTCCCCTTTCTGGACAACGTGGCACAAGAGAAGGAAAAAGAAAACGCACACACAAAAAGACAGCGCAAGGCCTCGCGCCCAATATGCACGTGGCTTTGCGCTTCGGGCGGGGAGGCGATGGGCGGAGGGAATGGCAATTCAAGTGCAGAGCGGGCCGATCGCGTGCTTGCATGCTGCCGCGGGCCGGGGACAGCCGGGGTCGGGACTCGGAGGCGCTGCCTCTGGGTGCCGTCGGCCAGCAGAGCAAGCCGGGCGCGTTAGCCTTCCGGCACCGGGCTGGCGGGCGGCGGTATTCGTTTTCGGGACTTGCGGCCGTCCCTGCGACAGGGGCGCTTTCCTGCCGCGGCTCTCTGGCAGAAGTTGATTGACGGGAACCTGAGGAATCCAGCCTAGCAGATCCACCGGTCCTAGTAAAGCCAGGGAAACACAGAAAAGAAATGGAGTTTTTAATTGATACTGGAGTATCTTGTTCTATTTTGAACCAGGAAACGATACCCTCAGATAAAGATTTTGTAACTGTAGTGGGAGCTACTGGCCAACAAAAGAAAGCTTTATTTTTACGGCCAATCAAATATAAGTTAGGAAAACCAGTCGGAATGTATAAGTTCTTCTATATGCCTAGGTCTCCAAAACTGTTACTAAGACGAGACCTGTGAAAACAATTGAAAGCAATCATGACATTCAAACGGGGGAAAGTGAGATTCAAGATAAAAGAGCCGGGATTTTAATTGGCAATGATTCAAACCGACAAGCAAAGCCAAATAGCTCGGGAAATATTGGATCAAGTATTTGCAGGGGTATGGGCTTCGGCAGTTCCTGGTAAATCAAAGAATGCAGAACCAGTGAAAATTAATTTGAAAGCTGGAGCCGGACCAGTCAGAACTAGACCATATCCTCTGAAATTAGAGCATAGAGAAGGGGTAAAAGAAATGACCGGTAACTTTTTGCAGTTTAGGCTGCTGATAGAAGGTGAGTCAGAAGCGAGCACTTCAATCCGGCCTGTAAAGAAACCAGACAGTAAAAGCTATAGGTTAGTGCAAGATTGGAGAGCAATAAACAAAATTACCGCAGATTGACACCCGGTAGTAGCTAACCCTTACACATTGTTAGATAAATGGCGAGATAATCACAAGTGGTCTACCGTGTTGGATTTCAAAGATGCCTTTTTCTGTCTTGCATTAGCCAAAGAGAGTCAGAAGCTTTTTGCTTTTGAGTGGGAAAATCCCTTTAGTGGGAGAAAGACCCAATTAACCTGGGTCGTGTCACCCCGGGGATTCAGGAGCAGCCCTGTGATTTTCGGAAACCAGTTAGCATGAGAACGTGACGCCTGGGAAGCTCTTCCGGGCAATGGGACTTTGTTGTCTCCTTATAGGCACGAAACCCGAAGAGGGTTGCGTGCAATGGACTGTAAGCTGACTGATTTTCTGCGATTAAGTGAGCATGGGGTTTCCCAACAGAAGGCCCGGCTGATGCGGCACCGAGTGACTTATCTGGGATTGGAGATCTCCGGAGGACGGCGAGAGCTGGGGAGAGAGCGGAAAGAACCTGTTTGCCGGACGCCGGAACCGGCGACGGTGAAAGGGCTGCGGACGTTTCTTGAAAGGACAGGTTGGTGCGGGCTTTGGATTTGTAATGGTGGACTCTCAGTAAAGCCTTTGTACGAACTGTTAAAAGAAAACAGCTCCGAGTTGAATTGGACGGGAGAAGCCGGGAGGGCTTTTTCGCAACTGAAAAAGGAACTGGCGAGGGCTCCGGCCCTGGGCCTCCCAGGTGTCACCAAACCATTTTGGTTGTACTCACACGAAAGGCAAAGTATTGCTTTGGGTGTTCCGGCACGGCGGTTAAGGTCTCCTAAGCGAGCCGCGGTCTGCTTCCCTAAGCAACCAGACGAAGCGAGCAAAGGCCGGCCTGGCTGTCTTTGAGCCGTGGCAGCTGTCGCGCTCGACGTGCGGGAAGCTCGTAAGCTCACTGTGGGACAGCAAATGACTGTATTAGCGTCCCCTGAAATACCAGGCCGTGTGGGTGGAACAAGATGATGGAAATATTGCTACTACTGACATTGTCAATCCAGCTTCTCTCCTCAGTGGATCTGTTTCGGAGCCTGTGGTGTCCGATTGCTCGGAAACAACAGAAGCTGTTTACTCCAGCGGACCGGATCTAAAGGACCAGCCGGCCACTGGAGGATGCCGAAGGCTCCTGGTTCACCATCGGAAGCAGCTCTGCGTAAAGCGAGAAGTACGTCAAGCCGGGTGTGCGGTGACAACTACCCACAAGGTAATCGAAACTAAACCTTTACCTGCAGAGACTTCTGCCCAGAAAGCTGCGCTCATACGAGCTTTAGAATTATCCAAAGAGAAGGAGGTTAATATTTGCACTGTTTCAAAGTATGTTTTTAGAATGGTGCGTGCCATTTGAAAAGAACAAAGTTTATTAACAGCAGAAGGAAGACAGATTAAATATGATGCTCCAATTGTTGGAAGCTGTGCCGTTGCTAGAAGAGTTGCCATCGTGCGTTGCAAAGGGCATCGAAAGGGAGCAGTGATCAGGAAACTGGAAATAAATTGGCAGATCGCAGATTATACTGCTAGACAAGCAGTGTCACGGCCCCCCTGCCCTGCCTGGCCTCGCTGGCTTTTCTGTTGTTCCGTGGCGGTCCTTCTCCCGCCCTTTCTAACTGCTTTCCCCTCGCTCCCCCAGCCAGCCATCCCCTCTTTCTTTTCTCTCTTCCTGGGTGTTTTTTTCTTTCTGCGTATCTCTCTCCAGCGGCCCAGCGCCGTTGGTTTGGTTCGCTTTTTTCCGCTCCGGCGCCGTCCCGCTCTCTGTGCCTCTTTCCCCTGGCTGTCGTTCTGTGGTACTCCTCGTGTCTGTGTTTTTGCAATTCCTCCGTCTCTGTCCTGCAGCCCATGCTATTGTCCTGCTCCCTGTCGTCGTTTCTCTCCCTGCATTCTGCCCCCGTCCTTTTTTCCCTTCCTCGCTCCATCTCTCGGTCCTGCTCCCTGCCCGCCCCCGTTCCTGTTTCTCTGCCCTTCTCCTTGTCTTTCCCCTCGTTTCTCTGTCCCGTTGCCTCTTTGTTTTTGTTTCCGTGACGGTCTGCCCCGCTCCCTGTCCCGCGGCCCGGCGCCCGTTTCTCCTTGGTCTGTCTCTCCCGCTGCCCATTCTAGGAGTTTTCCCCACCGTCTGTGTCCTGCTGCTGGTCTCTGATCTTGGCCTCTCCTTCCCTTTGCCCTGCCTCCCTGTCCCTTTTGCCTCCTTCTCTGTGTCGCCTTGTCTTGCTCCCTGTCCCTGTCTTTCTCTGACAAGCTGACCTGCTCCTTGCCCTCCTTTTTCGTGGAATCACAGGCTCATTCTGCTTGGAAAAGACACGTGCAATTTTATAATCTCTCGACTGTTTCGAGAAACTGCCTGGAAGAGATCATTCCTTTTCTTGTTTTCTTTTCTTTTTTTTTTTCTTTTCTGCTCGTTTGTTTGCAGCGAGGCAGCTCGCGAGGACAGGTGAGCTGCTGGACTCTTGAACAAAAACGTTGAGGGCGAGGAAGGGAATCCTGGCTACGCTTAGGCTTGGGGAAGTGTACGTGGGTATGCGTGTCTGTCATCCGCCCGGCTCTGGGAAAGCGCGTTCCAGGGCAGCTGAAGCTGCCCGCGGGTCAAGAAGAAGGGCCGGGGGTCTGAAAAGAAGCGGGCGCGCTGCGGCGGCGCGGGGGGCGCGGCGCGCCCGCGCTCGGTGCTGCCGTCTGGTGGCCACAGGCCGGTACTGCAGCTGGGAAGCGGCGCCCTGTGCCCGTGCCGGGGCGGGGCCGAGGGGGGCGCTGCCGCTGCGGGCGGGGTCGTGGCCGTGGCCGTCAGAAAGCGGGGGGGGCAGCGGTCGGACCGGCCGCCGGGAAAAAAAGAGAGGCCCCCGGCTGTCGTGGGGCAGCCCCGCTGCGAGGGGGCACGGGCGAGGAGGCGGCAGGAGGCGGCAGCGGTGGCGGCGTCTTCTCGGTCCCGGGCAGAGGGGGGAGAAACCTGCCGGCCGGCGCTCCTTAGGGTTGAGCGTTTCTCTTGTCTTTGTTGACAGTGAATTTATGGGCACACTGGAAATAGCCTTGAATGTTTAAACGTAGAACGGAATTTTTAGTGAGAAGTGGCATGGGTATAGTTAATTTTGGAGCACCTGGGTGCCAGTTGGAATGTAAGGAATGAAACGGGATGGAAAGTAGTAATCGAACCTGGGGTTTACTTGTGGGTTTTTTTCCTCGTTAATATGTCGATGGCATGTTGTCCTGCGGCTCGATCCCTGTTCTGTTTAGTGGAGTCTTCAATTGAGGACATTCAGGTAAAAAAATGTGTCCTTCCAGAAAAGGACTAATTGTTCGTAGGGCTGAGAGAGGCTTTTAAGTACGTGATCAGAATCGAAGCTGAATACTACTTTACGATGCTGCTGTTGGTCTTCGCTTTCGTTTGTTTCCCCGCCGCTCCCTAATGTTTGGGAGCTCCAAGTCGGATTTTATTTTTGTTCAATGACTAAGACGTGTTTTTTCCCCCGGGAGGGGCTGTGCTTCAAAATGAATGTGTTTGCTCACAAATGTGCAAGTCCGTTGGTGTAAGACAAACAGAAACCCACCGTAGTCGAGTTCGAAGCGTGTGTCTGGGAGATGGATGGTTTAATTTTACGAGTTCACGCCTATGCAATTTTAGCGCCGGAGGAAAATGAAAGCTAAGGGCTTTTTGTGGTGTGGGTAGGCATCCGCACACCTTTTTAGGATAAGCGAATGACCGCGGTTTGTTCTTTACTTTTTAGTTTCCATCTTTGAAGCTGCACGGCCAAATGCGCTCGGGGTCCCCGCAGGGCGGCGAGCAGGCGAGTGAGGATGCAGAGCGGGCCAATCAGACGGCGCGAGCAAGGTTGAGGGGCGGAGCGCTGATAGGCGGCGAGAATGGCGATTGACGTGCGTGGGCAGCCAATGAGGTTGGCGGAGGGGCGGTGCTTGCGGAGTCCCTACTGCGCATGCCCAAGTGGGCGCAGTCCTCAGTCAGGTCCGGCGCAGGCGCGGGCTTGTGGGGGCGGAGCGCGGGAAGGAGCATCCAATAGGAGGGCAGCGCGGTGGGGTGGAAAGCAGCCAATGAGAGCGCGCCGACTCAATCCAGTTGGAATAGCTAGCTCCCTGGCAAGCGTGTCCGTGGTGTCTCGGGGGGGTACCGGGAATGAACGGGACGGGCGTCGGGGCGAGGGACGGGAGGCTGCGGAGCTCTCGCTGCGGCCGGCTCCCGGGGATCTGGAGGCAGGCGGTTCAGGGCAGGGCAGTCCTTGGTGAGGTCCCCGGAGCCGGCAGAGGGGCATGAGGTGACGGGCGGGAACCTCCCGCCGGGTGTCGGTGCCCGCTGAGCGCGGCGGGACGGTGGGAGGGAGCGAGGGGAACGGAGCGGCGAAATAGGCGGCAGGTGAGTGCGGGCGTGGCGAGGGTGACCGTGACGTTGGAACAGGAGGAACGGGATGGGCCAGTGCGGTGGGGAGGTGTTTAGTTAGGTTTCCCCCTCCTGCCCTCATGGCCGAGCTCGCGAAGCTGGTGAGAGGCGTGTGACTCTTAGGGCAGGTGGGCTAACGGTCTGTGGCCTGGAGCCGTGTCTCCCGTGCAGCGCCCGTTCCCGGTATTGCAGTCTCTCCGGGAGCGGCGCAGCCCCCTTTTGTCAGGGGGATGTTTAAAAACAGAGCTAAGGTGCGGTTGCAGGCTCGGCGGCGTGGCGAGTGGGGTGCCGCTTTGGCGGAAGCGCGGAAGCTCAGGGCGAGGCCCGGCGGGTTCTGTGTCCGTACGTGCGATTGGGTGTGTCCACCCACGCCAGGCTCAGGGTCCTTCCCGGCCCGAGCGCCCTCCCCGTGGAGAGGAGCCCCGTGGAGCCGTGGCACCCACGCGCTCAGCTTCCCCTTTCTGGACAACGTGGCACAAGAGAAGGAAAAAGAAAACGCACACACAAAAAGACAGCGCAAGGCCTCGCGCCCAATATGCACGTGGCTTTGCGCTTCGGGCGGGGAGGCGATGGGCGGAGGGAATGGCAATTCAAGTGCAGAGCGGGCCGATCGCGTGCTTGCATGCTGCCGCGGGCCGGGGACAGCCGGGGTCGGGACTCGGAGGCGCTGCCTCCGGGTGCCGTCGGCCAGCAGAGCAAGCCGGGCGCGTTAGCCTTCCGGCACCGGGCTGGCGGGCGGCGGTGTTCGTTTTCGGGACTTGCGGCCGTCCCTGCGACAGGGGCGCTTTCCTGCCGCGGCTCTCTGGCAGAAGTTGTTTGACGGGAACCTGAGGAATCCAGCCTAGCAGATCCACCGGTCCTAGTAAAGCCAGGGAAACACAGAAAAGAAATGGAGTTTTTAATTGATACTGGAGTATCTTGTTCTATTTTGAACCAGGAAACGACACCCTCAGATAAAGATTTTGTAACTGTAGTGGGAGCTACTGGCCAACAAAAGAAAGCTTTATTTTTACGGCCAATCAAATATAAGTTAGGAAAACCAGTCGGAATGTATAAGTTCTTCTATATGCCTAGGTCTCCAAAACTGTTACTAAGACGAGACCTGTGAAAACAATTGAAAGCAATCATGACATTCAAACGGGGGAAAGTGAGATTCAAGATAAAAGAGCCGGGATTTTAATTGGCAATGATTCAAACCGACAAGCAAAGCCAAATAGCTCGGGAAATACTGGATCAAGTATTTGCAGGGGTATGGGCTTCGGCAGTTCCTGGTAAATCAAAGAATGCAGAACCAGTGAAAATTAATTTGAAAGCTGGAGCCGGACCAGTCAGAACTAGACCATATCCTCTGAAATTAGAGCATAGAGAAGGGGTAAAAGAAATGACCGGTAACTTTTTGCAGTTTAGGCTGCTGATAGAAGGTGAGTCAGAAGCGAGCACTTCAATCCGGCCTGTAAAGAAACCAGACAGTAAAAGCTATAGGTTAGTGCAAGATTGGAGAGCAATAAACAAAATTACCGCAGATTGACACCCGGTAGTAGCTAACCCTTACACATTGTTAGATAAATGGCGAGATAATCACAAATGGTCTACCGTGTTGGATTTCAAAGATGCCTTTTTCTGTCTTGCATTAGCCAAAGAGAGTCAGAAGCTTTTTGCTTTTGAGTGGGAAAATCCCTTTAGTGGGAGAAAGACCCAATTAACCTGGGTCGTGTCACCCCGGGGATTCAGGAGCAGCCCTGTGATTTTCGGAAACCAGTTAGCATGAGAACGTGACGCCTGGGAAGCTCTTCCGGGCAATGGGACTTTGTTGTCTCCTTATAGGCACGAAACCCGAAGAGGGTTGTGTGCAATGGACTGTAAGCTGACTGATTTTCTGCGATTAAGTGAGCATGGGGTTTCCCACAGAAGGCCCGGCTGATGCGGCACCGAGTGACTTATCTGGGATTGGAGATCTCCGGAGGACGGCGAGAGCTGGGGACAGAGCGGAAAGAACCTGTTTGCCGGACGCCGGAACCGGCGACGGTGAAAGGGCTGCGGACGTTTCTTGAAAGGACAGGTTGGTGCGGGCTTTGGATTTGGAATGATGGACTCTCAGTAAAGCCTTTGTACGAACTGTTAAAAGAAAACAGCTCCGAGTTGAATTGGACGGGAGAAGCCGGGAGGGCTTTTTCGCAACTGAAAAAGGAACTGGCGAGGGCTCCGGCCCTGGGCCTCCCAGGTGTCACCAAACCATTTTGGTTGTACTCACACGAAAGGCAAAGTATTGCTTTGGGTGTTCCGGCACGGCGGTTAAGGTCTCCTAAGCGAGCCGCGGTCTGCTTCCCTAAGCAGCCAGACGAAGCGAGCAAAGGCCGGCCTGGCTGTCTTTGAGCCGTGGCAGCTGTCGCGCTCGACGTGCGGGAAGCTCGTAAGCTCACTGTGGGACAGCAAATGACTGTATTAGCGTCCCCTGAAATACCAGGCCGTGTGGGTGGAACAAGATGATGGAAATATTGCTACTACTGACATTGTCAATCCAGCTTCTCTCCTCAGTGGATCTGTTTCGGAGCCTGTGGTGTCCGATTGCTCGGAAACAACAGAAGCTGTTTACTCCAGCGGACCGGATCTAAAGGACCAGCCGGCCACTGGAGGATGCTGAAGGCTCCTGGTTCAGCGTCGGAAGCAGCTCTGCGTAAAGCGAGAAGTACGTCAAGCCGGGTGTGCGGTGACAACTACCCACAAGGTAATCGAAACTAAACCTTTACCTGCAGAGACTTCTGCCCAGAAAGCTGCGCTCACACGAGCTTTAGAATTATCCAAAGAGAAGGAGGTTAATATTTGCACTGTTTCAAAGTATGTTTTTAGAATGGTGCGTGCCATTTGAAAAGAACAAAGTTTATTAACAGCAGAAGGAAGACAGATTAAATATGATGCTCCAATTGTTGGAAGCTGTGCCGTTGCTAGAAGAGTTGCCATCGTGCGTTGCAAAGGGCATCGAAAGGGAGCAGTGATCAGGAAACTGGAAATAAATTGGCAGATCGCAGATTATACTGCTAGACAAGCAGTGTCACGGCCCCCCTGCCCTGCCTGGCCTCGCTGGCTTTTCTGTTGTTCCGTGGCGGTCCTTCTCCCGCCCTTTCTAACTGCTTTCCCCTCCCTCCCCCAGCCAGCCATCCCCTCTTTCTTTTCTCTCTTCCTGGGTGTTTTTTTCTTTCTGCGTATCTCTCTCCAGCGGCCCAGCGCCGTTGGTTTGGTTCGTTTTTTTCCGCTCCGGCGCTGTCGCGCTCTCTGTGCCTCTTTCCCCTGGCTGTCGCTCTGTGGTGCTCCTCGTGTCTGTGTTTTTGCAATTCCTCCGTCTCTGTCCTGCAGCCCATGCTATTGTCCTGCTCCCTGTCGTCGTTTCTCTCCCTGCATTCTGCCCCCGTCCTTTTTTCCCTTCCTCGCTCCATCTCTCGGTCCTGCTCCCTGCCCGCCCCCGTTCCTGTTTCTCTGCCCTTCTCCTTGTCTTTCCCCTCGTTTCTCTGTCCCGTTGCCTCTTTGTTTTTGTTTCCGTGACGGTCTGCCCCGCTCCCTGTCCCGCGGCCCGGCGCCCGTTTCTCCTTGGTCTGTCTCTCCCGCTGCCCATTCTAGGAGTTTTCCCCACCGTCTGTGTCCTGCTGCTGGTCTCTGATCTTGGCCTCTCCTTCCCTTTGCCCTGCCTCCCTGTCCCTTTTGCCTCCTTCTCTGTGTCGCCTTGTCTTGCTCCCTGTCCCTGTCTTTCTCTGACAAGCTGACCTGCTCCTTGCCCTCCTTTTTCGTGGAATCACAGGCTCATTCTGCTTGGAAAAGACACGTGCAATTTTATAATCTCTCGACTGTTTCGAGAAACTGCCTGGAAGAGATCATTCCTTTTCTTGTTTTCTTTTCTTTTTTTTTTTCTTTTCTGCTCGTTTGTTTGCAGCGAGGCAGCTCGCGAGGACAGGTGAGCTGCTGGACTCTTGAACAAAAACGTTGAGGGCGAGGAAGGGAATCCTGGCTACGCTTAGGCTTGGGGAAGTGTACGTGGGTATGCGTGTCTGTCATCCGCCCGGCTCTGGGAAAGCGCGTTCCAGGGCAGCTGAAGCTGCCCGCGGGTCAAGAAGAAGGGCCGGGGGTCTGAAAAGAAGCGGGCGCGCTGCGGCGGCGCGGGGGGCGCGGCGCGCCCGCGCTCGGTGCTGCCGTCTGGTGGCCACAGGCCGGTACTGCAGCTGGGAAGCGGCGCCCTGTGCCCGTGCCGGGGCGGGGCCGAGGGGGGCGCTGCCGCTGCGGGCGGGGTCGTGGCCGTGGCCGTCAGAAAGCGGGGGGGGCAGCGGTCGGACCGGCCGCCGGGAAAAAAAGAGAGGCCCCCGGCTGTCGTGGGGCAGCCCCGCTGCGAGGGGGCACGGGCGAGGAGGCGGCAGGAGGCGGCAGCGGTGGCGGCGTCTTCTCGGTCCCGGGCAGAGGGGGGAGAAACCTGCCGGCCGGCGCTCCTTAGGGTTGAGCGTTTCTCTTGTCTTTGTTGACAGTGAATTTATGGGCACACTGGAAATAGCCTTGAATGTTTAAACGTAGAACGGAATTTTTAGTGAGAAGTGGCATGGGTATAGTTAATTTTGGAGCACCTGGGTGCCAGTTGGAATGTAAGGAATGAAACGGGATGGAAAGTAGTAATCGAACCTGGGGTTTACTTGTGGGTTTTTTTCCTCGTTAATATGTCGATGGCATGTTGTCCTGCGGCTCGATCCCCGTTCTGTTTAGTGGAGTCTTCAATTGAGGACATTCAGGTAAAAAAATGTGTCCTTCCAGAAAAGGACTAATTGTTCGTAGGGCTGAGAGAGGCTTTTAAGTACGTGATCAGAATCGAAGCTGAATACTACTTTACGATGCTGCTGTTGGTCTTCGCTTTCGTTTGTTTCCCCGCCGCTCCCTAATGTTTGGGAGCTCCAAGTCGGATTTTATTTTTGTTCAATGACTAAGACGTGTTTTTTCCCCCGGGAGGGGCTGTGCTTCAAAATGAATGTGTTTGCTCACAAATGTGCAAGTCCGTTGGTGTAAGACAAACAGAAACCCACCGTAGTCGAGTTCGAAGCGTGTGTCTGGGAGATGGATGGTTTAATTTTACGAGTTCACGCCTATGCAATTTTAGCGCCGGAGGAAAATGAAAGCTAAGGGCTTTTTGTGGTGTGGGTAGGCATCCGCACACCTTTTTAGGATAAGCGAATGACCGCGGTTTGTTCTTTACTTTTTAGTTTCCATCTTTGAAGCTGCACGGCCAAATGCGCTCGGGGTCCCCGCAGGGCGGCGAGCAGGCGAGTGAGGATGCAGAGCGGGCCAATCAGACGGCGCGAGCAAGGTTGAGGGGCGGAGCGCTGATAGGCGGTGAGAATGGCGATTGACGTGCGTGGGCAGCCAATGAGGTTGGCGGAGGGGCGGTGCTTGCGGAGTCCCTACTGCGCATGCCCAAGTGGGCGCAGTCCTCAGTCAGGTCCGGCGCAGGCGCGGGCTTGTGGGGGCGGAGCGCGGGAAGGAGCATCCAATAGGAGGGCAGCGCGGTGGGGTGGAAAGCAGCCAATGAGAGCGCGCCGACTCAATCCAGTTGGAATAGCTAGCTCCCTGGCAAGCGTGTCCGTGGTGTCTCGGGGGGGTACCGGGAATGAACGGGACGGGCGTCGGGGCGAGGGACGGGAGGCTGCGGAGCTCTCGCTGCGGCCGGCTCCCGGGGATCTGGAGGCAGGCGGTTCAGGGCAGGGCAGTCCTTGGTGAGGTCCCCGGAGCCGGCAGAGGGGCATGAGGTGACGGGCGGGAACCTCCCGCCGGGTGTCGGTGCCCGCTGAGCGCGGCGGGACGGTGGGAGGGAGCGAGGGGAACGGAGCGGCGAAATAGGCGGCAGGTGAGTGCGGGCGTGGCGAGGGTGACCGTGACGTTGGAACAGGAGGAACGGGATGGGCCAGTGCGGTGGGGAGGTGTTTAGTTAGGTTTCCCCCTCCTGCCCTCATGGCCGAGCTCGCGAAGCTGGTGAGAGGCGTGTGACTCTTAGGGCAGGTGGGCTAACGGTCTGTGGCCTGGAGCCGTGTCTCCCGTGCAGCGCCCGTTCCCGGTATTGCAGTCTCTCCGGGAGCGGCGCAGCCCCCTTTTGTCAGGGGGATGTTTAAAAACAGAGCTAAGGTGCGGTTGCAGGCTCGGCGGCGTGGCGAGTGGGGTGCCGCTTTGGCGGAAGCGCGGAAGCTCAGGGCGAGGCCCGGCGGGTTCTGTGTCCGTACGTGCGATTGGGTGTGTCCACCCACGCCAGGCTCAGGGTCCTTCCCGGCCCGAGCGCCCTCCCCGTGGAGAGGAGCCCCGTGGAGCCGTGGCACCCACGCGCTCAGCTTCCCCTTTCTGGACAACGTGGCACAAGAGAAGGAAAAAGAAAACGCACACACAAAAAGACAGCGCAAGGCCTCGCGCCCAATATGCACGTGGCTTTGCGCTTCGGGCGGGGAGGCGATGGGCGGAGGGAATGGCAATTCAAGTGCAGAGCGGGCCGATCGCGTGCTTGCATGCTGCCGCGGGCCGGGGACAGCCGGGGTCGGGACTCGGAGGCGCTGCCTCCGGGTGCCGTCGGCCAGCAGAGCAAGCCGGGCGCGTTAGCCTTCCGGCACCGGGCTGGCGGGCGGCGGTGTTCGTTTTCGGGACTTGCGGCCGTCCCTGCGACAGGGGCGCTTTCCTGCCGCGGCTCTCTGGCAGAAGTTGTTTGACGGGAACCTGAGGAATCCAGCCTAGCAGATCCACCGGTCCTAGTAAAGCCAGGGAAACACAGAAAAGAAATGGAGTTTTTAATTGATACTGGAGTATCTTGTTCTATTTTGAACCAGGAAACGACACCCTCAGATAAAGATTTTGTAACTGTAGTGGGAGCTACTGGCCAACAAAAGAAAGCTTTATTTTTACGGCCAATCAAATATAAGTTAGGAAAACCAGTCGGAATGTATAAGTTCTTCTATATGCCTAGGTCTCCAAAACTGTTACTAAGACGAGACCTGTGAAAACAATTGAAAGCAATCATGACATTCAAACGGGGGAAAGTGAGATTCAAGATAAAAGAGCCGGGATTTTAATTGGCAATGATTCAAACCGACAAGCAAAGCCAAATAGCTCGGGAAATACTGGATCAAGTATTTGCAGGGGTATGGGCTTCGGCAGTTCCTGGTAAATCAAAGAATGCAGAACCAGTGAAAATTAATTTGAAAGCTGGAGCCGGACCAGTCAGAACTAGACCATATCCTCTGAAATTAGAGCATAGAGAAGGGGTAAAAGAAATGACCGGTAACTTTTTGCAGTTTAGGCTGCTGATAGAAGGTGAGTCAGAAGCGAGCACTTCAATCCGGCCTGTAAAGAAACCAGACAGTAAAAGCTATAGGTTAGTGCAAGATTGGAGAGCAATAAACAAAATTACCGCAGATTGACACCCGGTAGTAGCTAACCCTTACACATTGTTAGATAAATGGCGAGATAATCACAAATGGTCTACCGTGTTGGATTTCAAAGATGCCTTTTTCTGTCTTGCATTAGCCAAAGAGAGTCAGAAGCTTTTTGCTTTTGAGTGGGAAAATCCCTTTAGTGGGAGAAAGACCCAATTAACCTGGGTCGTGTCACCCCGGGGATTCAGGAGCAGCCCTGTGATTTTCGGAAACCAGTTAGCATGAGAACGTGACGCCTGGGAAGCTCTTCCGGGCAATGGGACTTTGTTGTCTCCTTATAGGCACGAAACCCGAAGAGGGTTGTGTGCAATGGACTGTAAGCTGACTGATTTTCTGCGATTAAGTGAGCATGGGGTTTCCCACAGAAGGCCCGGCTGATGCGGCACCGAGTGACTTATCTGGGATTGGAGATCTCCGGAGGACGGCGAGAGCTGGGGAGAGAGCGGAAAGAACCTGTTTGCCGGACGCCGGAACCGGCGACGGTGAAAGGGCTGCGGACGTTTCTTGAAAGGACAGGTTGGTGCGGGCTTTGGATTTGGAATGATGGACTCTCAGTAAAGCCTTTGTACGAACTGTTAAAAGAAAACAGCTCCGAGTTGAATTGGACGGGAGAAGCCGGGAGGGCTTTTTCGCAACTGAAAAAGGAACTGGCGAGGGCTCCGGCCCTGGGCCTCCCAGGTGTCACCAAACCATTTTGGTTGTACTCACACGAAAGGCAAAGTATTGCTTTGGGTGTTCCGGCACGGCGGTTAAGGTCTCCTAAGCGAGCCGCGGTCTGCTTCCCTAAGCAGCCAGACGAAGCGAGCAAAGGCCGGCCTGGCTGTCTTTGAGCCGTGGCAGCTGTCGCGCTCGACGTGCGGGAAGCTCGTAAGCTCACTGTGGGACAGCAAATGACTGTATTAGCGTCCCCTGAAATACCAGGCCGTGTGGGTGGAACAAGATGATGGAAATATTGCTACTACTGACATTGTCAATCCAGCTTCTCTCCTCAGTGGATCTGTTTCGGAGCCTGTGGTGTCCGATTGCTCGGAAACAACAGAAGCTGTTTACTCCAGCGGACCGGATCTAAAGGACCAGCCGGCCACTGGAGGATGCTGAAGGCTCCTGGTTCACCGTCGGAAGCAGCTCTGCGTAAAGCGAGAAGTACGTCAAGCCGGGTGTGCGGTGACAACTACCCACAAGGTAATCGAAACTAAACCTTT
This sequence comes from Caloenas nicobarica, assembly GCF_036013445.1. Lineage (NCBI taxonomy): Eukaryota > Metazoa > Chordata > Aves > Columbiformes > Columbidae > Caloenas > Caloenas nicobarica. The sequence continues at coordinate 68,721,237 of NC_088249.1, forward strand.
ACCTGCAGAGACTTCTGCCCAGAAAGCTGCGCTCACACGAGCTTTAGAATTATCCAAAGAGAAGGAGGTTAATATTTGCACTGTTTCAAAGTATGTTTTTAGAATGGTGCGTGCCATTTGAAAAGAACAAAGTTTATTAACAGCAGAAGGAAGACAGATTAAATGTGATGCTCCAATTGTTGGAAGCTGTGCCGTTGCTAGAAGAGTTGCCATCGTGCGTTGCAAAGGGCATCGAAAGGGAGCAGTGATCAGGAAACTGGAAATAAATTGGCAGATCGCAGATTATACTGCTAGACAAGCAGTGTCACGGCCCCCCTGCCCTGCCTGGCCTCGCTGGCTTTTCTGTTGTTCCGTGGCGGTCCTTCTCCCGCCCTTTCTAACTGCTTTCCCCTCCCTCCCCCAGCCAGCCATCCCCTCTTTCTTTTCTCTCTTCCTGGGTGTTTTTTTCTTTCTGCGTATCTCTCTCCAGCGGCCCAGCGCCGTTGGTTTGGTTCGTTTTTTTCCGCTCCGGCGCTGTCGCGCTCTCTGTGCCTCTTTCCCCTGGCTGTCGCTCTGTGGTGCTCCTCGTGTCTGTGTTTTTGCAATTCCTCCGTCTCTGTCCTGCAGCCCATGCTATTGTCCTGCTCCCTGTCGTCGTTTCTCTCCCTGCATTCTGCCCCCGTCCTTTTTTCCCTTCCTCGCTCCATCTCTCGGTCCTGCTCCCTGCCCGCCCCCGTTCCTGTTTCTCTGCCCTTCTCCTTGTCTTTCCCCTCGTTTCTCTGTCCCGTTGCCTCTTTGTTTTTGTTTCCGTGACGGTCTGCCCCGCTCCCTGTCCCGCGGCCCGGCGCCCGTTTCTCCTTGGTCTGTCTCTCCCGCTGCCCATTCTAGGAGTTTTCCCCACCGTCTGTGTCCTGCTGCTGGTCTCTGATCTTGGCCTCTCCTTCCCTTTGCCCTGCCTCCCTGTCCCTTTTGCCTCTCTCTCTGTGTCGCTTTGTCTTGCTCCCTGTCCCTGTCTTTCTCTGACAAGCTGACCTGCTCCTTGCCCTCCTTTTTCGTGGAATCACAGGCTCATTCTGCTTGGAAAAGACACGTGCAATTTTATAATCTCTCGACTGTTTCGAGAAACTGCTTGGAAGAGATCATTCCTTTTCTTGTTTTCTTTTCTTTTTTTTTTTCTTTTCTGCTCGTTTGTTTGCAGCGAGGCAGCTCGCGAGGACAGGTGAGCTGCTGGACTCTTGAACAAAAACGTTGAGGGCGAGGAAGGGAATCCTGGCTACGCTTAGGCTTGGGGAAGTGTACGTGGGTATGCGTGTCTGTCATCCGCGCGGCTCTGGGAAAGCGCGCTCCAGGGCAGCTGAAGCTGCCCGCGGGTCAAGAAGAAGGGCCGGGGGTCTGAAAAGAAGCGGGCGCGCTGCGGCGGCGCGGGGGGCGCGGCGCGCCCACGCTCGGTGCTGCCGTCTGGTGGCCACAGGCCGGTACTGCAGCTGGGAAGCGGCGCCCTGTGCCCGTGCCGGGGCGGGGCCGAGGGGGGCGCTGCCGCTGCGGGCGGGGTCGTGGCCGTGGCCGTCAGAAAGCGGGGGGGGCAGCGGTCGGACCGGCCGCCGGGAAAAAAAGAGAGGCCCCCGGCTGTCGTGGGGCAGCCCCGCTGCGAGGGGGCACGGGCGAGGAGGCGGCAGGAGGCGGCAGCGGTGGCGGCGTCTTCTCGGTCCCGGGCAGAGGGGGGAGAAACCTGCCGGCCGGCGCTCCTTAGGGTTGAGCGTTTCTCTTGTCTTTGTTGACAGTGAATTTATGGGCACACTGGAAATAGCCTTGAATGTTTAAACGTAGAACGGAATTTTTAGTGAGAAGTGGCATGGGTATAGTTAATTTTGGAGCACCTGGGTGCCAGTTGGAATGTAAGGAATGAAACGGGATGGAAAGTAGTAATCGAACCTGGGGTTTACTTGTGGGTTTTTTTCCTCGTTAATATGTCGATGGCATGTTGTCCTGCGGCTCGATCCCCGTTCTGTTTAGTGGAGTCTTCAATTGAGGACATTCAGGTAAAAAAATGTGTCCTTCCAGAAAAGGACTAATTGTTCGTAGGGCTGAGAGAGGCTTTTAAGTACGTGATCAGAATCGAAGCTGAATACTACTTTACGATGCTGCTGTTGGTCTTCGCTTTCGTTTGTTTCCCCGCCGCTCCCTAATGTTTGGGAGCTCCAAGTCGGATTTTATTTTTGTTCAATGACTAAGACGTGTTTTTTCCCCCGGGAGGGGCTGTGCTTCAAAATGAATGTGTTTGCTCACAAATGTGCAAGTCCGTTGGTGTAAGACAAACAGAAACCCACCGTAGTCGAGTTCGAAGCGTGTGTCTGGGAGATGGATGGTTTAATTTTACGAGTTCACGCCTATGCAATTTTAGCGCCGGAGGAAAATGAAAGCTAAGGGCTTTTTGTGGTGTGGGTAGGCATCCGCACACCTTTTTAGGATAAGCGAATGACCGCGGTTTGTTCTTTACTTTTTAGTTTCCATCTTTGAAGCTGCACGGCCAAATGCGCTCGGGGTCCCCGCAGGGCGGCGAGCAGGCGAGTGAGGATGCAGAGCGGGCCAATCAGACGGCGCGAGCAAGGTTGAGGGGCGGAGCGCTGATAGGCGGCGAGAATGGCGATTGACGTGCGTGGGCAGCCAATGAGGTTGGCGGAGGGGCGGTGCTTGCGGAGTCCCTACTGCGCATGCCCAAGTGGGCGCAGTCCTCAGTCAGGTCCGGCGCAGGCGCGGGCTTGTGGGGGCGGAGCGCGGGAAGGAGCATCCAATAGGAGGGCAGCGCGGTGGGGTGGAAAGCAGCCAATGAGAGCGCGCCGACTCAATCCAGTTGGAATAGCTAGCTCCCTGGCAAGCGTGTCCGTGGTGTCTCGGGGGGGTACCGGGAATGAACGGGACGGGCGTCGGGGCGAGGGACGGGAGGCTGCGGAGCTCTCGCTGCGGCCGGCTCCCGGGGATCTGGAGGCAGGCGGTTCAGGGCAGGGCAGTCCTTGGTGAGGTCCCCGGAGCCGGCAGAGGGGCATGAGGTGACGGGCGGGAACCTCCCGCCGGGTGTCGGTGCCCGCTGAGCGCGGCGGGACGGTGGGAGGGAGCGAGGGGAACGGAGCGGCGAAATAGGCGGCAGGTGAGTGCGGGCGTGGCGAGGGTGACCGTGACGTTGGAACAGGAGGAACGGGATGGGCCAGTGCGGTGGGGAGGTGTTTAGTTAGGTTTCCCCCTCCTGCCCTCATGGCCGAGCTCGCGAAGCTGGTGAGAGGCGTGTGACTCTTAGGGCAGGTGGGCTAACGGTCTGTGGCCTGGAGCCGTGTCTCCCGTGCAGCGCCCGTTCCCGGTATTGCAGTCTCTCCGGGAGCGGCGCAGCCCCCTTTTGTCAGGGGGATGTTTAAAAACAGAGCTAAGGTGCGGTTGCAGCCTCGGCGGCGTGGCGAGTGGGGTGCCGCTTTGGCGGAAGCGCGGAAGCTCAGGGCGAGGCCCGGCGGGTTCTGTGTCCGTACGTGCGATTGGGTGTGTCCACCCACGCCAGGCTCAGGGTCCTTCCCGGCCCGAGCGCCCTCCCCGTGGAGAGGAGCCCCGTGGAGCCGTGGCACCCACGCGCTCAGCTTCCCCTTTCTGGACAACGTGGCACAAGAGAAGGAAAAAGAAAACGCACACACAAAAAGACAGCGCAAGGCCTCGCGCCCAATATGCACGTGGCTTTGCGCTTCGGGCGGGGAGGCGATGGGCGGAGGGAGTGGCAATTCAAGTGCAGAGCGGGCCGATCGCGTGCTTGCATGCTGCCGCGGGCCGGGGACAGCCGGGGTCGGGACTCGGAGGCGCTGCCTCCGGGTGCCGTCGGCCAGCAGAGCAAGCCGGGCGCGTTAGCCTTCCGGCACCGGGCTGGCGGGCGGCGGTGTTCGTTTTCGGGACTTGCGACCGTCCCTGCGACAGGGGCGCTTTCCTGCCGCGGCTCTCTGGCAGAAGTTGATTGACGGGAACCTGAGGAATCCAGCCTAGCAGATCCACCGGTCCTAGTAAAGCCAGGGAAACACAGAAAAGAAATGGAGTTTTTAATTGATACTGGAGTATCTTGTTCTATTTTGAACCAGGAAACGACACCCTCAGATAAAGATTTTGTAACTGTAGTGGGAGCTACTGGCCAACAAAAGAAAGCTTTATTTTTACGGCCAATCAAATATAAGTTAGGAAAACCAGTCGGAATGTATAAGTTCTTCTATATGCCTAGGTCTCCAAAACTGTTACTAAGACGAGACCTGTGAAAACAATTGAAAGCAATCATGACATTCAAACGGGGGAAAGTGAGATTCAAGATAAAAGAGCCGGGATTTTAATTGGCAATGATTCAAACCGACAAGCAAAGCCAAATAGCTCGGGAAATACTGGATCAAGTATTTGCAGGGGTATGGGCTTCGGCAGTTCCTGGTAAATCAAAGAATGCAGAACCAGTGAAAATTAATTTGAAAGCTGGAGCCGGACCAGTCAGAACTAGACCATATCCTCTGAAATTAGAGCATAGAGAAGGGGTAAAAGAAATGACCGGTAACTTTTTGCAGTTTAGGCTGCTGATAGAAGGTGAGTCAGAAGCGAGCACTTCAATCCGGCCTGTAAAGAAACCAGACAGTAAAAGCTATAGGTTAGTGCAAGATTGGAGAGCAATAAACAAAATTACCGCAGATTGACACCCGGTAGTAGCTAACCCTTACACATTGTTAGATAAATGGCGAGATAATCACAAATGGTCTACCGTGTTGGATTTCAAAGATGCCTTTTTCTGTCTTGCATTAGCCAAAGAGAGTCAGAAGCTTTTTGCTTTTGAGTGGGAAAATCCCTTTAGTGGGAGAAAGACCCAATTAACCTGGGTCGTGTCACCCCGGGGATTCAGGAGCAGCCCTGTGATTTTCGGAAACCAGTTAGCATGAGAACGTGACGCCTGGGAAGCTCTTCCGGGCAATGGGACTTTGTTGTCTCCTTATAGGCACGAAACCCGAAGAGGGTTGTGTGCAATGGACTGTAAGCTGACTGATTTTCTGCGATTAAGTGAGCATGGGGTTTCCCACAGAAGGCCCGGCTGATGCGGCACCGAGTGACTTATCTGGGATTGGAGATCTCCGGAGGACGGCGAGAGCTGGGGACAGAGCGGAAAGAACCTGTTTGCCGGACGCCGGAACCGGCGACGGTGAAAGGGCTGCGGACGTTTCTTGAAAGGACAGGTTGGTGCGGGCTTTGGATTTGGAATGATGGACTCTCAGTAAAGCCTTTGTACGAACTGTTAAAAGAAAACAGCTCCGAGTTGAATTGGACGGGAGAAGCCGGGAGGGCTTTTTCGCAACTGAAAAAGGAACTGGCGAGGGCTCCGGCCCTGGGCCTCCCAGGTGTCACCAAACCATTTTGGTTGTACTCACACGAAAGGCAAAGTATTGCTTTGGGTGTTCCGGCACGGCGGTTAAGGTCTCCTAAGCGAGCCGCGGTCTGCTTCCCTAAGCAGCCAGACGAAGCGAGCAAAGGCCGGCCTGGCTGTCTTTGAGCCGTGGCAGCTGTCGCGCTCGACGTGCGGGAAGCTCGTAAGCTCACTGTGGGACAGCAAATGACTGTATTAGCGTCCCCTGAAATACCAGGCCGTGTGGGTGGAACAAGATGATGGAAATATTGCTACTACTGACATTGTCAATCCAGCTTCTCTCCTCAGTGGATCTGTTTCGGAGCCTGTGGTGTCCGATTGCTCGGAAACAACAGAAGCTGTTTACTCCAGCGGACCGGATCTAAAGGACCAGCCGGCCACTGGAGGATGCCGAAGGCTCCTGGTTCACCGTCGGAAGCAGCTCTGCGTAAAGCGAGAAGTACGTCAAGCCGGGTGTGCGGTGACAACTACCCACAAGGTAATCGAAACTAAACCTTTACCTGCAGAGACTTCTGCCCAGAAAGCTGCGCTCATACGAGCTTTAGAATTATCCAAAGAGAAGGAGGTTAATATTTGCACTGTTTCAAAGTATGTTTTTAGAATGGTGCGTGCCATTTGAAAAGAACAAAGTTTATTAACAGCAGAAGGAAGACAGATTAAATATGATGCTCCAATTGTTGGAAGCTGTGCCGTTGCTAGAAGAGTTGCCATCGTGCGTTGCAAAGGGCATCGAAAGGGAGCAGTGATCAGGAAACTGGAAATAAATTGGCAGATCGCAGATTATACTGCTAGACAAGCAGTGTCACGGCCCCCCTGCCCTGCCTGGCCTCGCTGGCTTTTCTGTTGTTCCGTGGCGGTCCTTCTCCCGCCCTTTCTAACTGCTTTCCCCTCCCTCCCCCAGCCAGCCATCCCCTCTTTCTTTTCTCTCTTCCTGGGTGTTTTTTTCTTTCTGCGTATCTCTCTCCAGCGGCCCAGCGCCGTTGGTTTGGTTCGTTTTTTTCCGCTCCGGCGCTGTCGCGCTCTCTGTGCCTCTTTCCCCTGGCTGTCGCTCTGTGGTGCTCCTCGTGTCTGTGTTTTTGCAATTCCTCCGTCTCTGTCCTGCAGCCCATGCTATTGTCCTGCTCCCTGTCGTCGTTTCTCTCCCTGCATTCTGCCCCCGTCCTTTTTTCCCTTCCTCGCTCCATCTCTCGGTCCTGCTCCCTGCCCGCCCCCGTTCCTGTTTCTCTGCCCTTCTCCTTGTCTTTCCCCTCGTTTCTCTGTCCCGTTGCCTCTTTGTTTTTGTTTCCGTGACGGTCTGCCCCGCTCCCTGTCCCGCGGCCCGGCGCCCGTTTCTCCTTGGTCTGTCTCTCCCGCTGCCCATTCTAGGAGTTTTCCCCACCGTCTGTGTCCTGCTGCTGGTCTCTGATCTTGGCCTCTCCTTCCCTTTGCCCTGCCTCCCTGTCCCTTTTGCCTCTCTCTCTGTGTCGCCTTGTCTTGCTCCCTGTCCCTGTCTTTCTCTGACAAGCTGACCTGCTCCTTGCCCTCCTTTTTCGTGGAATCACAGGCTCATTCTGCTTGGAAAAGACACGTGCAATTTTATAATCTCTCGACTGTTTCGAGAAACTGCTTGGAAGAGATCATTCCTTTTCTTGTTTTCTTTTCTTTTTTTTTTTCTTTTCTGCTCGTTTGTTTGCAGCGAGGCAGCTCGCGAGGACAGGTGAGCTGCTGGACTCTTGAACAAAAACGTTGAGGGCGAGGAAGGGAATCCTGGCTACGCTTAGGCTTGGGGAAGTGTACGTGGGTATGCGTGTCTGTCATCCGCGCGGCTCTGGGAAAGCGCGTTCCAGGGCAGCTGAAGCTGCCCGCGGGTCAAGAAGAAGGGCCGGGGGTCTGAAAAGAAGCGGGCGCGCTGCGGCGGCGCGGGGGGCGCGGCGTGCCCGCGCTCGGTGCTGCCGTCTGGTGGCCACAGGCCGGTACTGCAGCTGGGAAGCGGCGCCCTGTGCCCGTGCCGGGGCGGGGCCGAGGGGGGCGCTGCCGCTGCGGGCGGGGTCGTGGCCGTGGCCGTCAGAAAGCGGGGGGGGCAGCGGTCGGACCGGCCGCCGGGAAAAAAAGAGAGGCCCCCGGCTGTCGTGGGGCAGCCCCGCTGCGAGGGGGCACGGGCGAGGAGGCGGCAGGAGGCGGCAGCGGTGGCGGCGTCTTCTCGGTCCCGGGCAGAGGGGGGAGAAACCTGCCGGCCGGCGCTCCTTAGGGTTGAGCGTTTCTCTTGTCTTTGTTGACAGTGAATTTATGGGCACACTGGAAATAGCCTTGAATGTTTAAACGTAGAACGGAATTTTTAGTGAGAAGTGGCATGGGTATAGTTAATTTTGGAGCACCTGGGTGCCAGTTGGAATGTAAGGAATGAAACGGGATGGAAAGTAGTAATCGAACCTGGGGTTTACTTGTGGGTTTTTTTCCTCGTTAATATGTCGATGGCATGTTGTCCTGCGGCTCGATCCCCGTTCTGTTTAGTGGAGTCTTCAATTGAGGACATTCAGGTAAAAAAATGTGTCCTTCCAGAAAAGGACTAATTGTTCGTAGGGCTGAGAGAGGCTTTTAAGTACGTGATCAGAATCGAAGCTGAATACTACTTTACGATGCTGCTGTTGGTCTTCGCTTTCGTTTGTTTCCCCGCCGCTCCCTAATGTTTGGGAGCTCCAAGTCGGATTTTATTTTTGTTCAATGACTAAGACGTGTTTTTTCCCCCGGGAGGGGCTGTGCTTCAAAATGAATGTGTTTGCTCACAAATGTGCAAGTCCGTTGGTGTAAGACAAACAGAAACCCACCGTAGTCGAGTTCGAAGCGTGTGTCTGGGAGATGGATGGTTTAATTTTACGAGTTCACGCCTATGCAATTTTAGCGCCGGAGGAAAATGAAAGCTAAGGGCTTTTTGTGGTGTGGGTAGGCATCCGCACACCTTTTTAGGATAAGCGAATGACCGCGGTTTGTTCTTTACTTTTTAGTTTCCATCTTTGAAGCTGCACGGCCAAATGCGCTCGGGGTCCCCGCAGGGCGGCGAGCAGGCGAGTGAGGATGCAGAGCGGGCCAATCAGACGGCGCGAGCAAGGTTGAGGGGCGGAGCGCTGATAGGCGGCGAGAATGGCGATTGACGTGCGTAGGCAGCCAATGAGGTTGGCGGAGGGGCGGTGCTTGCGGAGTCCCTACTGCGCATGCCCAAGTGGGCGCAGTCCTCAGTCAGGTCCGGCGCAGGCGCGGGCTTGTGGGGGCGGAGCGCGGGAAGGAGCATCCAATAGGAGGGCAGCGCGGTGGGGTGGAAAGCAGCCAATGAGAGCGCGCCGACTCAATCCAGTTGGAATAGCTAGCTCCCTGGCAAGCGTGTCCGTGGTGTCTCGGGGGGGTACCGGGAATGAACGGGACGGGCGTCGGGGCGAGGGACGGGAGGCTGCGGAGCTCTCGCTGCGGCCGGCTCCCGGGGATCTGGAGGCAGGCGGTTCAGGGCAGGGCAGTCCTTGGTGAGGTCCCCGGAGCCGGCAGAGGGGCATGAGGTGACGGGCGGGAACCTCCCGCCGGGTGTCGGTGCCCGCTGAGCGCGGCGGGACGGTGGGAGGGAGCGAGGGGAACGGAGCGGCGAAATAGGCGGCAGGTGAGTGCGGGCGTGGCGAGGGTGACCGTGACGTTGGAACAGGAGGAACGGGATGGGCCAGTGCGGTGGGGAGGTGTTTAGTTAGGTTTCCCCCTCCTGCCCTCATGGCCGAGCTCGCGAAGCTGGTGAGAGGCGTGTGACTCTTAGGGCAGGTGGGCTAACGGTCTGTGGCCTGGAGCCGTGTCTCCCGTGCAGCGCCCGTTCCCGGTATTGCAGTCTCTCCGGGAGCGGCGCAGCCCCCTTTTGTCAGGGGGATGTTTAAAAACAGAGCTAAGGTGCGGTTGCAGGCTCGGCGGCGTGGCGAGTGGGGTGCCGCTTTGGCGGAAGCGCGGAAGCTCAGGGCGAGGCCCGGCGGGTTCTGTGTCCGTACGTGCGATTGGGTGTGTCCACCCACGCCAGGCTCAGGGTCCTTCCCGGCCCGAGCGCCCTCCCCGTGGAGAGGAGCCCCGTGGAGCCGTGGCACCCACGCGCTCAGCTTCCCCTTTCTGGACAACGTGGCACAAGAGAAGGAAAAAAAAACGCACACACAAAAAGACAGCGCAAGGCCTCGCGCCCAATATGCACGTGACTTTGCGCTTCGGGCGGGGAGGCGATGGGCGGAGGGAGTGGCAATTCAAGTGCAGAGCGGGCCGATCGCGTGCTTGCATGCTGCTGCGGGCCGGGGACAGCCGGGGTCGGGACTCGGAGGCGCTGCCTCCGGGTGCCGTCGGCCAGCAGAGCAAGCCGGGCGTGTTAGCCTTCCGGCACCGGGCTGGCGGGCGGCGGTGTTCGTTTTCGGGACTTGCGGCCGTCCCTGCGACAGGGGCGCTTTCCTGCCGCGGCTCTCTGGCAGAAGTTGATTGACGGGAACCTGAGGAATCCAGCCTAGCAGATCCACCGGTCCTAGTAAAGCCAGGGAAACACAGAAAAGAAATGGAGTTTTTAATTGATACTGGAGTATCTTGTTCTATTTTGAACCAGGAAACGACACCCTCAGATAAAGATTTTGTAACTGTAGTGGGAGCTACTGGCCAACAAAAGAAAGCTTTATTTTTACGGCCAATCAAATATAAGTTAGGAAAACCAGTCGGAATGTATAAGTTCTTCTATATGCCTAGGTCTCCAAAACTGTTACTAAGACGAGACCTGTGAAAACAATTGAAAGCAATCATGACATTCAAACGGGGGAAAGTGAGATTCAAGATAAAAGAGCCGGGATTTTAATTGGCAATGATTCAAACCGACAAGCAAAGCCAAATAGCTCGGGAAATACTGGATCAAGTATTTGCAGGGGTATGGGCTTCGGCAGTTCCTGGTAAATCAAAGAATGCAGAACCAGTGAAAATTAATTTGAAAGCTGGAGCCGGACCAGTCAGAACTAGACCATATCCTCTGAAATTAGAGCATAGAGAAGGGGTAAAAGAAATGACCGGTAACTTTTTGCAGTTTAGGCTGCTGATAGAAGGTGAGTCAGAAGCGAGCACTTCAATCCGGCCTGTAAAGAAACCAGACAGTAAAAGCTATAGGTTAGTGCAAGATTGGAGAGCAATAAACAAAATTACCGCAGATTGACACCCGGTAGTAGCTAACCCTTACACATTGTTAGATAAATGGCGAGATAATCACAAATGGTCTACCGTGTTAGATTTCAAAGATGCCTTTTACTGTCTTGCATTAGCCAAAGAGAGTCAGAAGCTTTTTGCTTTTGAGTGGGAAAATCCCTTTAGTGGGAGAAAGACCCAATTAACCTGGGTCGTGTCACCCCGGGGATTCAGGAGCAGCCCTGTGATTTTCGGAAACCAGTTAGCATGAGAACGTGACGCCTGGGAAGCTCTTCCGGGCAATGGGACTTTGTTGTCTCCTTATAGGCACGAAACCCGAAGAGGGTTGCGTGCAATGGACTGTAAGCTGACTGATTTTCTGCGATTAAGTGAGCATGGGGTTTCCCAACAGAAGGCCCGGCTGATGCGGCACCGAGTGACTTATCTGGGATTGGAGATCTCCGGAGGACGGCGAGAGCTGGGGACAGAGCGGAAAGAACCTGTTTGCCGGACGCCGGAACCGGCGACGGTGAAAGGGCTGCGGACGTTTCTTGAAAGGACAGGTTGGTGCGGGCTTTGGATTTGTAATGGTGGACTCTCAGTAAAGCCTTTGTACGAACTGTTAAAAGAAAACAGCTCCGAGTTGAATTGGACGGGAGAAGCCGGGAGGGCTTTTTCGCAACTGAAAAAGGAACTGGCGAGGGCTCCGGCCCTGGGCCTCCCAGGTGTCACCAAACCATTTTGGTTGTACTCACACGAAAGGCAAAGTATTGCTTTGGGTGTTCTGGCACGGCGGTTAAGGTCTCCTAAGCGAGCCGCGGTCTGCTTCCCTAAGCAACCAGACGAAGCGAGCAAAGGCCGGCCTGGCTGTCTTTGAGCCGTGGCAGCTGTCGCGCTCGACGTGCGGGAAGCTCGTAAGCTCACTGTGGGACAGCAAATGACTGTATTAGCGTCCCCTGAAATACCAGGCCGTGTGGGTGGAACAAGATGATGGAAATATTGCTACTACTGACATTGTCAATCCAGCTTCTCTCCTCAGTGGATCTGTTTCGGAGCCTGTGGTGTCCGATTGCTCGGAAACAACAGAAGCTGTTTACTCCAGCGGACCGGATCTAAAGGACCAGCCGGCCACTGGAGGATGCCGAAGGCTCCTGGTTCACCGTCGGAAGCAGCTCTGCGTAAAGCGAGAAGTACGTCAAGCCGGGTGTGCGGTGACAACTACCCACAAGGTAATCGAAACTAAACCTTTACCTGCAGAGACTTCTGCCCAGAAAGCTGCGCTCATACGAGCTTTAGAATTATCCAAAGAGAAGGAGGTTAATATTTGCACTGTTTCAAAGTATGTTTTTAGAATGGTGCGTGCCATTTGAAAAGAACAAAGTTTATTAACAGCAGAAGGAAGACAGATTAAATATGATGCTCCAATTGTTGGAAGCTGTGCCGTTGCTAGAAGAGTTGCCATCGTGCGTTGCAAAGGGCATCGAAAGGGAGCAGTGATCAGGAAACTGGAAATAAATTGGCAGATCGCAGATTATACTGCTAGACAAGCAGTGTCACGGCCCCCCTGCCCTGCCTGGCCTCGCTGGCTTTTCTGTTGTTCCGTGGCGGTCCTTCTCCCGCCCTTTCTAACTGCTTTCCCCTCGCTCCCCCAGCCAGCCATCCCCTCTTTCTTTTCTCTCTTCCTGGGTGTTTTTTTCTTTCTGCGTATCTCTCTCCAGCGGCCCAGCGCCGTTGGTTTGGTTCGTTTTTTTCCGCTCCGGCGCTGTCGCGCTCTCTGTGCCTCTTTCCCCTGGCTGTCGTTCTGTGGTACTCCTCGTGTCTGTGTTTTTGCAATTCCTCCGTCTCTGTCCTGCAGCCCATGCTATTGTCCTGCTCCCTGTCGTCGTTCCTCTCCCTGCATTCTGCCCCCGTCCTTTTTTCCCTTCCTCGCTCCATCTCTCGGTCCTGCTCCCTGCCCGCCCCCGTTCCTGTTTCTCTGCCCTTCTCCTTGTCTTTCCCCTCGTTTCTCTGTCCCGTTGCCTCTTTGTTTTTGTTTCCGTGACGGTCTGCCCCGCTCCCTGTCCCGCGGCCCGGCGCCCGTTTCTCCTTGGTCTGTCTCTCCCGCTGCCCATTCTAGGAGTTTTCCCCACCGTCTGTGTCCTGCTGCTGGTCTCTGATCTTGGCCTCTCCTTCCCTTTGCCCTGCCTCCCTGTCCCTTTTGCCTCTCTCTCTGTGTCGCTTTGTCTTGCTCCCTGTCCCTGTCTTTCTCTGACAAGCTGACCTGCTCCTTGCCCTCCTTTTTCGTGGAATCACAGGCTCATTCTGCTTGGAAAAGACACGTGCAATTTTATAATCTCTCGACTGTTTCGAGAAACTGCTTGGAAGAGATCATTCCTTTTCTTGTTTTCTTTTCTTTTTTTTTTTCTTTTCTGCTCGTTTGTTTGCAGCGAGGCAGCTCGCGAGGACAGGTGAGCTGCTGGACTCTTGAACAAAAACGTTGAGGGCGAGGAAGGGAATCCTGGCTACGCTTAGGCTTGGGGAAGTGTACGTGGGTATGCGTGTCTGTCATCCGCGTGGCTCTGGGAAAGCGCGTTCCAGGGCAGCTGAAGCTGCCCGCGGGTCAAGAAGAAGGGCCGGGGGTCTGAAAAGAAGCGGGCGCGCTGCGGCGGCGCGGGGGGCGCGGCGCGCCCACGCTCGGTGCTGCCGTCTGGTGGCCACAGGCCGGTACTGCAGCTGGGAAGCGGCGCCCTGTGCCCGTGCCGGGGCGGGGCCGAGGGGGGCGCTGCCGCTGCGGGCGGGGTCGTGGCCGTGGCCGTCAGAAAGCGGGGGGGGCAGCGGTCGGACCGGCCGCCGGGAAAAAAAGAGAGGCCCCCGGCTGTCGTGGGGCAGCCCCGCTGCGAGGGGGCACGGGCGAGGAGGCGGCAGGAGGCGGCAGCGGTGGCGGCGTCTTCTCGGTCCCGGGCAGAGGGGGGAGAAACCTGCCGGCCGGCGCTCCTTAGGGTTGAGCGTTTCTCTTGTCTTTGTTGACAGTGAATTTATGGGCACACTGGAAATAGCCTTGAATGTTTAAACGTAGAACGGAATTTTTAGTGAGAAGTGGCATGGGTATAGTTAATTTTGGAGCACCTGGGTGCCAGTTGGAATGTAAGGAATGAAACGGGATGGAAAGTAGTAATCGAACCTGGGGTTTACTTGTGGGTTTTTTTCCTCGTTAATATGTCGATGGCATGTTGTCCTGCGGCTCGATCCCCGTTCTGTTTAGTGGAGTCTTCAATTGAGGACATTCAGGTAAAAAAATGTGTCCTTCCAGAAAAGGACTAATTGTTCGTAGGGCTGAGAGAGGCTTTTAAGTACGTGATCAGAATCGAAGCTGAATACTACTTTACGATGCTGCTGTTGGTCTTCGCTTTCGTTTGTTTCCCCGCCGCTCCCTAATGTTTGGGAGCTCCAAGTCGGATTTTATTTTTGTTCAATGACTAAGACGTGTTTTTTCCCCCGGGAGGGGCTGTGCTTCAAAATGAATGTGTTTGCTCACAAATGTGCAAGTCCGTTGGTGTAAGACAAACAGAAACCCACCGTAGTCAAGTTCGAAGCTTGTGTCTGGGAGATGGATGGTTTAATTTTACGAGTTCACGCCTATGCAATTTTAGCGCCGGAGGAAAATGAAAGCTAAGGGCTTTTTGTGGTGTGGGTAGGCATCCGCACACCTTTTTAGGATAAGCGAATGACCGCGGTTTGTTCTTTACTTTTTAGTTTCCATCTTTGAAGCTGCACGGCCAAATGCGCTCGGGGTCCCCGCAGGGCGGCGAGCAGGCGAGTGAGGATGCAGAGCGGGCCAATCAGACGGCGCGAGCAAGGTTGAGGGGCGGAGCGCTGATAGGCGGCGAGAATGGCGATTGACGTGCGTAGGCAGCCAATGAGGTTGGCGGAGGGGCGGTGCTTGCGAAGTCCCTACTGCGCATGCCCAAGTGGGCGCAGTCCTCAGTCAGGTCCGGCGCAGGCGCGGGCTTGTGGGGGCGGAGCGCGGGAAGGAGCATCCAATAGGAGGGCAGCGCGGTGGGGTGGAAAGCAGCCAATGAGAGCGCGCCGACTCAATCCAGTTGGAATAGCTAGCTCCCTGGCAAGCGTGTCCGTGGTGTCTCGGGGGGGTACCGGGAATGAACGGGACGGGCGTCGGGGCGAGGGACGGGAGGCTGCGGAGCTCTCGCTGCGGCCGGCTCCCGGGGATCTGGAGGCAGGCGGTTCAGGGCAGGGCAGTCCTTGGTGAGGTCCCCGGAGCCGGCAGAGGGGCATGAGGTGACGGGCGGGAACCTCCCGCCGGGTGTCGGTGCCCGCTGAGCGCGGCGGGACGGTAGGAGGGAGCGAGGGGAACGGAGCGGCGAAATAGGCGGCAGGTGAGTGCGGGCGTGGCGAGGGTGACCGTGACGTTGGAACAGGAGGAACGGGATGGGCCAGTGCGGTGGGGAGGTGTTTAGTTAGGTTTCCCCCTCCTGCCCTCATGGCCGAGCTCGCGAAGCTGGTGAGAGGCGTGTGACTCTTAGGGCAGGTGGGCTAACGGTCTGTGGCCTGGAGCCGTGTCTCCCGTGCAGCGCCCGTTCCCGGTATTGCAGTCTCTCCGGGAGCGGCGCAGCCCCCTTTTGTCAGGGGGATGTTTAAAAACAGAGCTAAGGTGCGGTTGCAGGCTCGGCGGCGTGGCGAGTGGGGTGCCGCTTTGGCGGAAGCGCGGAAGCTCAGGGCGAGGCCCGGCGGGTTCTGTGTCCGTACGTGCGATTGGGTGTGTCCACCCACGCCAGGCTCAGGGTCCTTCCCGGCCCGAGCGCCCTCCCCGTGGAGAGGAGCCCCGTGGAGCCGTGGCACCCACGCGCTCAGCTTCCCCTTTCTGGACAACGTGGCACAAGAGAAGGAAAAAGAAAACGCACACACAAAAAGACAGCGCAAGGCCTCGCGCCCAATATGCACGTGGCTTTGCGCTTCGGGCGGGGAGGCGATGGGCGGAGGGAATGGCAATTCAAGTGCAGAGCGGGCCGATCGCGTGCTTGCATGCTGCCGCGGGCCGGGGACAGCCGGGGTCGGGACTCGGAGGCGCTGCCTCCGGGTGCCGTCGGCCAGCAGAGCAAGCCGGGCGCGTTAGCCTTCCGGCACCGGGCTGGCGGGCGGCGGTATTCGTTTTCGGGACTTGCGGCCGTCCCTGCGACAGGGGCGCTTTCCTGCCGCGGCTCTCTGGCAGAAGTTGATTGACGGGAACCTGAGGAATCCAGCCTAGCAGATCCACCGGTCCTAGTAAAGCCAGGGAAACACAGAAAAGAAATGGAGTTTTTAATTGATACTGGAGTATCTTGTTCTATTTTGAACCAGGAAACGATACCCTCAGATAAAGATTTTGTAACTGTAGTGGGAGCTACTGGCCAACAAAAGAAAGCTTTATTTTTACGGCCAATCAAATATAAGTTAGGAAAACCAGTCGGAATGTATAAGTTCTTCTATATGCCTAGGTCTCCAAAACTGTTACTAAGACGAGACCTGTGAAAACAATTGAAAGCAATCATGACATTCAAACGGGGGAAAGTGAGATTCAAGATAAAAGAGCCGGGATTTTAATTGGCAATGATTCAAACCGACAAGCAAAGCCAAATAGCTCGGGAAATATTGGATCAAGTATTTGCAGGGGTATGGGCTTCGGCAGTTCCTGGTAAATCAAAGAATGCAGAACCAGTGAAAATTAATTTGAAAGCTGGAGCCGGACCAGTCAGAACTAGACCATATCCTCTGAAATTAGAGCATAGAGAAGGGGTAAAAGAAATGACCGGTAACTTTTTGCAGTTTAGGCTGCTGATAGAAGGTGAGTCAGAAGCGAGCACTTCAATCCGGCCTGTAAAGAAACCAGACAGTAAAAGCTATAGGTTAGTGCAAGATTGGAGAGCAATAAACAAAATTACCGCAGATTGACACCCGGTAGTAGCTAACCCTTACACATTGTTAGATAAATGGCGAGATAATCACAAGTGGTCTACCGTGTTGGATTTCAAAGATGCCTTTTTCTGTCTTGCATTAGCCAAAGAGAGTCAGAAGCTTTTTGCTTTTGAGTGGGAAAATCCCTTTAGTGGGAGAAAGACCCAATTAACCTGGGTCGTGTCACCCCGGGGATTCAGGAGCAGCCCTGTGATTTTCGGAAACCAGTTAGCATGAGAACGTGACGCCTGGGAAGCTCTTCCGGGCAATGGGACTTTGTTGTCTCCTTATAGGCACGAAACCCGAAGAGGGTTGTGTGCAATGGACTGTAAGCTGACTGATTTTCTGCGATTAAGTGAGCATGGGGTTTCCCACAGAAGGCCCGGCTGATGCGGCACCGAGTGACTTATCTGGGATTGGAGATCTCCGGAGGACGGCGAGAGCTGGGGAGAGAGCGGAAAGAACCTGTTTGCCGGACGCCGGAACCGGCGACGGTGAAAGGGCTGCGGACGTTTCTTGAAAGGACAGGTTGGTGCGGGCTTTGGATTTGTAATGGTGGACTCTCAGTAAAGCCTTTGTACGAACTGTTAAAAGAAAACAGCTCCGAGTTGAATTGGACGGGAGGAGCCGGGAGGGCTTTTTCGCAACTGAAAAAGGAACTGGCGAGGGCTCCGGCCCTGGGCCTCCCAGGTGTCACCAAACCATTTTGGTTGTACTCACACGAAAGGCAAAGTATTGCTTTGGGTGTTCCGGCACGGCGGTTAAGGTCTCCTAAGCGAGCCGCGGTCTGCTTCCCTAAGCAACCAGACGAAGCGAGCAAAGGCCGGCCTGGCTGTCTTTGAGCCGTGGCAGCTGTCGCGCTCGACGTGCGGGAAGCTCGTAAGCTCACTGTGGGACAGCAAATGACTGTATTAGCGTCCCCTGAAATACCAGGCCGTGTGGGTGGAACAAGATGATGGAAATATTGCTACTACTGACATTGTCAATCCAGCTTCTCTCCTCAGTGGATCTGTTTCGGAGCCTGTGGTGTCCGATTGCTCGGAAACAACAGAAGCTGTTTACTCCAGCGGACCGGATCTAAAGGACCAGCCGGCCACTGGAGGATGCCGAAGGCTCCTGGTTCACCATCGGAAGCAGCTCTGCGTAAAGCGAGAAGTACGTCAAGCCGGGTGTGCGGTGACAACTACCCACAAGGTAATCGAAACTAAACCTTTACCTGCAGAGACTTCTGCCCAGAAAGCTGCGCTCATACGAGCTTTAGAATTATCCAAAGAGAAGGAGGTTAATATTTGCACTGTTTCAAAGTATGTTTTTAGAATGGTGCGTGCCATTTGAAAAGAACAAAGTTTATTAACAGCAGAAGGAAGACAGATTAAATATGATGCTCCAATTGTTGGAAGCTGTGCCGTTGCTAGAAGAGTTGCCATCGTGCGTTGCAAAGGGCATCGAAAGGGAGCAGTGATCAGGAAACTGGAAATAAATTGGCAGATCGCAGATTATACTGCTAGACAAGCAGTGTCACGGCCCCCCTGCCCTGCCTGGCCTCGCTGGCTTTTCTGTTGTTCCGTGGCGGTCCTTCTCCCGCCCTTTCTAACTGCTTTCCCCTCCCTCCCCCAGCCAGCCATCCCCTCTTTCTTTTCTCTCTTCCTGGGTGTTTTTTTCTTTCTGCGTATCTCTCTCCAGCGGCCCAGCGCCGTTGGTTTGGTTCGTTTTTTTCCGCTCCGGCGCTGTCGCGCTCTCTGTGCCTCTTTCCCCTGGCTGTCGCTCTGTGGTGCTCCTCGTGTCTGTGTTTTTGCAATTCCTCCGTCTCTGTCCTGCAGCCCATGCTATTGTCCTGCTCCCTGTCGTCGTTTCTCTCCCTGCATTCTGCCCCCGTCCTTTTTTCCCTTCCTCGCTCCATCTCTCGGTCCTGCTCCCTGCCCGCCCCCGTTCCTGTTTCTCTGCCCTTCTCCTTGTCTTTCCCCTCGTTTCTCTGTCCCGTTGCCTCTTTGTTTTTGTTTCCGTGACGGTCTGCCCCGCTCCCTGTCCCGCGGCCCGGCGCCCGTTTCTCCTTGGTCTGTCTCTCCCGCTGCCCATTCTAGGAGTTTTCCCCACCGTCTGTGTCCTGCTGCTGGTCTCTGATCTTGGCCTCTCCTTCCCTTTGCCCTGCCTCCCTGTCCCTTTTGCCTCTCTCTCTGTGTCGCCTTGTCTTGCTCCCTGTCCCTGTCTTTCTCTGACAAGCTGACCTGCTCCTTGCCCTCCTTTTTCGTGGAATCACAGGCTCATTCTGCTTGGAAAAGACACGTGCAATTTTATAATCTCTCGACTGTTTCGAGAAACTGCTTGGAAGAGATCATTCCTTTTCTTGTTTTCTTTTCTTTTTTTTTTTCTTTTCTGCTCGTTTGTTTGCAGCGAGGCAGCTCGCGAGGACAGGTGAGCTGCTGGACTCTTGAACAAAAACGTTGAGGGCGAGGAAGGGAATCCTGGCTACGCTTAGGCTTGGGGAAGTGTACGTGGGTATGCGTGTCTGTCATCCGCGCGGCTCTGGGAAAGTGCGTTCCAGGGCAGCTGAAGCTGCCCGCGGGTCAAGAAGAAGGGCCGGGGGTCTGAAAAGAAGCGGGCGTGCTGCGGCGGCGCGGGGGGCGCGGCGCGCCCGCGCTCGGTGCTGCCGTCTGGTGGCCACAGGCCGGTACTGCAGCTGGGAAGCAGCGCCCTGTGCCCGTGCCGGGGCGGGGCCGAGGGGGGCGCTGCCGCTGCGGGCGGGGTCGTGGCCGTGGCCGTCAGAAAGCGGGGGGGGCAGCGGTCGGACCGGCCGCCGGGAAAAAAAGAGAGGCCCCCGGCTGTCGTGGGGCAGCCCCGCTGCGAGGGGGCACGGGCGAGGAGGCGGCAGGAGGCGGCAGCGGTGGCGGCGTCTTCTCGGTCCCGGGCAGAGGGGGGAGAAACCTGCCGGCCGGCGCTCCTTAGGGTTGAGCGTTTCTCTTGTCTTTGTTGACAGTGAATTTATGGGCACACTGGAAATAGCCTTGAATGTTTAAACGTAGAACGGAATTTTTAGTGAGAAGTGGCATGGGTATAGTTAATTTTGGAGCACCTGGGTGCCAGTTGGAATGTAAGGAATGAAACGGGATGGAAAGTAGTAATCGAACCTGGGGTTTACTTGTGGGTTTTTTTCCTCGTTAATATGTCGATGGCATGTTGTCCTGCGGCTCGATCCCCGTTCTGTTTAGTGGAGTCTTCAATTGAGGACATTCAGGTAAAAAAATGTGTCCTTCCAGAAAAGGACTAATTGTTCGTAGGGCTGAGAGAGGCTTTTAAGTACGTGATCAGAATCGAAGCTGAATACTACTTTACGATGCTGCTGTTGGTCTTCGCTTTCGTTTGTTTCCCCGCCGCTCCCTAATGTTTGGGAGCTCCAAGTCGGATTTTATTTTTGTTCAATGACTAAGACGTGTTTTTTCCCCCGGGAGGGGCTGTGCTTCAAAATGAATGTGTTTGCTCACAAATGTGCAAGTCCGTTGGTGTAAGACAAACAGAAACCCACCGTAGTCAAGTTCGAAGCGTGTGTCTGGGAGATGGATGGTTTAATTTTACGAGTTCACGCCTATGCAATTTTAGCGCCGGAGGAAAATGAAAGCTAAGGGCTTTTTGTGGTGTGGGTAGGCATCCGCACACCTTTTTAGGATAAGCGAATGACCGCGGTTTGTTCTTTACTTTTTAGTTTCCATCTTTGAAGCTGCACGGCCAAATGCGCTCGGGGTCCCCGCAGGGCGGCGAGCAGGCGAGTGAGGATGCAGAGCGGGCCAATCAGACGGCGCGAGCAAGGTTGAGGGGCGGAGCGCTGATAGGCGGCGAGAATGGCGATTGACGTGCGTAGGCAGCCAATGAGGTTGGCGGAGGGGCGGTGCTTGCGAAGTCCCTACTGCGCATGCCCAAGTGGGCGCAGTCCTCAGTCAGGTCCGGCGCAGGCGCGGGCTTGTGGGGGCGGAGCGCGGGAAGGAGCATCCAATAGGAGGGCAGCGCGGTGGGGTGGAAAGCAGCCAATGAGAGCGCGCCGACTCAATCCAGTTGGAATAGCTAGCTCCCTGGCAAGCGTGTCCGTGGTGTCTCGGGGGGGTACCGGGAATGAACGGGACGGGCGTCGGGGCGAGGGACGGGAGGCTGCGGAGCTCTCGCTGCGGCCGGCTCCCGGGGATCTGGAGGCAGGCGGTTCAGGGCAGGGCAGTCCTTGGTGAGGTCCCCGGAGCCGGCAGAGGGGCATGAGGTGACGGGCGGGAACCTCCCGCCGGGTGTCGGTGCCCGCTGAGCGCGGCGGGACGGTGGGAGGGAGCGAGGGGAACGGAGCGGCGAAATAGGCGGCAGGTGAGTGCGGGCGTGGCGAGGGTGACCGTGACGTTGGAACAGGAGGAACGGGATGGGCCAGTGCGGTGGGGAGGTGTTTAGTTAGGTTTCCCCCTCCTGCCCTCATGGCCGAGCTCGCGAAGCTGGTGAGAGGCGTGTGACTCTTAGGGCAGGTGGGCTAACGGTCTGTGGCCTGGAGCCGTGTCTCCCGTGCAGCGCCCGTTCCCGGTATTGCAGTCTCTCCGGGAGTGGCGCAGCCCCCTTTTGTCAGGGGGATGTTTAAAAACAGAGCTAAGGTGCGGATGCAGCCTCGGCGGCGTGGCGAGTGGGGTGCCGCTTTGGCGGAAGCGCGGAAGCTCAGGGCGAGGCCCGGCGGGTTCTGTGTCCGTACGTGCGATTGGGTGTGTCCACCCACGCCAGGCTCAGGGTCCTTCCCGGCCCGAGCGCCCTCCCCGTGGAGAGGAGCCCCGTGGAGCCGTGGCACCCACGCGCTCAGCTTCCCCTTTCTGGACAACGTGGCACAAGAGAAGGAAAAAGAAAACGCACACACAAAAAGACAGCGCAAGGCCTCGCGCCCAATATGCACGTGGCTTTGCGCTTCGGGCGGGGAGGCGATGGGCGGAGGGAATGGCAATTCAAGTGCAGAGCGGGCCGATCGCGTGCTTGCATGCTGCCGCGGGCCGGGGACAGCCGGGGTCGGGACTCGGAGGCGCTGCCTCCGGGTGCCGTCGGCCAGCAGAGCAAGCCGGGCGCGTTAGCCTTCCGGCACCGGGCTGGCGGGCGGCGGTATTCGTTTTCGGGACTTGCGGCCGTCCCTGCGACAGGGGCGCTTTCCTGCCGCGGCTCTCTGGCAGAAGTTGATTGACGGGAACCTGAGGAATCCAGCCTAGCAGATCCACCGGTCCTAGTAAAGCCAGGGAAACACAGAAAAGAAATGGAGTTTTTAATTGATACTGGAGTATCTTGTTCTATTTTGAACCAGGAAACGATACCCTCAGATAAAGATTTTGTAACTGTAGTGGGAGCTACTGGCCAACAAAAGAAAGCTTTATTTTTACGGCCAATCAAATATAAGTTAGGAAAACCAGTCGGAATGTATAAGTTCTTCTATATGCCTAGGTCTCCAAAACTGTTACTAAGACGAGACCTGTGAAAACAATTGAAAGCAATCATGACATTCAAACGGGGGAAAGTGAGATTCAAGATAAAAGAGCCGGGATTTTAATTGGCAATGATTCAAACCGACAAGCAAAGCCAAATAGCTCGGGAAATATTGGATCAAGTATTTGCAGGGGTATGGGCTTCGGCAGTTCCTGGTAAATCAAAGAATGCAGAACCAGTGAAAATTAATTTGAAAGCTGGAGCCGGACCAGTCAGAACTAGACCATATCCTCTGAAATTAGAGCATAGAGAAGGGGTAAAAGAAATGACCGGTAACTTTTTGCAGTTTAGGCTGCTGATAGAAGGTGAGTCAGAAGCGAGCACTTCAATCCGGCCTGTAAAGAAACCAGACAGTAAAAGCTATAGGTTAGTGCAAGATTGGAGAGCAATAAACAAAATTACCGCAGATTGACACCCGGTAGTAGCTAACCCTTACACATTGTTAGATAAATGGCGAGATAATCACAAGTGGTCTACCGTGTTGGATTTCAAAGATGCCTTTTTCTGTCTTGCATTAGCCAAAGAGAGTCAGAAGCTTTTTGCTTTTGAGTGGGAAAATCCCTTTAGTGGGAGAAAGACCCAATTAACCTGGGTCGTGTCACCCCGGGGATTCAGGAGCAGCCCTGTGATTTTCGGAAACCAGTTAGCATGAGAACGTGACGCCTGGGAAGCTCTTCCGGGCAATGGGACTTTGTTGTCTCCTTATAGGCACGAAACCCGAAGAGGGTTGCGTGCAATGGACTGTAAGCTGACTGATTTTCTGCGATTAAGTGAGCATGGGGTTTCCCAACAGAAGGCCCGGCTGATGCGGCACCGAGTGACTTATCTGGGATTGGAGATCTCCGGAGGACGGCGAGAGCTGGGGAGAGAGCGGAAAGAACCTGTTTGCCGGACGCCGGAACCGGCGACGGTGAAAGGGCTGCGGACGTTTCTTGAAAGGACAGGTTGGTGCGGGCTTTGGATTTGTAATGGTGGACTCTCAGTAAAGCCTTTGTACGAACTGTTAAAAGAAAACAGCTCCGAGTTGAATTGGACGGGAGGAGCCGGGAGGGCTTTTTCGCAACTGAAAAAGGAACTGGCGAGGGCTCCGGCCCTGGGCCTCCCAGGTGTCACCAAACCATTTTGGTTGTACTCACACGAAAGGCAAAGTATTGCTTTGGGTGTTCCGGCACGGCGGTTAAGGTCTCCTAAGCGAGCCACGGTCTGCTTCCCTAAGCAACCAGACGAAGCGAGCAAAGGCCGGCCTGGCTGTCTTTGAGCCGTGGCAGCTGTCGCGCTCGACGTGCGGGAAGCTCGTAAGCTCACTGTGGGACAGCAAATGACTGTATTAGCGTCCCCTGAAATACCAGGCCGTGTGGGTGGAACAAGATGATGGAAATATTGCTACTACTGACATTGTCAATCCAGCTTCTCTCCTCAGTGGATCTGTTTCGGAGCCTGTGGTGTCCGATTGCTCGGAAACAACAGAAGCTGTTTACTCCAGCGGACCGGATCTAAAGGACCAGCCGGCCACTGGAGGATGCCGAAGGCTCCTGGTTCACCGTCGGAAGCAGCTCTGCGTAAAGCGAGGAGTACGTCAAGCCGGGTGTGCGGTGACAACTACCCACAAGGTAATCGAAACTAAACCTTTACCTGCAGAGACTTCTGCCCAGAAAGCTGCGCTCACACGAGCTTTAGAATTATCCAAAGAGAAGGAGGTTAATATTTGCACTGTTTCAAAGTATGTTTTTAGAATGGTGCGTGCCATTTGAAAAGAACAAAGTTTATTAACAGCAGAAGGAAGACAGATTAAATATGATGCTCCAATTGTTGGAAGCTGTGCCGTTGCTAGAAGAGTTGCCATCGTGCGTTGCAAAGGGCATCGAAAGGGAGCAGTGATCAGG
Source organism: Caloenas nicobarica (assembly GCF_036013445.1). NCBI lineage: Eukaryota > Metazoa > Chordata > Aves > Columbiformes > Columbidae > Caloenas > Caloenas nicobarica. The sequence goes on from NC_088249.1 coordinate 68,745,063, forward strand.
AAACTGGAAATAAATTGGCAGATCGCAGATTATACTGCTAGACAAGCAGTGTCACGGCCCCCCTGCCCTGCCTGGCCTCGCTGGCTTTTGTGTTGTTCCGTGGCGGTCCTTCTCCCGCCCTTTCTAACTGCTTTCCCCTCGCTCCCCCAGCCAGCCATCCCCTCTTTCTTTTCTCTCTTCCTGGGTGTTTTTTTCTTTCTGCGTATCTCTCTCCAGCGGCCCAGCGCCGTTGGTTTGGTTCGTTTTTTTCCGCTCCGGCGCTGTCGCGCTCTCTGTGCCTCTTTCCCCTGGCTGTCGCTCTGTGGTGCTCCTCGTGTCTGTGTTTTTGCAATTCCTCCGTCTCTGTCCTGCAGCCCATGCTATTGTCCTGCTCCCTGTCGTCGTTCCTCTCCCTGCATTCTGCCCCCGTCCTTTTTTCCCTTCCTCGCTCCATCTCTCGGTCCTGCTCCCTGCCCGCCCCCGTTCCTGTTTCTCTGCCCTTCTCCTTGTCTTTCCCCTCGTTTCTCTGTCCCGTTGCCTCTTTGTTTTTGTTTCCGTGACGGTCTGCCCTGCTCCCTGTCCCGCGGCCCGGCGCCCGTTTCTCCTTGGTCTGTCTCTCCCGCTGCCCATTCTAGGAGTTTTCCCCACCGTCTGTGTCCTGCTGCTGGTCTCTGATCTTGGCCTCTCCTTCCCTTTGCCCTGCCTCCCTGTCCCTTTTGCCTCTCTCTCTCTGTGTCGCTTTGTCTTGCTCCCTGTCCCTGTCTTTCTCTGACAAGCTGACCTGCTCCTTGCCCTCCTTTTTCGTGGAATCACAGGCTCATTCTGCTTGGAAAAGACACGTGCAATTTTATAATCTCTCGACTGTTTCGAGAAACTGCTTGGAAGAGATCATTCCTTTTCTTGTTTTCTTTTCTTTTTTTTTTTCTTTTCTGCTCGTTTGTTTGCAGCGAGGCAGCTCGCGAGGACAGGTGAGCTGCTGGACTCTTGAACAAAAACGTTGAGGGCGAGGAAGGGAATCCTGGCTACGCTTAGGCTTGGGGAAGTGTACGTGGGTATGCGTGTCTGTCATCCGCGCGGCTCTGGGAAAGCGCGTTCCAGGGCAGCTGAAGCTGCCCGCGGGTCAAGAAGAAGGGCCGGGGGTCTGAAAAGAAGCGGGCGCGCTGCGGCGGCGCGGGGGGCGCGGCGCGCCCGCGCTCGGTGCTGCCGTCTGGTGGCCACAGGCCGGTACTGCAGCTGGGAAGCAGCGCCCTGTGCCCGTGCCGGGGCGGGGCCGAGGGGGGCGCTGCCGCTGCGGGCGGGGTCGTGGCCGTGGCCGTCAGAAAGCGGGGGGGGCAGCGGTCGGACCGGCCGCCGGGAAAAAAAGAGAGGCCCCCGGCTGTCGTGGGGCAGCCCCGCTGCGAGGGGGCACGGGCGAGGAGGCGGCAGGAGGCGGCAGCGGTGGCGGCGTCTTCTCGGTCCCGGGCAGAGGGGGGAGAAACCTGCCGGCCGGCGCTCCTTAGGGTTGAGCGTTTCTCTTGTCTTTGTTGACAGTGAATTTATGGGCACACTGGAAATAGCCTTGAATGTTTAAACGTAGAACGGAATTTTTAGTGAGAAGTGGCATGGGTATAGTTAATTTTGGAGCACCTGGGTGCCAGTTGGAATGTAAGGAATGAAACGGGATGGAAAGTAGTAATCGAACCTGGGGTTTACTTGTGGGTTTTTTTCCTCGTTAATATGTCGATGGCATGTTGTCCTGCGGCTCGATCCCCGTTCTGTTTAGTGGAGTCTTCAATTGAGGACATTCAGGTAAAAAAATGTGTCCTTCCAGAAAAGGACTAATTGTTCGTAGGGCTGAGAGAGGCTTTTAAGTACGTGATCAGAATCGAAGCTGAATACTACTTTACGATGCTGCTGTTGGTCTTCGCTTTCGTTTGTTTCCCCGCCGCTCCCTAATGTTTGGGAGCTCCAAGTCGGATTTTATTTTTGTTCAATGACTAAGACGTGTTTTTTCCCCCGGGAGGGGCTGTGCTTCAAAATGAATGTGTTTGCTCACAAATGTGCAAGTCCGTTGGTGTAAGACAAACAGAAACCCACCGTAGTCAAGTTCGAAGCGTGTGTCTGGGAGATGGATGGTTTAATTTTACGAGTTCACGCCTATGCAATTTTAGCGCCGGAGGAAAATGAAAGCTAAGGGCTTTTTGTGGTGTGGGTAGGCATCCGCACACCTTTTTAGGATAAGCGAATGACCGCGGTTTGTTCTTTACTTTTTAGTTTCCATCTTTGAAGCTGCACGGCCAAATGCGCTCGGGGTCCCCGCAGGGCGGCGAGCAGGCGAGTGAGGATGCAGAGCGGGCCAATCAGACGGCGCGAGCAAGGTTGAGGGGCGGAGCGCTGATAGGCGGCGAGAATGGCGATTGACGTGCGTAGGCAGCCAATGAGGTTGGCGGAGGGGCGGTGCTTGCGAAGTCCCTACTGCGCATGCCCAAGTGGGCGCAGTCCTCAGTCAGGTCCGGCGCAGGCGCGGGCTTGTGGGGGCGGAGCGCGGGAAGGAGCATCCAATAGGAGGGCAGCGCGGTGGGGTGGAAAGCAGCCAATGAGAGCGCGCCGACTCAATCCAGTTGGAATAGCTAGCTCCCTGGCAAGCGTGTCCGTGGTGTCTCGGGGGGGTACCGGGAATGAACGGGACGGGCGTCGGGGCGAGGGACGGGAGGCTGCGGAGCTCTCGCTGCGGCCGGCTCCCGGGGATCTGGAGGCAGGCGGTTCAGGGCAGGGCAGTCCTTGGTGAGGTCCCCGGAGCCGGCAGAGGGGCATGAGGTGACGGGCGGGAACCTCCCGCCGGGTGTCGGTGCCCGCTGAGCGCGGCGGGACGGTGGGAGGGAGCGAGGGGAACGGAGCGGCGAAATAGGCGGCAGGTGAGTGCGGGCGTGGCGAGGGTGACCGTGACGTTGGAACAGGAGGAACGGGATGGGCCAGTGCGGTGGGGAGGTGTTTAGTTAGGTTTCCCCCTCCTGCCCTCATGGCCGAGCTCGCGAAGCTGGTGAGAGGCGTGTGACTCTTAGGGCAGGTGGGCTAACGGTCTGTGGCCTGGAGCCGTGTCTCCCGTGCAGCGCCCGTTCCCGGTATTGCAGTCTCTCCGGGAGCGGCGCAGCCCCCTTTTGTCAGGGGGATGTTTAAAAACAGAGCTAAGGTGCGGTTGCAGGCTCGGCGGCGTGGCGAGTGGGGTGCCGCTTTGGCGGAAGCGCGGAAGCTCAGGGCGAGGCCCGGCGGGTTCTGTGTCCGTACGTGCGATTGGGTGTGTCCACCCACGCCAGGCTCAGGGTCCTTCCCGGCCCGAGCGCCCTCCCCGTGGAGAGGAGCCCCGTGGAGCCGTGGCACCCACGCGCTCAGCTTCCCCTTTCTGGACAACGTGGCACAAGAGAAGGAAAAAGAAAACGCACACACAAAAAGACAGCGCAAGGCCTCGCGCCCAATATGCACGTGGCTTTGCGCTTCGGGCGGGGAGGCGATGGGCGGAGGGAATGGCAATTCAAGTGCAGAGCGGGCCGATCGCGTGCTTGCATGCTGCCGCGGGCCGGGGACAGCCGGGGTCGGGACTCGGAGGCGCTGCCTCCGGGTGCCGTCGGCCAGCAGAGCAAGCCGGGCGCGTTAGCCTTCCGGCACCGGGCTGGCGGGCGGCGGTGTTCGTTTTCGGGACTTGCGGCCGTCCCTGCGACAGGGGCGCTTTCCTGCCGCGGCTCTCTGGCAGAAGTTGTTTGACGGGAACCTGAGGAATCCAGCCTAGCAGACCCACCGGTCCTAGTAAAGCCAGGGAAACACAGAAAAGAAATGGAGTTTTTAATTGATACTGGAGTATCTTGTTCTATTTTGAACCAGGAAACGACACCCTCAGATAAAGATTTTGTAACTGTAGTGGGAGCTACTGGCCAACAAAAGAAAGCTTTATTTTTACGGCCAATCAAATATAAGTTAGGAAAACCAGTCGGAATGTATAAGTTCTTCTATATGCCTAGGTCTCCAAAACTGTTACTAAGACGAGACCTGTGAAAACAATTGAAAGCAATCATGACATTCAAACGGGGGAAAGTGAGATTCAAGATAAAAGAGCCGGGATTTTAATTGGCAATGATTCAAACCGACAAGCAAAGCCAAATAGCTCGGGAAATATTGGATCAAGTATTTGCAGGGGTATGGGCTTCGGCAGTTCCTGGTAAATCAAAGAATGCAGAACCAGTGAAAATTAATTTGAAAGCTGGAGCCGGACCAGTCAGAACTAGACCATATCCTCTGAAATTAGAGCATAGAGAAGGGGTAAAAGAAATGACCGGTAACTTTTTGCAGTTTAGGCTGCTGATAGAAGGTGAGTCAGAAGCGAGCACTTCAATCCGGCCTGTAAAGAAACCAGACAGTAAAAGCTATAGGTTAGTGCAAGATTGGAGAGCAATAAACAAAATTACCGCAGATTGACACCCGGTAGTAGCTAACCCTTACACATTGTTAGATAAATGGCGAGATAATCACAAGTGGTCTACCGTGTTGGATTTCAAAGATGCCTTTTTCTGTCTTGCATTAGCCAAAGAGAGTCAGAAGCTTTTTGCTTTTGAGTGGGAAAATCCCTTTAGTGGGAGAAAGACCCAATTAACCTGGGTCGTGTCACCCCGGGGATTCAGGAGCAGCCCTGTGATTTTCGGAAACCAGTTAGCATGAGAACGTGACGCCTGGGAAGCTCTTCCGGGCAATGGGACTTTGTTGTCTCCTTATAGGCACGAAACCCGAAGAGGGTTGCGTGCAATGGACTGTAAGCTGACTGATTTTCTGCGATTAAGTGAGCATGGGGTTTCCCAACAGAAGGCCCGGCTGATGCGGCACCGAGTGACTTATCTGGGATTGGAGATCTCCGGAGGACGGCGAGAGCTGGGGACAGAGCGGAAAGAACCTGTTTGCCGGACACCGGAACCGGCGACGGTGAAAGGGCTGCGGACGTTTCTTGAAAGGACAGGTTGGTGCGGGCTTTGGATTTGTAATGGTGGACTCTCAGTAAAGCCTTTGTACGAACTGTTAAAAGAAAACAGCTCTGAGTTGAATTGGACGGGAGAAGCCGGGAGGGCTTTTTCGCAACTGAAAAAGGAACTGGCGAGGGCTCCGGCCCTGGGCCTCCCAGGTGTCACCAAACCATTTTGGTTGTACTCACACGAAAGGCAAAGTATTGCTTTGGGTGTTCCGGCACGGCGGTTAAGGTCTCCTAAGCGAGCCGCGGTCTGCTTCCCTAAGCAACCAGACGAAGCGAGCAAAGGCTGGCCTGGCTGTCTTTGAGCCGTGGCAGCTGTCGCGCTCGACGTGCGGGAAGCTCGTAAGCTCACTGTGGGACAGCAAATGACTGTATTAGCGTCCCCTGAAATACCAGGCCGTGTGGGTGGAACAAGATGATGGAAATATTGCTACTACTGACATTGTCAATCCAGCTTCTCTCCTCAGTGGATCTGTTTCGGAGCCTGTGGTGTCCGATTGCTCGGAAACAACAGAAGCTGTTTACTCCAGCGGACCGGATCTAAAGGACCAGCCGGCCACTGGAGGATGCCGAAGGCTCCTGGTTCACCGTCGGAAGCAGCTCTGCGTAAAGCGAGAAGTACGTCAAGCCGGGTGTGCGGTGACAACTACCCACAAGGTAATCGAAACTAAACCTTTACCTGCAGAGACTTCTGCCCAGAAAGCTGCGCTCATACGAGCTTTAGAATTATCCAAAGAGAAGGAGGTTAATATTTGCACTGTTTCAAAGTATGTTTTTAGAATGGTGCGTGCCATTTGAAAAGAACAAAGTTTATTAACAGCAGAAGGAAGACAGATTAAATATGATGCTCCAATTGTTGGAAGCTGTGCCGTTGCTAGAAGAGTTGCCATCGTGCGTTGCAAAGGGCATCGAAAGGGAGCAGTGATCAGGAAACTGGAAATAAATTGGCAGATCGCAGATTATACTGCTAGACAAGCAGTGTCACGGCCCCCCTGCCCTGCCTGGCCTCGCTGGCTTTTGTGTTGTTCCGTGGCGGTCCTTCTCCCGCCCTTTCTAACTGCTTTCCCCTCGCTCCCCCAGCCAGCCATCCCCTCTTTCTTTTCTCTCTTCCTGGGTGTTTTTTTCTTTCTGCGTATCTCTCTCCAGCGGCCCAGCGCCGTTGGTTTGGTTCGTTTTTTTCCGCTCCGGCGCTGTCGCGCTCTCTGTGCCTCTTTCCCCTGGCTGTCGCTCTGTGGTGCTCCTCGTGTCTGTGTTTTTGCAATTCCTCCGTCTCTGTCCTGCAGCCCATGCTATTGTCCTGCTCCCTGTCGTCGTTTCTCTCCCTGCATTCTGCCCCCGTCCTTTTTTCCCTTCCTCGCTCCATCTCTCGGTCCTGCTCCCTGCCCGCCCCCGTTCCTGTTTCTCTGCCCTTCTCCTTGTCTTTCCCCTCGTTTCTCTGTCCCGTTGCCTCTTTGTTTTTGTTTCCGTGACGGTCTGCCCCGCTCCCTGTCCCGCGGCCCGGCGCCCGTTTCTCCTTGGTCTGTCTCTCCCGCTGCCCATTCTAGGAGTTTTCCCCACCGTCTGTGTCCTGCTGCTGGTCTCTGATCTTGGCCTCTCCTTCCCTTTGCCCTGCCTCCCTGTCCCTTTTGCCTCTCTCTCTGTGTCGCCTTGTCTTGCTCCCTGTCCCTGTCTTTCTCTGACAAGCTGACCTGCTCCTTGCCCTCCTTTTTCGTGGAATCACAGGCTCATTCTGCTTGGAAAAGACACGTGCAATTTTATAATCTCTCGACTGTTTCGAGAAACTGCTTGGAAGAGATCATTCCTTTTCTTGTTTTCTTTTCTTTTTTTTTTTCTTTTCTGCTCGTTTGTTTGCAGCGAGGCAGCTCGCGAGGACAGGTGAGCTGCTGGACTCTTGAACAAAAACGTTGAGGGCGAGGAAGGGAATCCTGGCTACGCTTAGGCTTGGGGAAGTGTACGTGGGTATGCGTGTCTGTCATCCGCGCGGCTCTGGGAAAGCGCGTTCCAGGGCAGCTGAAGCTGCCCGCGGGTCAAGAAGAAGGGCCGGGGGTCTGAAAAGAAGCGGGCGTGCTGCGGCGGCGCGGGGGGCGCGGCGCGCCCGCGCTCGGTGCTGCCGTCTGGTGGCCACAGGCCGGTACTGCAGCTGGGAAGCAGCGCCCTGTGCCCGTGCCGGGGCGGGGCCGAGGGGGGCGCTGCCGCTGCGGGCGGGGTCGTGGCCGTGGCTGTCAGAAAGCGGGGGGGGCAGCGGTCGGACCGGCCGCCGGGAAAAAAAGAGAGGCCCCTGGCTGTCGTGGGGCAGCCCCGCTGCGAGGGGGCACGGGCGAGGAGGCGGCAGCGGTGGCGGCGTCTTCTCGGTCCCGGGCAGAGGGGGGAGAAACCTGCCGGCCGGCGCTCCTTAGGGTTGAGCGTTTCTCTTGTCTTTGTTGACAGTGAATTTATGGGCACACTGGAAATAGCCTTGAATGTTTAAACGTAGAACGGAATTTTTAGTGAGAAGTGGCATGGGTATAGTTAATTTTGGAGCACCTGGGTGCCAGTTGGAATGTAAGGAATGAAACGGGATGGAAAGTAGTAATCGAACCTGGGGTTTACTTGTGGGTTTTTTTCCTCGTTAATATGTCGATGGCATGTTGTCCTGCGGCTCGATCCCCGTTCTGTTTAGTGGAGTCTTCAATTGAGGACATTCAGGTAAAAAAATGTGTCCTTCCAGAAAAGGACTAATTGTTCGTAGGGCTGAGAGAGGCTTTTAAGTACGTGATCAGAATCGAAGCTGAATACTACTTTACGATGCTGCTGTTGGTCTTCGCTTTCGTTTGTTTCCCCGCCGCTCCCTAATGTTTGGGAGCTCCAAGTCGGATTTTATTTTTGTTCAATGACTAAGACGTGTTTTTTCCCCCGGGAGGGGCTGTGCTTCAAAATGAATGTGTTTGCTCACAAATGTGCAAGTCCGTTGGTGTAAGACAAACAGAAACCCACCGTAGTCAAGTTCGAAGCTTGTGTCTGGGAGATGGATGGTTTAATTTTACGAGTTCACGCCTATGCAATTTTAGCGCCGGAGGAAAATGAAAGCTAAGGGCTTTTTGTGGTGTGGGTAGGCATCCGCACACCTTTTTAGGATAAGCGAATGACCGCGGTTTGTTCTTTACTTTTTAGTTTCCATCTTTGAAGCTGCACGGCCAAATGCGCTCGGGGTCCCCGCAGGGCGGCGAGCAGGCGAGTGAGGATGCAGAGCGGGCCAATCAGACGGCGCGAGCAAGGTTGAGGGGCGGAGCGCTGATAGGCGGCGAGAATGGCGATTGACGTGCGTAGGCAGCCAATGAGGTTGGCGGAGGGGCGGTGCTTGCGAAGTCCCTACTGCGCATGCCCAAGTGGGCGCAGTCCTCAGTCAGGTCCGGCGCAGGCGCGGGCTTGTGGGGGCGGAGCGCGGGAAGGAGCATCCAATAGGAGGGCAGCGCGGTGGGGTGGAAAGCAGCCAATGAGAGCGCGCCGACTCAATCCAGTTGGAATAGCTAGCTCCCTGGCAAGCGTGTCCGTGGTGTCTCGGGGGGGTACCGGGAATGAACGGGACGGGCGTCGGGGCGAGGGACGGGAGGCTGCGGAGCTCTCGCTGCGGCCGGCTCCCGGGGATCTGGAGGCAGGCGGTTCAGGGCAGGGCAGTCCTTGGTGAGGTCCCCGGAGCCGGCAGAGGGGCATGAGGTGACGGGCGGGAACCTCCCGCCGGGTGTCGGTGCCCGCTGAGCGCGGTGGGACGGTAGGAGGGAGCGAGGGGAACGGAGCGGCGAAATAGGCGGCAGGTGAGTGCGGGCGTGGCGAGGGTGACCGTGACGTTGGAACAGGAGGAACGGGATGGGCCAGTGCGGTGGGGAGGTGTTTAGTTAGGTTTCCCCCTCCTGCCCTCATGGCCGAGCTCGCGAAGCTGGTGAGAGGCGTGTGACTCTTAGGGCAGGTGGGCTAACGGTCTGTGGCCTGGAGCCGTGTCTCCCGTGCAGCGCCCGTTCCCGGTATTGCAGTCTCTCCGGGAACGGCGCAGCCCCCTTTTGTCAGGGGGATGTTTAAAAACAGAGCTAAGGTGCGGTTGCAGCCTCGGCGGCGTGGCGAGTGGGGTGCCGCTTTGGCGGAAGTGCGGAAGCTCAGGGCGAGGCCCGGCGGGTTCTGTGTCCGTACGTGCGATTGGGTGTGTCCACCCACGCCAGGCTCAGGGTCCTTCCCGGCCCGAGCGCCCTCCCCGTGGAGAGGAGCCCCGTGGAGCCGTGGCACCCACGCGCTCAGCTTCCCCTTTCTGGACAACGTGGCACAAGAGAAGGAAAAAGAAAACGCACACACAAAAAGACAGCGCAAGGCCTCGCGCCCAATATGCACGTGGCTTTGCGCTTCGGGCGGGGAGGCGATGGGCGGAGGGAATGGCAATTCAAGTGCAGAGCGGGCCGATCGCGTGCTTGCATGCTGCCGCGGGCCGGGGACAGCCGGGGTCGGGACTCGGAGGCGCTGCCTCTGGGTGCCGTCGGCCAGCAGAGCAAGCCGGGCGCGTTAGCCTTCCGGCACCGGGCTGGCGGGCGGCGGTATTCGTTTTCGGGACTTGCGGCCGTCCCTGCGACAGGGGCGCTTTCCTGCCGCGGCTCTCTGGCAGAAGTTGATTGACGGGAACCTGAGGAATCCAGCCTAGCAGATCCACCGGTCCTAGTAAAGCCAGGGAAACACAGAAAAGAAATGGAGTTTTTAATTGATACTGGAGTATCTTGTTCTATTTTGAACCAGGAAACGATACCCTCAGATAAAGATTTTGTAACTGTAGTGGGAGCTACTGGCCAACAAAAGAAAGCTTTATTTTTACGGCCAATCAAATATAAGTTAGGAAAACCAGTCGGAATGTATAAGTTCTTCTATATGCCTAGGTCTCCAAAACTGTTACTAAGACGAGACCTGTGAAAACAATTGAAAGCAATCATGACATTCAAACGGGGGAAAGTGAGATTCAAGATAAAAGAGCCGGGATTTTAATTGGCAATGATTCAAACCGACAAGCAAAGCCAAATAGCTCGGGAAATATTGGATCAAGTATTTGCAGGGGTATGGGCTTCGGCAGTTCCTGGTAAATCAAAGAATGCAGAACCAGTGAAAATTAATTTGAAAGCTGGAGCCGGACCAGTCAGAACTAGACCATATCCTCTGAAATTAGAGCATAGAGAAGGGGTAAAAGAAATGACCGGTAACTTTTTGCAGTTTAGGCTGCTGATAGAAGGTGAGTCAGAAGCGAGCACTTCAATCCGGCCTGTAAAGAAACCAGACAGTAAAAGCTATAGGTTAGTGCAAGATTGGAGAGCAATAAACAAAATTACCGCAGATTGACACCCGGTAGTAGCTAACCCTTACACATTGTTAGATAAATGGCGAGATAATCACAAGTGGTCTACCGTGTTGGATTTCAAAGATGCCTTTTTCTGTCTTGCATTAGCCAAAGAGAGTCAGAAGCTTTTTGCTTTTGAGTGGGAAAATCCCTTTAGTGGGAGAAAGACCCAATTAACCTGGGTCGTGTCACCCCGGGGATTCAGGAGCAGCCCTGTGATTTTCGGAAACCAGTTAGCATGAGAACGTGACGCCTGGGAAGCTCTTCCGGGCAATGGGACTTTGTTGTCTCCTTATAGGCACGAAACCCGAAGAGGGTTGCGTGCAATGGACTGTAAGCTGACTGATTTTCTGCGATTAAGTGAGCATGGGGTTTCCCAACAGAAGGCCCGGCTGATGCGGCACCGAGTGACTTATCTGGGATTGGAGATCTCCGGAGGACGGCGAGAGCTGGGGAGAGAGCGGAAAGAACCTGTTTGCCGGACGCCGGAACCGGCGACGGTGAAAGGGCTGCGGACGTTTCTTGAAAGGACAGGTTGGTGCGGGCTTTGGATTTGTAATGGTGGACTCTCAGTAAAGCCTTTGTACGAACTGTTAAAAGAAAACAGCTCCGAGTTGAATTGGACGGGAGAAGCCGGGAGGGCTTTTTCGCAACTGAAAAAGGAACTGGCGAGGGCTCCGGCCCTGGGCCTCCCAGGTGTCACCAAACCATTTTGGTTGTACTCACACGAAAGGCAAAGTATTGCTTTGGGTGTTCCGGCACGGCGGTTAAGGTCTCCTAAGCGAGCCGCGGTCTGCTTCCCTAAGCAACCAGACGAAGCGAGCAAAGGCTGGCCTGGCTGTCTTTGAGCCGTGGCAGCTGTCGCGCTCGACGTGCGGGAAGCTCGTAAGCTCACTGTGGGACAGCAAATGACTGTATTAGCGTCCCCTGAAATACCAGGCCGTGTGGGTGGAACAAGATGATGGAAATATTGCTACTACTGACATTGTCAATCCAGCTTCTCTCCTCAGTGGATCTGTTTCGGAGCCTGTGGTGTCCGATTGCTCGGAAACAACAGAAGCTGTTTACTCCAGCGGACCGGATCTAAAGGACCAGCCGGCCACTGGAGGATGCCGAAGGCTCCTGGTTCACCGTCGGAAGCAGCTCTGCGTAAAGCGAGAAGTACGTCAAGCCGGGTGTGCGGTGACAACTACCCACAAGGTAATCGAAACTAAACCTTTACCTGCAGAGACTTCTGCCCAGAAAGCTGCGCTCATACGAGCTTTAGAATTATCCAAAGAGAAGGAGGTTAATATTTGCACTGTTTCAAAGTATGTTTTTAGAATGGTGCGTGCCATTTGAAAAGAACAAAGTTTATTAACAGCAGAAGGAAGACAGATTAAATATGATGCTCCAATTGTTGGAAGCTGTGCCGTTGCTAGAAGAGTTGCCATCGTGCGTTGCAAAGGGCATCGAAAGGGAGCAGTGATCAGGAAACTGGAAATAAATTGGCAGATCGCAGATTATACTGCTAGACAAGCAGTGTCACGGCCCCCCTGCCCTGCCTGGCCTCGCTGGCTTTTGTGTTGTTCCGTGGCGGTCCTTCTCCCGCCCTTTCTAACTGCTTTCCCCTCGCTCCCCCAGCCAGCCATCCCCTCTTTCTTTTCTCTCTTCCTGGGTGTTTTTTTCTTTCTGCGTATCTCTCTCCAGCGGCCCAGCGCCGTTGGTTTGGTTCGTTTTTTTCCGCTCCGGCGCTGTCGCGCTCTCTGTGCCTCTTTCCCCTGGCTGTCGCTCTGTGGTGCTCCTCGTGTCTGTGTTTTTGCAATTCCTCCGTCTCTGTCCTGCAGCCCATGCTATTGTCCTGCTCCCTGTCGTCGTTCCTCTCCCTGCATTCTGCCCCCGTCCTTTTTTCCCTTCCTCGCTCCATCTCTCGGTCCTGCTCCCTGCCCGCCCCCGTTCCTGTTTCTCTGCCCTTCTCCTTGTCTTTCCCCTCGTTTCTCTGTCCCGTTGCCTCTTTGTTTTTGTTTCCGTGACGGTCTGCCCCGCTCCCTGTCCCGCGGCCCGGCGCCCGTTTCTCCTTGGTCTGTCTCTCCCGCTGCCCATTCTAGGAGTTTTCCCCACCGTCTGTGTCCTGCTGCTGGTCTCTGATCTTGGCCTCTCCTTCCCTTTGCCCTGCCTCCCTGTCCCTTTTGCCTCTCTCTCTGTGTCGCCTTGTCTTGCTCCCTGTCCCTGTCTTTCTCTGACAAGCTGACCTGCTCCTTGCCCTCCTTTTTCGTGGAATCACAGGCTCATTCTGCTTGGAAAAGACACGTGCAATTTTATAATCTCTCGACTGTTTCGAGAAACTGCTTGGAAGAGATCATTCCTTTTCTTGTTTTCTTTTCTTTTTTTTTTTCTTTTCTGCTCGTTTGTTTGCAGCGAGGCAGCTCGCGAGGACAGGTGAGCTGCTGGACTCCTGAACAAAAACGTTGAGGGCGAGGAAGGGAATCCTGGCTACGCTTAGGCTTGGGGAAGTGTACGTGGGTATGCGTGTCTGTCATCCGCGCGGCTCTGGGAAAGCGCGTTCCAGGGCAGCTGAAGCTGCCCGCGGGTCAAGAAGAAGGGCCGGGGGTCTGAAAAGAAGCGGGCGCGCTGCGGCGGCGCGGGGGGCGCGGCGCGCCCGCGCTCGGTGCTGCCGTCTGGTGGCCACAGGCCGGTACTGCAGCTGGGAAGCAGCGCCCTGTGCCCGTGCCGGGGCGGGGCCGAGGGGGGCGCTGCCGCTGCGGGCGGGGTCGTGGCCGTGGCCGTCAGAAAGCGGGGGGGGCAGCGGTCGGACCGGCCGCCGGGAAAAAAAGAGAGGCCCCTGGCTGTCGTGGGGCAGCCCCGCTGCGAGGGGGCACGGGCGAGGAGGCGGCAGGAGGCGGCAGCGGTGGCGGCGTCTTCTCGGTCCCGGGCAGAGGGGGGAGAAACCTGCCGGCCGGCGCTCCTTAGGGTTGAGCGTTTCTCTTGTCTTTGTTGACAGTGAATTTATGGGCACACTGGAAATAGCCTTGAATGTTTAAACGTAGAACGGAATTTTTAGTGAGAAGTGGCATGGGTATAGTTAATTTTGGAGCACCTGGGTGCCAGTTGGAATGTAAGGAATGAAACGGGATGGAAAGTAGTAATCGAACCTGGGGTTTACTTGTGGGTTTTTTTCCTCGTTAATATGTCGATGGCATGTTGTCCTGCGGCTCGATCCCCGTTCTGTTTAGTGGAGTCTTCAATTGAGGACATTCAGGTAAAAAAATGTGTCCTTCCAGAAAAGGACTAATTGTTCGTAGGGCTGAGAGAGGCTTTTAAGTACGTGATCAGAATCGAAGCTGAATACTACTTTACGATGCTGCTGTTGGTCTTCGCTTTCGTTTGTTTCCCCGCCGCTCCCTAATGTTTGGGAGCTCCAAGTCGGATTTTATTTTTGTTCAATGACTAAGACGTGTTTTTTCCCCCGGGAGGGGCTGTGCTTCAAAATGAATGTGTTTGCTCACAAATGTGCAAGTCCGTTGGTGTAAGACAAACAGAAACCCACCGTAGTCAAGTTCGAAGCGTGTGTCTGGGAGATGGATGGTTTAATTTTACGAGTTCACGCCTATGCAATTTTAGCGCCGGAGGAAAATGAAAGCTAAGGGCTTTTTGTGGTGTGGGTAGGCATCCGCACACCTTTTTAGGATAAGCGAATGACCGCGGTTTGTTCTTTACTTTTTAGTTTCCATCTTTGAAGCTGCACGGCCAAATGCGCTCGGGGTCCCCGCAGGGCGGCGAGCAGGCGAGTGAGGATGCAGAGCGGGCCAATCAGACGGCGCGAGCAAGGTTGAGGGGCGGAGCGCTGATAGGCGGCGAGAATGGCGATTGACGTGCGTAGGCAGCCAATGAGGTTGGCGGAGGGGCGGTGCTTGCGAAGTCCCTACTGCGCATGCCCAAGTGGGCGCAGTCCTCAGTCAGGTCCGGCGCAGGCGCGGGCTTGTGGGGGCGGAGCGCGGGAAGGAGCATCCAATAGGAGGGCAGCGCGGTGGGGTGGAAAGCAGCCAATGAGAGCGCGCCGACTCAATCCAGTTGGAATAGCTAGCTCCCTGGCAAGCGTGTCCGTGGTGTCTCGGGGGGGTACCGGGAATGAACGGGACGGGCGTCGGGGCGAGGGACGGGAGGCTGCGGAGCTCTCGCTGCGGCCGGCTCCCGGGGATCTGGAGGCAGGCGGTTCAGGGCAGGGCAGTCCTTGGTGAGGTCCCCGGAGCCGGCAGAGGGGCATGAGGTGACGGGCGGGAACCTCCCGCCGGGTGTCGGTGCCCGCTGAGCGCGGCGGGACGGTGGGAGGGAGCGAGGGGAACGGAGCGGCGAAATAGGCGGCAGGTGAGTGCGGGCGTGGCGAGGGTGACCGTGACGTTGGAACAGGAGGAACGGGATGGGCCAGTGCGGTGGGGAGGTGTTTAGTTAGGTTTCCCCCTCCTGCCCTCATGGCCGAGCTCGCGAAGCTGGTGAGAGGCGTGTGACTCTTAGGGCAGGTGGGCTAACGGTCTGTGGCCTGGAGCCGTGTCTCCCGTGCAGCGCCCGTTCCCGGTATTGCAGTCTCTCCGGGAACGGCGCAGCCCCCTTTTGTCAGGGGGATGTTTAAAAACAGAGCTAAGGTGCGGTTGCAGCCTCGGCGGCGTGGCGAGTGGGGTGCCGCTTTGGCGGAAGTGCGGAAGCTCAGGGCGAGGCCCGGCGGGTTCTGTGTCCGTACGTGCGATTGGGTGTGTCCACCCACGCCAGGCTCAGGGTCCTTCCCGGCCCGAGCGCCCTCCCCGTGGAGAGGAGCCCCGTGGAGCCGTGGCACCCACGCGCTCAGCTTCCCCTTTCTGGACAACGTGGCACAAGAGAAGGAAAAAGAAAACGCACACACAAAAAGACAGCGCAAGGCCTCGCGCCCAATATGCACGTGGCTTTGCGCTTCGGGCGGGGAGGCGATGGGCGGAGGGAATGGCAATTCAAGTGCAGAGCGGGCCGATCGCGTGCTTGCATGCTGCCGCGGGCCGGGGACAGCCGGGGTCGGGACTCGGAGGCGCTGCCTCTGGGTGCCGTCGGCCAGCAGAGCAAGCCGGGCGCGTTAGCCTTCCGGCACCGGGCTGGCGGGCGGCGGTATTCGTTTTCGGGACTTGCGGCCGTCCCTGCGACAGGGGCGCTTTCCTGCCGCGGCTCTCTGGCAGAAGTTGATTGACGGGAACCTGAGGAATCCAGCCTAGCAGATCCACCGGTCCTAGTAAAGCCAGGGAAACACAGAAAAGAAATGGAGTTTTTAATTGATACTGGAGTATCTTGTTCTATTTTGAACCAGGAAACGATACCCTCAGATAAAGATTTTGTAACTGTAGTGGGAGCTACTGGCCAACAAAAGAAAGCTTTATTTTTACGGCCAATCAAATATAAGTTAGGAAAACCAGTCGGAATGTATAAGTTCTTCTATATGCCTAGGTCTCCAAAACTGTTACTAAGACGAGACCTGTGAAAACAATTGAAAGCAATCATGACATTCAAACGGGGGAAAGTGAGATTCAAGATAAAAGAGCCGGGATTTTAATTGGCAATGATTCAAACCGACAAGCAAAGCCAAATAGCTCGGGAAATATTGGATCAAGTATTTGCAGGGGTATGGGCTTCGGCAGTTCCTGGTAAATCAAAGAATGCAGAACCAGTGAAAATTAATTTGAAAGCTGGAGCCGGACCAGTCAGAACTAGACCATATCCTCTGAAATTAGAGCATAGAGAAGGGGTAAAAGAAATGACCGGTAACTTTTTGCAGTTTAGGCTGCTGATAGAAGGTGAGTCAGAAGCGAGCACTTCAATCCGGCCTGTAAAGAAACCAGACAGTAAAAGCTATAGGTTAGTGCAAGATTGGAGAGCAATAAACAAAATTACCGCAGATTGACACCCGGTAGTAGCTAACCCTTACACATTGTTAGATAAATGGCGAGATAATCACAAGTGGTCTACCGTGTTGGATTTCAAAGATGCCTTTTTCTGTCTTGCATTAGCCAAAGAGAGTCAGAAGCTTTTTGCTTTTGAGTGGGAAAATCCCTTTAGTGGGAGAAAGACCCAATTAACCTGGGTCGTGTCACCCCGGGGATTCAGGAGCAGCCCTGTGATTTTCGGAAACCAGTTAGCATGAGAACGTGACGCCTGGGAAGCTCTTCCGGGCAATGGGACTTTGTTGTCTCCTTATAGGCACGAAACCCGAAGAGGGTTGCGTGCAATGGACTGTAAGCTGACTGATTTTCTGCAATTAAGTGAGCATGGGGTTTCCCAACAGAAGGCCCGGCTGATGCGGCACCGAGTGACTTATCTGGGATTGGAGATCTCCGGAGGACGGCGAGAGCTGGGGACAGAGCGGAAAGAACCTGTTTGCCGGACGCCGGAACCGGCGACGGTGAAAGGGCTGCGGACGTTTCTTGAAAGGACAGGTTGGTGCGGGCTTTGGATTTGTAATGGTGGACTCTCAGTTAAGCCTTTGTACGAACTGTTAAAAGAAAACAGCTCCGAGTTGAATTGGACGGGAGAAGCCGGGAGGGCTTTTTCGCAACTGAAAAAGGAACTGGCGAGGGCTCCGGCCCTGGGCCTCCCAGGTGTCACCAAACCATTTTGGTTGTACTCACACGAAAGGCAAAGTATTGCTTTGGGTGTTCCGGCACGGCGGTTAAGGTCTCCTAAGCGAGCCGCGGTCTGCTTCCCTAAGCAACCAGACGAAGCGAGCAAAGGCCGGCCTGGCTGTCTTTGAGCCGTGGCAGCTGTCGCGCTCGACGTGCGGGAAGCTCGTAAGCTCACTGTGGGACAGCAAATGACTGTATTAGCGTCCCCTGAAATACCAGGCCGTGTGGGTGGAACAAGATGATGGAAATATTGCTACTACTGACATTGTCAATCCAGCTTCTCTCCTCAGTGGATCTGTTTCGGAGCCTGTGGTGTCCGACTGCTCGGAAACAACAGAAGCTGTTTACTCCAGCGGACCGGATCTAAAGGACCAGCCGGCCACTGGAGGATGCCGAAGGCTCCTGGTTCACCGTCGGAAGCAGCTCTGCGTAAAGCGAGATGTACGTCAAGCCGGGTGTGCGGTGACAACTACCCACAAGGTAATCGAAACTAAACCTTTACCTGCAGAGACTTCTGCCCAGAAAGCTGCGCTCATACGAGCTTTAGAATTATCCAAAGAGAAGGAGGTTAATATTTGCACTGTTTCAAAGTATGTTTTTAGAATGGTGCGTGCCATTTGAAAAGAACAAAGTTTATTAACAGCAGAAGGAAGACAGATTAAATATGATGCTCCAATTGTTGGAAGCTGTGCCGTTGCTAGAAGAGTTGCCATCGTGCGTTGCAAAGGGCATCGAAAGGGAGCAGTGATCAGGAAACTGGAAATAAATTGGCAGATCGCAGATTATACTGCTAGACAAGCAGTGTCACGGCCCCCCTGCCCTGCCTGGCCTCGCTGGCTTTTGTGTTGTTCCGTGGCGGTCCTTCTCCCGCCCTTTCTAACTGCTTTCCCCTCGCTCCCCCAGCCAGCCATCCCCTCTTTCTTTTCTCTCTTCCTGGGTGTTTTTTTCTTTCTGCGTATCTCTCTCCAGCGGCCCAGCGCCGTTGGTTTGGTTCGTTTTTTTCCGCTCCGGCGCTGTCGCGCTCTCTGTGCCTCTTTCCCCTGGCTGTCGCTCTGTGGTGCTCCTCGTGTCTGTGTTTTTGCAATTCCTCCGTCTCTGTCCTGCAGCCCATGCTATTGTCCTGCTCCCTGTCGTCGTTCCTCTCCCTGCATTCTGCCCCCGTCCTTTTTTCCCTTCCTCGCTCCATCTCTCGGTCCTGCTCCCTGCCCGCCCCCGTTCCTGTTTCTCTGCCCTTCTCCTTGTCTTTCCCCTCGTTTCTCTGTCCCGTTGCCTCTTTGTTTTTGTTTCCGTGACGGTCTGCCCTGCTCCCTGTCCCGCGGCCCGGCGCCCGTTTCTCCTTGGTCTGTCTCTCCCGCTGCCCATTCTAGGAGTTTTCCCCACCGTCTGTGTCCTGCTGCTGGTCTCTGATCTTGGCCTCTCCTTCCCTTTGCCCTGCCTCCCTGTCCCTTTTGCCTCTCTCTCTGTGTCGCTTTGTCTTGCTCCCTGTCCCTGTCTTTCTCTGACAAGCTGACCTGCTCCTTGCCCTCCTTTTTCGTGGAATCACAGGCTCATTCTGCTTGGAAAAGACACGTGCAATTTTATAATCTCTCGACTGTTTCGAGAAACTGCTTGGAAGAGATCATTCCTTTTCTTGTTTTCTTTTCTTTTTTTTTTTCTTTTCTGCTCGTTTGTTTGCAGCGAGGCAGCTCGCGAGGACAGGTGAGCTGCTGGACTCTTGAACAAAAACGTTGAGGGCGAGGAAGGGAATCCTGGCTACGCTTAGGCTTGGGGAAGTGTACGTGGGTATGCGTGTCTGTCATCCGCGCGGCTCTGGGAAAGCGCGTTCCAGGGCAGCTGAAGCTGCCCGCGGGTCAAGAAGAAGGGCCGGGGGTCTGAAAAGAAGCGGGCGTGCTGCGGCGGCGCGGGGGGCGCGGCGCGCCCGCGCTCGGTGCTGCCGTCTGGTGGCCACAGGCCGGTACTGCAGCTGGGAAGCAGCGCCCTGTGCCCGTGCCGGGGCGGGGCCGAGGGGGGCGCTGCCGCTGCGGGCGGGGTCGTGGCCGTGGCCGTCAGAAAGCGGGGGGGGCAGCGGTCGGACCGGCCGCCGGGAAAAAAAGAGAGGCCCCTGGCTGTCGTGGGGCAGCCCCGCTGCGAGGGGGCACGGGCGAGGAGGCGGCAGCGGTGGCGGCGTCTTCTCGGTCCCGGGCAGAGGGGGGAGAAACCTGCCGGCCGGCGCTCCTTAGGGTTGAGCGTTTCTCTTGTCTTTGTTGACAGTGAATTTATGGGCACACTGGAAATAGCCTTGAATGTTTAAACGTAGAACGGAATTTTTAGTGAGAAGTGGCATGGGTATAGTTAATTTTGGAGCACCTGGGTGCCAGTTGGAATGTAAGGAATGAAACGGGATGGAAAGTAGTAATCGAACCTGGGGTTTACTTGTGGGTTTTTTTCCTCGTTAATATATCGATGGCATGTTGTCCTGCGGCTCGATCCCCGTTCTGTTTAGTGGAGTCTTCAATTGAGGACATTCAGGTAAAAAAATGTGTCCTTCCAGAAAAGGACTAATTGTTCGTAGGGCTGAGAGAGGCTTTTAAGTACGTGATCAGAATCGAAGCTGAATACTACTTTACGATGCTGCTGTTGGTCTTCGCTTTCGTTTGTTTCCCCGCCGCTCCCTAATGTTTGGGAGCTCCAAGTCGGATTTTATTTTTGTTCAATGACTAAGACGTGTTTTTTCCCCCGGGAGGGGCTGTGCTTCAAAATGAATGTGTTTGCTCACAAATGTGCAAGTCCGTTGGTGTAAGACAAACAGAAACCCACCGTAGTCAAGTTCGAAGCTTGTGTCTGGGAGATGGATGGTTTAATTTTACGAGTTCACGCCTATGCAATTTTAGCGCCGGAGGAAAATGAAAGCTAAGGGCTTTTTGTGGTGTGGGTAGGCATCCGCACACCTTTTTAGGATAAGCGAATGACCGCGGTTTGTTCTTTACTTTTTAGTTTCCATCTTTGAAGCTGCACGGCCAAATGCGCTCGGGGTCCCCGCAGGGCGGCGAGCAGGCGAGTGAGGATGCAGAGCGGGCCAATCAGACGGCGCGAGCAAGGTTGAGGGGCGGAGCGCTGATAGGCGGCGAGAATGGCGATTGACGTGCGTAGGCAGCCAATGAGGTTGGCGGAGGGGCGGTGCTTGCGAAGTCCCTACTGCGCATGCCCAAGTGGGCGCAGTCCTCAGTCAGGTCCGGCGCAGGCGCGGGCTTGTGGGGGCGGAGCGCGGGAAGGAGCATCCAATAGGAGGGCAGCGCGGTGGGGTGGAAAGCAGCCAATGAGAGCGCGCCGACTCAATCCAGTTGGAATAGCTAGCTCCCTGGCAAGCGTGTCCGTGGTGTCTCCGGGGGGTACCGGGAATGAACGGGACGGGCGTCGGGGCGAGGGACGGGAGGCTGCGGAGCTCTCGCTGCGGCCGGCTCCCGGGGATCTGGAGGCAGGCGGTTCAGGGCAGGGCAGTCCTTGGTGAGGTCCCCGGAGCCGGCAGAGGGGCATGAGGTGACGGGCGGGAACCTCCCGCCGGGTGTCGGTGCCCGCTGAGCGCGGCGGGACGGTGGGAGGGAGCGAGGGGAACGGAGCGGCGAAATAGGCGGCAGGTGAGTGCGGGCGTGGCGAGGGTGACCGTGACGTTGGAACAGGAGGAACGGGATGGGCCAGTGCGGTGGGGAGGTGTTTAGTTAGGTTTCCCCCTCCTGCCCTCATGGCCGAGCTCGCGAAGCTGGTGAGAGGCGTGTGACTCTTAGGGCAGGTGGGCTAACGGTCTGTGGCCTGGAGCCGTGTCTCCCGTGCAGCGCCCGTTCCCGGTATTGCAGTCTCTCCGGGAACGGCGCAGCCCCCTTTTGTCAGGGGGATGTTTAAAAACAGAGCTAAGGTGCGGTTGCAGCCTCGGCGGCGTGGCGAGTGGGGTGCCGCTTTGGCGGAAGTGCGGAAGCTCAGGGCGAGGCCCGGCGGGTTCTGTGTCCGTACGTGCGATTGGGTGTGTCCACCCACGCCAGGCTCAGGGTCCTTCCCGGCCCGAGCGCCCTCCCCGTGGAGAGGAGCCCCGTGGAGCCGTGGCACCCACGCGCTCAGCTTCCCCTTTCTGGACAACGTGGCACAAGAGAAGGAAAAAGAAAACGCACACACAAAAAGACAGCGCAAGGCCTCGCGCCCAATATGCACGTGGCTTTGCGCTTCGGGCGGGGAGGCGATGGGCGGAGGGAATGGCAATTCAAGTGCAGAGCGGGCCGATCGCGTGCTTGCATGCTGCCGCGGGCCGGGGACAGCCGGGGTCGGGACTCGGAGGCGCTGCCTCTGGGTGCCGTCGGCCAGCAGAGCAAGCCGGGCGCGTTAGCCTTCCGGCACCGGGCTGGCGGGCGGCGGTATTCGTTTTCGGGACTTGCGGCCGTCCCTGCGACAGGGGCGCTTTCCTGCCGCGGCTCTCTGGCAGAAGTTGATTGACGGGAACCTGAGGAATCCAGCCTAGCAGATCCACCGGTCCTAGTAAAGCCAGGGAAACACAGAAAAGAAATGGAGTTTTTAATTGATACTGGAGTATCTTGTTCTATTTTGAACCAGGAAACGACACCCTCAGATAAAGATTTTGTAACTGTAGTGGGAGCTACTGGCCAACAAAAGAAAGCTTTATTTTTACGGCCAATCAAATATAAGTTAGGAAAACCAGTCGGAATGTATAAGTTCTTCTATATGCCTAGGTCTCCAAAACTGTTACTAAGACGAGACCTGTGAAAACAATTGAAAGCAATCATGACATTCAAACGGGGGAAAGTGAGATTCAAGATAAAAGAGCCGGGATTTTAATTGGCAATGATTCAAACCGACAAGCAAAGCCAAATAGCTCGGGAAATATTGGATCAAGTATTTGCAGGGGTATGGGCTTCGGCAGTTCCTGGTAAATCAAAGAATGCAGAACCAGTGAAAATTAATTTGAAAGCTGGAGCCGGACCAGTCAGAACTAGACCATATCCTCTGAAATTAGAGCATAGAGAAGGGGTAAAAGAAATGACCGGTAACTTTTTGCAGTTTAGGCTGCTGATAGAAGGTGAGTCAGAAGCGAGCACTTCAATCCGGCCTGTAAAGAAACCAGACAGTAAAAGCTATAGGTTAGTGCAAGATTGGAGAGCAATAAACAAAATTACCGCAGATTGACACCCGGTAGTAGCTAACCCTTACACATTGTTAGATAAATGGCGAGATAATCACAAGTGGTCTACCGTGTTGGATTTCAAAGATGCCTTTTTTTGTCTTGCATTAGCCAAAGAGAGTCAGAAGCTTTTTGCTTTTGAGTGGGAAAATCCCTTTAGTGGGAGAAAGACCCAATTAACCTGGGTCGTGTCACCCCGGGGATTCAGGAGCAGCCCTGTGATTTTCGGAAACCAGTTAGCATGAGAACGTGACGCCTGGGAAGCTCTTCCGGGCAATGGGACTTTGTTGTCTCCTTATAGGCACGAAACCCGAAGAGGGTTGCGTGCAATGGACTGTAAGCTGACTGATTTTCTGCGATTAAGTGAGCATGGGGTTTCCCAACAGAAGGCCCGGCTGATGCGGCACCGAGTGACTTATCTGGGATTGGAGATCTCCGGAGGACGGCGAGAGCTGGGGACAGAGCGGAAAGAACCTGTTTGCCGGACGCCGGAACCGGCGACGGTGAAAGGGCTGCGGACGTTTCTTGAAAGGACAGGTTGGTGCGGGCTTTGGATTTGTAATGGTGGACTCTCAGTAAAGCCTTTGTACGAACTGTTAAAAGAAAACAGCTCCGAGTTGAATTGGACGGGAGAAGCCGGGAGGGCTTTTTCGCAACTGAAAAAGGAACTGGCGAGGGCTCCGGCCCTGGGCCTCCCAGGTGTCACCAAACCATTTTGGTTGTACTCACACGAAAGGCAAAGTATTGCTTTGGGTGTTCCGGCACGGCGGTTAAGGTCTCCTAAGCGAGCCGCGGTCTGCTTCCCTAAGCAACCAGACGAAGCGAGCAAAGGCCGGCCTGGCTGTCTTTGAGCCGTGGCAGCTGTCGCGCTCGACGTGCGGGAAGCTCGTAAGCTCACTGTGGGACAGCAAATGACTGTATTAGCGTCCCCTGAAATACCAGGCCGTGTGGGTGGAACAAGATGATGGAAATATTGCTACTACTGACATTGTCAATCCAGCTTCTCTCCTCAGTGGATCTGTTTCGGAGCCTGTGGTGTCCGATTGCTCGGAAACAACAGAAGCTGTTTACTCCAGCGGACCGGATCTAAAGGACCAGCCGGCCACTGGAGGATGCCGAAGGCTCCTGGTTCACCGTCGGAAGCAGCTCTGCGTAAAGCGAGAAGTACGTCAAGCCGGGTGTGCGGTGACAACTACCCACAAGGTAATCGAAACTAAACCTTTACCTGCAGAGACTTCTGCCCAGAAAGCTGCGCTCATACGAGCTTTAGAATTATCCAAAGAGAAGGAGGTTAATATTTGCACTGTTTCAAAGTATGTTTTTAGAATGGTGCGTGCCATTTGAAAAGAACAAAGTTTATTAACAGCAGAAGGAAGACAGATTAAATATGATGCTCCAATTGTTGGAAGCTGTGCCGTTGCTAGAAGAGTTGCCATCGTGCGTTGCAAAGGGCATCGAAAGGGAGCAGTGATCAGGAAACTGGAAATAAATTGGCAGATCGCAGATTATACTGCTAGACAAGCAGTGTCACGGCCCCCCTGCCCTGCCTGGCCTCGCTGGCTTTTCTGTTGTTCCGTGGCGGTCCTTCTCCCGCCCTTTCTAACTGCTTTCCCCTCGCTCCCCCAGCCAGCCATCCCCTCTTTCTTTTCTCTCTTCCTGGGTGTTTTTTTCTTTCTGCGTATCTCTCTCCAGCGGCCCAGCGCCGTTGGTTTGGTTCGTTTTTTTCCGCTCCGGCGCTGTCGCGCTCTCTGTGCCTCTTTCCCCTGGCTGTCGTTCTGTGGTACTCCTCGTGTCTGTGTTTTTGCAATTCCTCCGTCTCTGTCCTGCAGCCCATGCTATTGTCCTGCTCCCTGTCGTCGTTCCTCTCCCTGCATTCTGCCCCCGTCCTTTTTTCCCTTCCTCGCTCCATCTCTCGGTCCTGCTCCCTGCCCGCCCCCGTTCCTGTTTCTCTGCCCTTCTCCTTGTCTTTCCCCTCGTTTCTCTGTCCCGTTGCCTCTTTGTTTTTGTTTCCGTGACGGTCTGCCCTGCTCCCTGTCCCGCGGCCCGGCGCCCGTTTCTCCTTGGTCTGTCTCTCCCGCTGCCCATTCTAGGAGTTTTCCCCACCGTCTGTGTCCTGCTGCTGGTCTCTGATCTTGGCCTCTCCTTCCCTTTGCCCTGCCTCCCTGTCCCTTTTGCCTCTCTCTCTCTGTGTCGCTTTGTCTTGCTCCCTGTCCCTGTCTTTCTCTGACAAGCTGACCTGCTCCTTGCCCTCCTTTTTCGTGGAATCACAGGCTCATTCTGCTTGGAAAAGACACGTGCAATTTTATAATCTCTCGACTGTTTCGAGAAACTGCTTGGAAGAGATCATTCCTTTTCTTGTTTTCTTTTCTTTTTTTTTTTCTTTTCTGCTCGTTTGTTTGCAGCGAGGCAGCTCGCGAGGACAGGTGAGCTGCTGGACTCTTGAACAAAAACGTTGAGGGCGAGGAAGGGAATCCTGGCTACGCTTAGGCTTGGGGAAGTGTACGTGGGTATGCGTGTCTGTCATCCGCGCGGCTCTGGGAAAGCGCGTTCCAGGGCAGCTGAAGCTGCCCGCGGGTCAAGAAGAAGGGCCGGGGGTCTGAAAAGAAGCGGGCGCGCTGCGGCGGCGCGGGGGGCGCGGCGCGCCCGCGCTCGGTGCTGCCGTCTGGTGGCCACAGGCCGGTACTGCAGCTGGGAAGCAGCGCCCTGTGCCCGTGCCGGGGCGGGGCCGAGGGGGGCGCTGCCGCTGCGGGCGGGGTCGTGGCCGTGGCCGTCAGAAAGCGGGGGGGGCAGCGGTCGGACTGGCCGCCGGGAAAAAAAGAGAGGCCCCTGGCTGTCGTGGGGCAGCCCCGCTGCGAGGGGGCACGGGCGAGGAGGCGGCAGGAGGCGGCAGCGGTGGCGGCGTCTTCTCGGTCCCGGGCAGAGGGGGGAGAAACCTGCCGGCCGGCGCTCCTTAGGGTTGAGCGTTTCTCTTGTCTTTGTTGACAGTGAATTTATGGGCACACTGGAAATAGCCTTGAATGTTTAAACGTAGAACGGAATTTTTAGTGAGAAGTGGCATGGGTATAGTTAATTTTGGAGCACCTGGGTGCCAGTTGGAATGTAAGGAATGAAACGGGATGGAAAGTAGTAATCGAACCTGGGGTTTACTTGTGGGTTTTTTTCCTCGTTAATATGTCGATGGCATGTTGTCCTGCGGCTCGATCCCCGTTCTGTTTAGTGGAGTCTTCAATTGAGGACATTCAGGTAAAAAAATGTGTCCTTCCAGAAAAGGACTAATTGTTCGTAGGGCTGAGAGAGGCTTTTAAGTACGTGATCAGAATCGAAGCTGAATACTACTTTACGATGCTGCTGTTGGTCTTCGCTTTCGTTTGTTTCCCCGCCGCTCCCTAATGTTTGGGAGCTCCAAGTCGGATTTTATTTTTGTTCAATGACTAAGACGTGTTTTTTCCCCCGGGAGGGGCTGTGCTTCAAAATGAATGTGTTTGCTCACAAATGTGCAAGTCCGTTGGTGTAAGACAAACAGAAACCCACCGTAGTCGAGTTCGAAGCGTGTGTCTGGGAGATGGATGGTTTAATTTTACGAGTTCACGCCTATGCAATTTTAGCGCCGGAGGAAAATGAAAGCTAAGGGCTTTTTGTGGTGTGGGTAGGCATCCGCACACCTTTTTAGGATAAGCGAATGACCGCGGTTTGTTCTTTACTTTTTAGTTTCCATCTTTGAAGCTGCACGGCCAAATGCGCTCGGGGTCCCCGCAGGGCGGCGAGCAGGCGAGTGAGGATGCAGAGCGGGCCAATCAGACGGCGCGAGCAAGGTTGAGGGGCGGAGCGCTGATAGGCGGCGAGAATGGCGATTGACGTGCGTAGGCAGCCAATGAGGTTGGCGGAGGGGCGGTGCTTGCGAAGTCCCTACTGCGCATGCCCAAGTGGGCGCAGTCCTCAGTCAGGTCCGGCGCAGGCGCGGGCTTGTGGGGGCGGAGCGCGGGAAGGAGCATCCAATAGGAGGGCAGCGCGGTGGGGTGGAAAGCAGCCAATGAGAGCGCGCCGACTCAATCCAGTTGGAATAGCTAGCTCCCTGGCAAGCGTGTCCGTGGTGTCTCGGGGGGGTACCGGGAATGAACGGGACGGGCGTCGGGGCGAGGGACGGGAGGCTGCGGAGCTCTCGCTGCGGCCGGCTCCCGGGGATCTGGAGGCAGGCGGTTCAGGGCAGGGCAGTCCTTGGTGAGGTCCCCGGAGCCGGCAGAGGGGCATGAGGTGACGGGCGGGAACCTCCCGCCGGGTGTCGGTGCCCGCTGAGCGCGGCGGGACGGTGGGAGGGAGCGAGGGGAACGGAGCGGCGAAATAGGCGGCAGGTGAGTGCGGGCGTGGCGAGGGTGACCGTGACGTTGGAACAGGAGGAACGGGATGGGCCAGTGCGGTGGGGAGGTGTTTAGTTAGGTTTCCCCCTCCTGCCCTCATGGCCGAGCTCGCGAAGCTGGTGAGAGGCGTGTGACTCTTAGGGCAGGTGGGCTAACGGTCTGTGGCCTGGAGCCGTGTCTCCCGTGCAGCGCCCGTTCCCGGTATTGCAGTCTCTCTGGGAGCGGCGCAGCCCCCTTTTGTCAGGGGGATGTTTAAAAACAGAGCTAAGGTGCGGTTGCAGGCTCGGCGGCGTGGCGAGTGGGGTGCCGCTTTGGCGGAAGCGCGGAAGCTCAGGGCGAGGCCCGGCGGGTTCTGTGTCCGTACGTGCGATTGGGTGTGTCCACCCACGCCAGGCTCAGGGTCCTTCCCGGCCCGAGCGCCCTCCCCGTGGAGAGGAGCCCCGTGGAGCCGTGGCACCCACGCGCTCAGCTTCCCCTTTCTGGACAACGTGGCACAAGAGAAGGAAAAAGAAAACGCACACACAAAAAGACAGCGCAAGGCCTCGCGCCCAATATGCACGTGGCTTTGCGCTTCGGGCGGGGAGGCGATGGGCGGAGGGAATGGCAATTCAAGTGCAGAGCGGGCCGATCGCGTGCTTGCATGCTGCCGCGGGCCGGGGACAGCCGGGGTCGGGACTCGGAGGCGCTGCCTCTGGGTGCCGTCGGCCAGCAGAGCAAGCCGGGCGCGTTAGCCTTCCGGCACCGGGCTGGCGGGCGGCGGTATTCGTTTTCGGGACTTGCGGCCGTCCCTGCGACAGGGGCGCTTTCCTGCCGCGGCTCTCTGGCAGAAGTTGATTGACGGGAACCTGAGGAATCCAGCCTAGCAGATCCACCGGTCCTAGTAAAGCCAGGGAAACACAGAAAAGAAATGGAGTTTTTAATTGATACTGGAGTATCTTGTTCTATTTTGAACCAGGAAACGATACCCTCAGATAAAGATTTTGTAACTGTAGTGGGAGCTACTGGCCAACAAAAGAAAGCTTTATTTTTACGGCCAATCAAATATAAGTTAGGAAAACCAGTCGGAATGTATAAGTTCTTCTATATGCCTAGGTCTCCAAAACTGTTACTAAGACGAGACCTGTGAAAACAATTGAAAGCAATCATGACATTCAAACGGGGGAAAGTGAGATTCAAGATAAAAGAGCCGGGATTTTAATTGGCAATGATTCAAACCGACAAGCAAAGCCAAATAGCTCGGGAAATATTGGATCAAGTATTTGCAGGGGTATGGGCTTCGGCAGTTCCTGGTAAATCAAAGAATGCAGAACCAGTGAAAATTAATTTGAAAGCTGGAGCCGGACCAGTCAGAACTAGACCATATCCTCTGAAATTAGAGCATAGAGAAGGGGTAAAAGAAATGACCGGTAACTTTTTGCAGTTTGCAGTTTGCAGGCTGCTGATAGAAGGTGAGTCAGAAGCGAGCACTTCAATCCGGCCTGTAAAGAAACCAGACAGTAAAAGCTATAGGTTAGTGCAAGATTGGAGAGCAATAAACAAAATTACCGCAGATTGACACCCGGTAGTAGCTAACCCTTACACATTGTTAGATAAATGGCGAGATAATCACAAGTGGTCTACCGTGTTGGATTTCAAAGATGCCTTTTTCTGTCTTGCATTAGCCAAAGAGAGTCAGAAGCTTTTTGCTTTTGAGTGGGAAAATCCCTTTAGTGGGAGAAAGACCCAATTAACCTGGGTCGTGTCACCCCGGGGATTCAGGAGCAGCCCTGTGATTTTCGGAAACCAGTTAGCATGAGAACGTGACGCCTGGGAAGCTCTTCCGGGCAATGGGACTTTGTTGTCTCCTTATAGGCACGAAACCCGAAGAGGGTTGTGTGCAATGGACTGTAAGCTGACTGATTTTCTGCGATTAAGTGAGCATGGGGTTTCCCACAGAAGGCCCGGCTGATGCGGCACCGAGTGACTTATCTGGGATTGGAGATCTCCGGAGGACGGCGAGAGCTGGGGACAGAGCGGAAAGAACCTGTTTGCCGGACGCCGGAACCGGCGACGGTGAAAGGGCTGCGGACGTTTCTTGAAAGGACAGGTTGGTGCGGGCTTTGGATTTGTAATGGTGGACTCTCAGTAAAGCCTTTGTACGAACTGTTAAAAGAAAACAGCTCCGAGTTGAATTGGACGGGAGGAGCCGGGAGGGCTTTTTCGCAACTGAAAAAGGAACTGGCGAGGGCTCCGGCCCTGGGCCTCCCAGGTGTCACCAAACCATTTTGGTTGTACTCACACGAAAGGCAAAGTATTGCTTTGGGTGTTCCGGCACGGCGGTTAAGGTCTCCTAAGCGAGCCGCGGTCTGCTTCCCTAAGCAACCAGACGAAGTGAGCAAAGGCCGGCCTGGCTGTCTTTGAGCCGTGGCAGCTGTCGCGCTCGACGTGCGGGAAGCTCGTAAGCTCACTGTGGGACAGCAAATGACTGTATTAGCGTCCCCTGAAATACCAGGCCGTGTGGGTGGAACAAGATGATGGAAATATTGCTACTACTGACATTGTCAATCCAGCTTCTCTCCTCAGTGGATCTGTTTCGGAGCCTGTGGTGTCCGATTGCTCGGAAACAACAGAAGCTGTTTACTCCAGCGGACCGGATCTAAAGGACCAGCCGGCCACTGGAGGATGCCGAAGGCTCCTGGTTCACCGTCGGAAGCAGCTCTGCGTAAAGCGAGAAGTACGTCAAGCCGGGTGTGCGGTGACAACTACCCACAAGGTAATCGAAACTAAACCTTTACCTGCAGAGACTTCTGCCCAGAAAGCTGCGCTCATACGAGCTTTAGAATTATCCAAAGAGAAGGAGGTTAATATTTGCACTGTTTCAAAGTATGTTTTTAGAATGGTGCGTGCCATTTGAAAAGAACAAAGTTTATTAACAGCAGAAGGAAGACAGATTAAATATGATGCTCCAATTGTTGGAAGCTGTGCCGTTGCTAGAAGAGTTGCCATCGTGCGTTGCAAAGGGCATCGAAAGGGAGCAGTGATCAGGAAACTGGAAATAAATTGGCAGATCGCAGATTATACTGCTAGACAAGCAGTGTCACGGCCCCCCTGCCCTGCCTGGCCTCGCTGGCTTTTCTGTTGTTCCGTGGCGGTCCTTCTCCCGCCCTTTGTAACTGCTTTCCCCTCCCTCCCCCAGCCAGCCATCCCCTCTTTCTTTTCTCTCTTCCTGGGTGTTTTTTTCTTTCTGCGTATCTCTCTCCAGCGGCCCAGCGCCGTTGGTTTGGTTCGTTTTTTTCCGCTCCGGCGCTGTCGCGCTCTCTGTGCCTCTTTCCCCTGGCTGTCGTTCTGTGGTGCTCCTCGTGTCTGTGTTTTTGCAATTCCTCCGTCTCTGTCCTGCAGCCCATGCTATTGTCCTGCTCCCTGTCGTCGTTTCTCTCCCTGCATTCTGCCCCCATCCTTTTTTCCCTTCCTCGCTCCATCTCTCGGTCCTGCTCCCTGCCCGCCCCCGTTCCTGTTTCTCTGCCCTTCTCCTTGTCTTTCCCCTCGTTTCTCTGTCCCGTTGCCTCTTTGTTTTTGTTTCCGTGACGGTCTGCCCCGCTCCCTGTCCCGCGGCCCAGCGCCCGTTTCTCCTTGGTCTGTCTCTCCCGCTGCCCATTCTAGGAGTTTTCCCCACCGTCTGTGTCCTGCTGCTGGTCTCTGATCTTGGCCTCTCCTTCCCTTTGCCCTGCCTCCCTGTCCCTTTTGCCTCCTTCTCTGTGTCGCCTTGTCTTGCTCCCTGTCCCTGTCTTTCTCTGACAAGCTGACCTGCTCCTTGCCCTCCTTTTTCGTGGAATCACAGGCTCATTCTGCTTGGAAAAGACACGTGCAATTTTATAATCTCTCGACTGTTTCGAGAAACTGCTTGGAAGAGATCATTCCTTTTCTTGTTTTCTTTTCTTTTTTTTTTTCTTTTCTGCTCGTTTGTTTGCAGCGAGGCAGCTCGCGAGGACAGGTGAGCTGCTGGACTCTTGAACAAAAACGTTGAGGGCGAGGAAGGGAATCCTGGCTACGCTTAGGCTTGGGGAAGTGTACGTGGGTATGCGTGTCTGTCATCCGCGCGGCTCTGGGAAAGCGCGTTCCAGGGCAGCTGAAGCTGCCCGCGGGTCAAGAAGAAGGGCCGGGGGTCTGAAAAGAAGCGGGCGCGCTGCGGCGGCGCGGGGGGCGCGGCGCGCCCGCGCTCGGTGCTGCCGTCTGGTGGCCACAGGCCGGTACTGCAGCTGGGAAGCGGCGCCCTGTGCCCGTGCCGGGGCGGGGCCGAGGGGGGCGCTGCCGCTGCGGGCGGGGTCGTGGCCGTGGCCGTCAGAAAGCGGGGGGGGCAGCGGTCGGACCGGCCGCCGGGAAAAAAAGAGAGGCCCCTGGCTGTCGTGGGGCAGCCCCGCTGCGAGGGGGCACGGGCGAGGAGGCGGCAGGAGGCGGCAGCGGTGGCGGCGTCTTCTCGGTCCCGGGCAGAGGGGGGAGAAACCTGCCGGCCGGCGCTCCTTAGGGTTGAGCGTTTCTCTTGTCTTTGTTGACAGTGAATTTATGGGCACACTGGAAATAGCCTTGAATGTTTAAACGTAGAACGGAATTTTTAGTGAGAAGTGGCATGGGTATAGTTAATTTTGGAGCACCTGGGTGCCAGTTGGAATGTAAGGAATGAAACGGGATGGAAAGTAGTAATCGAACCTGGGGTTTACTTGTGGGTTTTTTTCCTCGTTAATATGTCGATGGCATGTTGTCCTGCGGCTCGATCCCCGTTCTGTTTAGTGGAGTCTTCAATTGAGGACATTCAGGTAAAAAAATGTGTCCTTCCAGAAAAGGACTAATTGTTCGTAGGGCTGAGAGAGGCTTTTAAGTACGTGATCAGAATCGAAGCTGAATACTACTTTACGATGCTGCTGTTGGTCTTCGCTTTCGTTTGTTTCCCCGCCGCTCCCTAATGTTTGGGAGCTCCAAGTCGGATTTTATTTTTGTTCAATGACTAAGACGTGTTTTTTCCCCCGGGAGGGGCTGTGCTTCAAAATGAATGTGTTTGCTCACAAATGTGCAAGTCCGTTGGTGTAAGACAAACAGAAACCCACCGTAGTCGAGTTCGAAGCGTGTGTCTGGGAGATGGATGGTTTAATTTTACGAGTTCACGCCTATGCAATTTTAGCGCCGGAGGAAAATGAAAGCTAAGGGCTTTTTGTGGTGTGGGTAGGCATCCGCACACCTTTTTAGGATAAGCGAATGACCGCGGTTTGTTCTTTACTTTTTAGTTTCCATCTTTGAAGCTGCACGGCCAAATGCGCTCGGGGTCCCCGCAGGGCGGCGAGCAGGCGAGTGAGGATGCAGAGCGGGCCAATCAGACGGCGCGAGCAAGGTTGAGGGGCGGAGCGCTGATAGGCGGCGAGAATGGCGATTGACGTGCGTAGGCAGCCAATGAGGTTGGCGGAGGGGCGGTGCTTGCGAAGTCCCTACTGCGCATGCCCAAGTGGGCGCAGTCCTCAGTCAGGTCCGGCGCAGGCGCGGGCTTGTGGGGGCGGAGCGCGGGAAGGAGCATCCAATAGGAGGGCAGCGCGGTGGGGTGGAAAGCAGCCAATGAGAGCGCGCCGACTCAATCCAGTTGGAATAGCTAGCTCCCTGGCAAGCGTGTCCGTGGTGTCTCGGGGGGGTACCGGGAATGAACGGGACGGGCGTCGGGGCGAGGGACGGGAGGCTGCGGAGCTCTCGCTGCGGCCGGCTCCCGGGGATCTGGAGGCAGGCGGTTCAGGGCAGGGCAGTCCTTGGTGAGGTCCCCGGAGCCGGCAGAGGGGCATGAGGTGACGGGCGGGAACCTCCCGCCGGGTGTCGGTGCCCGCTGAGCGCGGCGGGACGGTGGGAGGGAGCGAGGGGAACGGAGCGGCGAAATAGGCGGCAGGTGAGTGCGGGCGTGGCGAGGGTGACCGTGACGTTGGAACAGGAGGAACGGGATGGGCCAGTGCGGTGGGGAGGTGTTTAGTTAGGTTTCCCCCTCCTGCCCTCATGGCCGAGCTCGCGAAGCTGGTGAGAGGCGTGTGACTCTTAGGGCAGGTGGGCTAACGGTCTGTGGCCTGGAGCCGTGTCTCCCGTGCAGCGCCCGTTCCCGGTATTGCAGTCTCTCCGGGAGCGGCGCAGCCCCCTTTTGTCAGGGGGATGTTTAAAAACAGAGCTAAGGTGCGGTTGCAGGCTCGGCGGCGTGGCGAGTGGGGTGCCGCTTTGGCGGAAGCGCGGAAGCTCAGGGCGAGGCCCGGCGGGTTCTGTGTCCGTACGTGCGATTGGGTGTGTCCACCCACGCCAGGCTCAGGGTCCTTCCCGGCCCGAGCGCCCTCCCCGTGGAGAGGAGCCCCGTGGAGCCGTGGCACCCACGCGCTCAGCTTCCCCTTTCTGGACAACGTGGCACAAGAGAAGGAAAAAGAAAACGCACACACAAAAAGACAGCGCAAGGCCTCGCGCCCAATATGCACGTGGCTTTGCGCTTCGGGCGGGGAGGCGATGGGCGGAGGGAGTGGCAATTCAAGTGCAGAGCGGGCCGATCGCGTGCTTGCATGCTGCCGCGGGCCGGGGACAGCCGGGGTCGGGACTCGGAGGCGCTGCCTCCGGGTGCCGTCGGCCAGCAGAGCAAGCCGGGCGCGTTAGCCTTCCGGCACCGGGCTGGCGGGCGGCGGTGTTCGTTTTCGGGACTTGCGGCCGTCCCTGCGACAGGGGCGCTTTCCTGCCGCGGCTCTCTGGCAGAAGTTGATTGACGGGAACCTGAGGAATCCAGCCTAGCAGATCCACCGGTCCTAGTAAAGCCAGGGAAACACAGAAAAGAAATGGAGTTTTTAATTGATACTGGAGTATCTTGTTCTATTTTGAACCAGGAAACGATACCCTCAGATAAAGATTTTGTAACTGTAGTGGGAGCTACTGGCCAACAAAAGAAAGCTTTATTTTTACGGCCAATCAAATATAAGTTAGGAAAACCAGTCGGAATGTATAAGTTCTTCTATATGCCTAGGTCTCCAAAACTGTTACTAAGACGAGACCTGTGAAAACAATTGAAAGCAATCATGACATTCAAACGGGGGAAAGTGAGATTCAAGATAAAAGAGCCGGGATTTTAATTGGCAATGATTCAAACCGACAAGCAAAGCCAAATAGCTCGGGAAATACTGGATCAAGTATTTGCAGGGGTATGGGCTTCGGCAGTTCCTGGTAAATCAAAGAATGCAGAACCAGTGAAAATTAATTTGAAAGCTGGAGCCGGACCAGTCAGAACTAGACCATATCCTCTGAAATTAGAGCATAGAGAAGGGGTAAAAGAAATGACCGGTAACTTTTTGCAGTTTAGGCTGCTGATAGAAGGTGAGTCAGAAGCGAGCACTTCAATCCGGCCTGTAAAGAAACCAGACAGTAAAAGCTATAGGTTAGTGCAAGATTGGAGAGCAATAAACAAAATTACCGCAGATTGACACCCGGTAGTAGCTAACCCTTACACATTGTTAGATAAATGGCGAGATAATCACAAATGGTCTACCGTGTTGGATTTCAAAGATGCCTTTTTCTGTCTTGCATTAGCCAAAGAGAGTCAGAAGCTTTTTGCTTTTGAGTGGGAAAATCCCTTTAGTGGGAGAAAGACCCAATTAACCTGGGTCGTGTCACCCCGGGGATTCAGGAGCAGCCCTGTGATTTTCGGAAACCAGTTAGCATGAGAACGTGACGCCTGGGAAGCTCTTCCGGGCAATGGGACTTTGTTGTCTCCTTATAGGCACGAAACCCGAAGAGGGTTGTGTGCAATGGACTGTAAGCTGACTGATTTTCTGCGATTAAGTGAGCATGGGGTTTCCCACAGAAGGCCCGGCTGATGCGGCACCGAGTGACTTATCTGGGATTGGAGATCTCCGGAGGACGGCGAGAGCTGGGGACAGAGCGGAAAGAACCTGTTTGCCGGACGCCGGAACCGGCGACGGTGAAAGGGCTGCGGACGTTTCTTGAAAGGACAGGTTGGTGCGGGCTTTGGATTTGGAATGATGGACTCTCAGTAAAGCCTTTGTACGAACTGTTAAAAGAAAACAGCTCCGAGTTGAATTGGACGGGAGAAGCCGGGAGGGCTTTTTCGCAACTGAAAAAGGAACTGGCGAGGGCTCCGGCCCTGGGCCTCCCAGGTGTCACCAAACCATTTTGGTTGTACTCACACGAAAGGCAAAGTATTGCTTTGGGTGTTCCAGCACGGCGGTTAAGGTCTCCTAAGCGAGCCGTGGTCTGCTTCCCTAAGCAGCCAGACGAAGCGAGCAAAGGCCGGCCTGGCTGTCTTTGAGCCGTGGCAGCTGTCGCGCTCGACGTGCGGGAAGCTCGTAAGCTCACTGTGGGACAGCAAATGACTGTATTAGCGTCCCCTGAAATACCAGGCCGTGTGGGTGGAACAAGATGATGGAAATATTGCTACTACTGACATTGTCAATCCAGCTTCTCTCCTCAGTGGATCTGTTTCGGAGCCTGTGGTGTCCGATTGCTCGGAAACAACAGAAGCTGTTTACTCCAGCGGACCGGATCTAAAGGACCAGCCGGCCACTGGAGGATGCTGAAGGCTCCTGGTTCACCGTCGGAAGCAGCTCTGCGTAAAGC
This sequence comes from Caloenas nicobarica, assembly GCF_036013445.1. Taxonomy (NCBI): domain Eukaryota; kingdom Metazoa; phylum Chordata; class Aves; order Columbiformes; family Columbidae; genus Caloenas; species Caloenas nicobarica. The sequence continues at coordinate 68,780,101 of NC_088249.1, forward strand.
GAGGAGTACGTCAAGCCGGGTGTGCGGTGACAACTACCCACAAGGTAATCGAAACTAAACCTTTACCTGCAGAGACTTCTGCCCAGAAAGCTGCGCTCACACGAGCTTTAGAATTATCCAAAGAGAAGGAGGTTAATATTTGCACTGTTTCAAAGTATGTTTTTAGAATGGTGCGTGCCATTTGAAAAGAACAAAGTTTATTAACAGCAGAAGGAAGACAGATTAAATATGATGCTCCAATTGTTGGAAGCTGTGCCGTTGCTAGAAGAGTTGCCATCGTGCGTTGCAAAGGGCATCGAAAGGGAGCAGTGATCAGGAAACTGGAAATAAATTGGCAGATCGCAGATTATACTGCTAGACAAGCAGTGTCACGGCCCCCCTGCCCTGCCTGGCCTCGCTGGCTTTTCTGTTGTTCCGTGGCGGTCCTTCTCCCGCCCTTTCTAACTGCTTTCCCCTCCCTCCCCCAGCCAGCCATCCCCTCTTTCTTTTCTCTCTTCCTGGGTGTTTTTTTCTTTCTGCGTATCTCTCTCCAGCGGCCCAGCGCCGTTGGTTTGGTTCGTTTTTTTCCGCTCCGGCGCTGTCGCGCTCTCTGTGCCTCTTTCCCCTGGCTGTCGCTCTGTGGTGCTCCTCGTGTCTGTGTTTTTGCAATTCCTCCGTCTCTGTCCTGCAGCCCATGCTATTGTCCTGCTCCCTGTCGTCGTTTCTCTCCCTGCATTCTGCCCCCGTCCTTTTTTCCCTTCCTCGCTCCATCTCTCGGTCCTGCTCCCTGCCCGCCCCCGTTCCTGTTTCTCTGCCCTTCTCCTTGTCTTTCCCCTCGTTTCTCTGTCCCGTTGCCTCTTTGTTTTTGTTTCCGTGACGGTCTGCCCCGCTCCCTGTCCCGCGGCCCGGCGCCCGTTTCTCCTTGGTCTGTCTCTCCCGCTGCCCATTCTAGGAGTTTTCCCCACCGTCTGTGTCCTGCTGCTGGTCTCTGATCTTGGCCTCTCCTTCCCTTTGCCCTGCCTCCCTGTCCCTTTTGCCTCTCTCTCTGTGTCGCCTTGTCTTGCTCCCTGTCCCTGTCTTTCTCTGACAAGCTGACCTGCTCCTTGCCCTCCTTTTTCGTGGAATCACAGGCTCATTCTGCTTGGAAAAGACACGTGCAATTTTATAATCTCTCGACTGTTTCGAGAAACTGCCTGGAAGAGATCATTCCTTTTCTTGTTTTCTTTTCTTTTTTTTTTTCTTTTCTGCTCGTTTGTTTGCAGCGAGGCAGCTCGCGAGGACAGGTGAGCTGCTGGACTCTTGAACAAAAACGTTGAGGGCGAGGAAGGGAATCCTGGCTACGCTTAGGCTTGGGGAAGTGTACGTGGGTATGCGTGTCTGTCATCCGCGCGGCTCTGGGAAAGCGCGTTCCAGGGCAGCTGAAGCTGCCCGCGGGTCAAGAAGAAGGGCCGGGGGTCTGAAAAGAAGCGGGCGCGCTGCGGCGGCGCGGGGGGCGCGGCGCGCCCGCGCTCGGTGCTGCCGTCTGGTGGCCACAGGCCGGTACTGCAGCTGGGAAGCGGCGCCCTGTGCCCGTGCCGGGGCGGGGCCGAGGGGGGCGCTGCCGCTGCGGGCGGGGTCGTGGCCGTGGCCGTCAGAAAGCGGGGGGGGCAGCGGTCGGACCGGCCGCCGGGAAAAAAAGAGAGGCCCCCGGCTGTCGTGGGGCAGCCCCGCTGCGAGGGGGCACGGGCGAGGAGGCGGCAGGAGGCGGCAGCGGTGGCGGCGTCTTCTCGGTCCCGGGCAGAGGGGGGAGAAACCTGCCGGCCGGCGCTCCTTAGGGTTGAGCGTTTCTCTTGTCTTTGTTGACAGTGAATTTATGGGCACACTGGAAATAGCCTTGAATGTTTAAACGTAGAACGGAATTTTTAGTGAGAAGTGGCATGGGTATAGTTAATTTTGGAGCACCTGGGTGCCAGTTGGAATGTAAGGAATGAAACGGGATGGAAAGTAGTAATCGAACCTGGGGTTTACTTGTGGGTTTTTTTCCTCGTTAATATGTCGATGGCATGTTGTCCTGCGGCTCGATCCCCGTTCTGTTTAGTGGAGTCTTCAATTGAGGACATTCAGGTAAAAAAATGTGTCCTTCCAGAAAAGGACTAATTGTTCGTAGGGCTGAGAGAGGCTTTTAAGTACGTGATCAGAATCGAAGCTGAATACTACTTTACGATGCTGCTGTTGGTCTTCGCTTTCGTTTGTTTCCCCGCCGCTCCCTAATGTTTGGGAGCTCCAAGTCGGATTTTATTTTTGTTCAATGACTAAGACGTGTTTTTTCCCCCGGGAGGGGCTGTGCTTCAAAATGAATGTGTTTGCTCACAAATGTGCAAGTCCGTTGGTGTAAGACAAACAGAAACCCACCGTAGTCGAGTTCGAAGCGTGTGTCTGGGAGATGGATGGTTTAATTTTACGAGTTCACGCCTATGCAATTTTAGCGCCGGAGGAAAATGAAAGCTAAGGGCTTTTTGTGGTGTGGGTAGGCATCCGCACACCTTTTTAGGATAAGCGAATGACCGCGGTTTGTTCTTTACTTTTTAGTTTCCATCTTTGAAGCTGCACGGCCAAATGCGCTCGGGGTCCCCGCAGGGCGGCGAGCAGGCGAGTGAGGATGCAGAGCGGGCCAATCAGACGGCGCGAGCAAGGTTGAGGGGCGGAGCGCTGATAGGCGGCGAGAATGGCGATTGACGTGCGTGGGCAGCCAATGAGGTTGGCGGAGGGGCGGTGCTTGCGGAGTCCCTACTGCGCATGCCCAAGTGGGCGCAGTCCTCAGTCAGGTCCGGCGCAGGCGCGGGCTTGTGGGGGCGGAGCGCGGGAAGGAGCATCCAATAGGAGGGCAGCGCGGTGGGGTGGAAAGCAGCCAATGAGAGCGCGCCGACTCAATCCAGTTGGAATAGCTAGCTCCCTGGCAAGCGTACCGTGGTGTCTTGGGGGGGTACCGGGAATGAACGGGACGGGCGTCGGGGCGAGGGACGGGAGGCTGCGGAGCTCTCGCTGCGGCCGGCTCCCGGGGATCTGGAGGCAGGCGGTTCAGGGCAGGGCAGTCCTTGGTGAGGTCCCCGGAGCCGGCAGAGGGGCATGAGGTGACGGGCGGGAACCTCCCGCCGGGTGTCGGTGCCCGCTGAGCGCGGCGGGACGGTGGGAGGGAGCGAGGGGAACGGAGCGGCGAAATAGGCGGCAGGTGAGTGCGGGCGTGGCGAGGGTGACCGTGACGTTGGAACAGGAGGAACGGGATGGGCCAGTGCGGTAGGGAGGTGTTTAGTTAGGTTTCCCCCTCCTGCCCTCATGGCCGAGCTCGCGAAGCTGGTGAGAGGCGTGTGACTCTTAGGGCAGGTGGGCTAACGGTCTGTGGCCTGGAGCCGTGTCTCCCGTGCAGCGCCCGTTCCCGGTATTGCAGTCTCTCCGGGAGCGGCGCAGCCCCCTTTTGTCAGGGGGATGTTTAAAAACAGAGCTAAGGTGCGGTTGCAGGCTCGGCGGCGTGGCGAGTGGGGTGCCGCTTTGGCGGAAGCGCGGAAGCTCAGGGCGAGGCCCGGCGGGTTCTGTGTCCGTACGTGCGATTGGGTGTGTCCACCCACGCCAGGCTCAGGGTCCTTCCCGGCCCGAGCGCCCTCCCCGTGGAGAGGAGCCCCGTGGAGCCGTGGCACCCACGCGCTCAGCTTCCCCTTTCTGGACAACGTGGCACAAGAGAAGGAAAAAGAAAACGCACACACAAAAAGACAGCGCAAGGCCTCGCGCCCAATATGCACGTGGCTTTGCGCTTCGGGCGGGGAGGCGATGGGCGGAGGGAGTGGCAATTCAAGTGCAGAGCGGGCCGATCGCGTGCTTGCATGCTGCCGCGGGCCGGGGACAGCCGGGGTCGGGACTCGGAGGCGCTGCCTCCGGGTGCCGTCGGCCAGCAGAGCAAGCCGGGCGCGTTAGCCTTCCGGCACCGGGCTGGCGGGCGGCGGTGTTCGTTTTCGGGACTTGCGGCCGTCCCTGCGACAGGGGCGCTTTCCTGCCGCGGCTCTCTGGCAGAAGTTGATTGACGGGAACCTGAGGAATCCAGCCTAGCAGATCCACCGGTCCTAGTAAAGCCAGGGAAACACAGAAAAGAAATGGAGTTTTTAATTGATACTGGAGTATCTTGTTCTATTTTGAACCAGGAAACGACACCCTCAGATAAAGATTTTGTAACTGTAGTGGGAGCTACTGGCCAACAAAAGAAAGCTTTATTTTTACGGCCAATCAAATATAAGTTAGGAAAACCAGTCGGAATGTATAAGTTCTTCTATATGCCTAGGTCTCCAAAACTGTTACTAAGACGAGACCTGTGAAAACAATTGAAAGCAATCATGACATTCAAACGGGGGAAAGTGAGATTCAAGATAAAAGAGCCGGGATTTTAATTGGCAATGATTCAAACCGACAAGCAAAGCCAAATAGCTCGGGAAATACTGGATCAAGTATTTGCAGGGGTATGGGCTTCGGCAGTTCCTGGTAAATCAAAGAATGCAGAACCAGTGAAAATTAATTTGAAAGCTGGAGCCGGACCAGTCAGAACTAGACCATATCCTCTGAAATTAGAGCATAGAGAAGGGGTAAAAGAAATGACCGGTAACTTTTTGCAGTTTAGGCTGCTGATAGAAGGTGAGTCAGAAGCGAGCACTTCAATCCGGCCTGTAAAGAAACCAGACAGTAAAAGCTATAGGTTAGTGCAAGATTGGAGAGCAATAAACAAAATTACCGCAGATTGACACCCGGTAGTAGCTAACCCTTACACATTGTTAGATAAATGGCGAGATAATCACAAATGGTCTACCGTGTTGGATTTCAAAGATGCCTTTTTCTGTCTTGCATTAGCCAAAGAGAGTCAGAAGCTTTTTGCTTTTGAGTGGGAAAATCCCTTTAGTGGGAGAAAGACCCAATTAACCTGGGTCGTGTCACCCCGGGGATTCAGGAGCAGCCCTGTGATTTTCGGAAACCGGTTAGCATGAGAACGTGACGCCTGGGAAGCTCTTCCGGGCAATGGGACTTTGTTGTCTCCTTATAGGCACGAAACCCGAAGAGGGTTGTGTGCAATGGACTGTAAGCTGACTGATTTTCTGCGATTGAGTGAGCATGGGGTTTCCCACAGAAGGCCCGGCTGATGCGGCACCGAGTGACTTATCTGGGATTGGAGATCTCCGGAGGACGGCGAGAGCTGGGGACAGAGCGGAAAGAACCTGTTTGCCGGACGCCGGAACCGGCGACGGTGAAAGGGCTGCGGACGTTTCTTGAAAGGACAGGTTGGTGCGGGCTTTGGATTTGGAATGATGGACTCTCAGTAAAGCCTTTGTACGAACTGTTAAAAGAAAACAGCTCCGAGTTGAATTGGACGGGAGAAGCCGGGAGGGCTTTTTCGCAACTGAAAAAGGAACTGGCGAGGGCTCCGGCCCTGGGCCTCCCAGGTGTCACCAAACCATTTTGGTTGTACTCACACGAAAGGCAAAGTATTGCTTTGGGTGTTCCGGCACGGCGGTTAAGGTCTCCTAAGCGAGCCGTGGTCTGCTTCCCTAAGCAGCCAGACGAAGCGAGCAAAGGCCGGCCTGGCTGTCTTTGAGCCGTGGCAGCTGTCGCGCTGGACGTGCGGGAAGCTCGTAAGCTCACTGTGGGACAGCAAATGACTGTATTAGCGTCCCCTGAAATACCAGGCCGTGTGGGTGGAACAAGATGATGGAAATATTGCTACTACTGACATTGTCAATCCAGCTTCTCTCCTCAGTGGATCTGTTTCGGAGCCTGTGGTGTCCGATTGCTCGGAAACAACAGAAGCTGTTTACTCCAGCGGACCGGATCTAAAGGACCAGCCGGCCACTGGAGGATGCTGAAGGCTCCTGGTTCACCGTCGGAAGCAGCTCTGCGTAAAGCGAGGAGTACGTCAAGCCGGGTGTGCGGTGACAACTACCCACAAGGTAATCGAAACTAAACCTTTACCTGCAGAGACTTCTGCCCAGAAAGCTGCGCTCACACGAGCTTTAGAATTATCCAAAGAGAAGGAGGTTAATATTTGCACTGTTTCAAAGTATGTTTTTAGAATGGTGCGTGCCATTTGAAAAGAACAAAGTTTATTAACAGCAGAAGGAAGACAGATTAAATATGATGCTCCAATTGTTGGAAGCTGTGCCGTTGCTAGAAGAGTTGCCATCGTGCGTTGCAAAGGGCATCGAAAGGGAGCAGTGATCAGGAAACTGGAAATAAATTGGCAGATCGCAGATTATACTGCTAGACAAGCAGTGTCACGGCCCCCCTGCCCTGCCTGGCCTCGCTGGCTTTTCTGTTGTTCCGTGGCGGTCCTTCTCCCGCCCTTTCTAACTGCTTTCCCCTCCCTCCCCCAGCCAGCCATCCCCTCTTTCTTTTCTCTCTTCCTGGGTGTTTTTTTCTTTCTGCGTATCTCTCTCCAGCGGCCCAGCGCCGTTGGTTTGGTTCGTTTTTTTCCGCTCCGGCGCTGTCGCGCTCTCTGTGCCTCTTTCCCCTGGCTGTCGCTCTGTGGTGCTCCTCGTGTCTGTGTTTTTGCAATTCCTCCGTCTCTGTCCTGCAGCCCATGCTATTGTCCTGCTCCCTGTCGTCGTTTCTCTCCCTGCATTCTGCCCCCGTCCTTTTTTCCCTTCCTCGCTCCATCTCTCGGTCCTGCTCCCTGCCCGCCCCCGTTCCTGTTTCTCTGCCCTTCTCCTTGTCTTTCCCCTCGTTTCTCTGTCCCGTTGCCTCTTTGTTTTTGTTTCCGTGACGGTCTGCCCCGCTCCCTGTCCCGCGGCCCGGCGCCCGTTTCTCCTTGGTCTGTCTCTCCCGCTGCCCATTCTAGGAGTTTTCCCCACCGTCTGTGTCCTGCTGCTGGTCTCTGATCTTGGCCTCTCCTTCCCTTTGCCCTGCCTCCCTGTCCCTTTTGCCTCCTTCTCTGTGTCGCCTTGTCTTGCTCCCTGTCCCTGTCTTTCTCTGACAAGCTGACCTGCTCCTTGCCCTCCTTTTTCGTGGAATCACAGGCTCATTCTGCTTGGAAAAGACACGTGCAATTTTATAATCTCTCGACTGTTTCGAGAAACTGCTTGGAAGAGATCATTCCTTTTCTTGTTTTCTTTTCTTTTTTTTTTTCTTTTCTGCTCGTTTGTTTGCAGCGAGGCAGCTCGCGAGGACAGGTGAGCTGCTGGACTCTTGAACAAAAACGTTGAGGGCGAGGAAGGGAATCCTGGCTACGCTTAGGCTTGGGGAAGTGTACGTGGGTATGCGTGTCTGTCATCCGCGCGGCTCTGGGAAAGCGCGTTCCAGGGCAGCTGAAGCTGCCCGCGGGTCAAGAAGAAGGGCCGGGGGTCTGAAAAGAAGCGGGCGCGCTGCGGCGGCGCGGGGGGCGCGGCGCGCCCGCGCTCGGTGCTGCCGTCTGGTGGCCACAGGCCGGTACTGCAGCTGGGAAGCGGCGCCCTGTGCCCGTGCCGGGGCGGGGCCGAGGGGGGCGCTGCCGCTGCGGGCGGGGTCGTGGCCGTGGCCGTCAGAAAGCGGGGGGGGCAGCGGTCGGACCGGCCGCCGGGAAAAAAAGAGAGGCCCCTGGCTGTCGTGGGGCAGCCCCGCTGCGAGGGGGCACGGGCGAGGAGGCGGCAGGAGGCGGCAGCGGTGGCGGCGTCTTCTCGGTCCCGGGCAGAGGGGGGAGAAACCTGCCGGCCGGCGCTCCTTAGGGTTGAGCGTTTCTCTTGTCTTTGTTGACAGTGAATTTATGGGCACACTGGAAATAGCCTTGAATGTTTAAACGTAGAACGGAATTTTTAGTGAGAAGTGGCATGGGTATAGTTAATTTTGGAGCACCTGGGTGCCAGTTGGAATGTAAGGAATGAAACGGGATGGAAAGTAGTAATCGAACCTGGGGTTTACTTGTGGGTTTTTTTCCTCGTTAATATGTCGATGGCATGTTGTCCTGCGGCTCGATCCCCGTTCTGTTTAGTGGAGTCTTCAATTGAGGACATTCAGGTAAAAAAATGTGTCCTTCCAGAAAAGGACTAATTGTTCGTAGGGCTGAGAGAGGCTTTTAAGTACGTGATCAGAATCGAAGCTGAATACTACTTTACGATGCTGCTGTTGGTCTTCGCTTTCGTTTGTTTCCCCGCCGCTCCCTAATGTTTGGGAGCTCCAAGTCGGATTTTATTTTTGTTCAATGACTAAGACGTGTTTTTCCCCCGGGAGGGGCTGTGCTTCAAAATGAATGTGTTTGCTCACAAATGTGCAAGTCCGTTGGTGTAAGACAAACAGAAACCCACCGTAGTCGAGTTTGAAGCGTGTGTCTGGGAGATGGATGGTTTAATTTTACGAGTTCACGCCTATGCAATTTTAGCGCCGGAGGAAAATGAAAGCTAAGGGCTTTTTGTGGTGTGGGTAGGCATCCGCACACCTTTTTAGGATAAGCGAATGACCGCGGTTTGTTCTTTACTTTTTAGTTTCCATCTTTGAAGCTGCACGGCCAAATGCGCTCGGGGTCCCCGCAGGGCGGCGAGCAGGCGAGTGAGGATGCAGAGCGGGCCAATCAGACGGCGCGAGCAAGGTTGAGGGGCGGAGCGCTGATAGGCGGCGAGAATGGCGATTGACGTGCGTAGGCAGCCAATGAGGTTGGCGGAGGGGCGGTGCTTGCGAAGTCCCTACTGCGCATGCCCAAGTGGGCGCAGTCCTCAGTCAGGTCCGGCGCAGGCGCGGGCTTGTGGGGGCGGAGCGCGGGAAGGAGCATCCAATAGGAGGGCAGCGCGGTGGGGTGGAAAGCAGCCAATGAGAGCGCGCCGACTCAATCCAGTTGGAATAGCTAGCTCCCTGGCAAGCGTGTCCGTGGTGTCTCGGGGGGGTACCGGGAATGAACGGGACGGGCGTCGGGGCGAGGGACGGGAGGCTGCGGAGCTCTCGCTGCGGCCGGCTCCCGGGGATCTGGAGGCAGGCGGTTCAGGGCAGGGCAGTCCTTGGTGAGGTCCCCGGAGCCGGCAGAGGGGCATGAGGTGACGGGCGGGAACCTCCCGCCGGGTGTCGGTGCCCGCTGAGCGCGGCGGGACGGTGGGAGGGAGCGAGGGGAACGGAGCGGCGAAATAGGCGGCAGGTGAGTGCGGGCGTGGCGAGGGTGACCGTGACGTTGGAACAGGAGGAACGGGATGGGCCAGTGCGGTGGGGAGGTGTTTAGTTAGGTTTCCCCCTCCTGCCCTCATGGCCGAGCTCGCGAAGCTGGTGAGAGGCGTGTGACTCTTAGGGCAGGTGGGCTAACGGTCTGTGGCCTGGAGCCGTGTCTCCCGTGCAGCGCCCGTTCCCGGTATTGCAGTCTCTCCGGGAGCGGCGCAGCCCCCTTTTGTCAGGGGGATGTTTAAAAACAGAGCTAAGGTGCGGTTGCAGCCTCGGCGGCGTGGCGAGTGGGGTGCCGCTTTGGCGGAAGCGCGGAAGCTCAGGGCGAGGCCCGGCGGGTTCTGTGTCCGTACGTGCGATTGGGTGTGTCCACCCACGCCAGGCTCAGGGTCCTTCCCGGCCCGAGCGCCCTCCCCGTGGAGAGGAGCCCCGTGGAGCCGTGGCACCCACGCGCTCAGCTTCCCCTTTCTGGACAACGTGGCACAAGAGAAGGAAAAAGAAAACGCACACACAAAAAGACAGCGCAAGGCCTCGCGCCCAATATGCACGTGGCTTTGCGCTTCGGGCGGGGAGGCGATGGGCGGAGGGAATGGCAATTCAAGTGCAGAGCGGGCCGATCGCGTGCTTGCATGCTGCCGCGGGCCGGGGACAGCCGGGGTCGGGACTCGGAGGCGCTGCCTCCGGGTGCCGTCGGCCAGCAGAGCAAGCCGGGCGCGTTAGCCTTCCGGCACCGGGCTGGAGGGCGGCGGTATTCGTTTTCGGGACTTGCGGCCGTCCCTGCGACAGGGGCGCTTTCCTGCCGCGGCTCTCTGGCAGAAGTTGATTGACGGGAACCTGAGGAATCCAGCCTAGCAGATCCACCGGTCCTAGTAAAGCCAGGGAAACACAGAAAAGAAATGGAGTTTTTAATTGATACTGGAGTATCTTGTTCTATTTTGAACCAGGAAACGATACCCTCAGATAAAGATTTTGTAACTGTAGTGGGAGCTACTGGCCAACAAAAGAAAGCTTTATTTTTACGGCCAATCAAATATAAGTTAGGAAAACCAGTCGGAATGTATAAGTTCTTCTATATGCCTAGGTCTCCAAAACTGTTACTAAGACGAGACCTGTGAAAACAATTGAAAGCAATCATGACATTCAAACGGGGGAAAGTGAGATTCAAGATAAAAGAGCCGGGATTTTAATTGGCAATGATTCAAACCGACAAGCAAAGCCAAATAGCTCGGGAAATACTGGATCAAGTATTTGCAGGGGTATGGGCTTCGGCAGTTCCTGGTAAATCAAAGAATGCAGAACCAGTGAAAATTAATTTGAAAGCTGGAGCCGGACCAGTCAGAACTAGACCATATCCTCTGAAATTAGAGCATAGAGAAGGGGTAAAAGAAATGACCGGTAACTTTTTGCAGTTTAGGCTGCTGATAGAAGGTGAGTCAGAAGCGAGCACTTCAATCCGGCCTGTAAAGAAACCAGACAGTAAAAGCTATAGGTTAGTGCAAGATTGGAGAGCAATAAACAAAATTACCGCAGATTGACACCCGGTAGTAGCTAACCCTTACACATTGTTAGATAAATGGCGAGATAATCACAAATGGTCTACCGTGTTGGATTTCAAAGATGCCTTTTTCTGTCTTGCATTAGCCAAAGAGAGTCAGAAGCTTTTTGCTTTTGAGTGGGAAAATCCCTTTAGTGGGAGAAAGACCCAATTAACCTGGGTCGTGTCACCCCGGGGATTCAGGAGCAGCCCTGTGATTTTCGGAAACCAGTTAGCATGAGAACGTGACGCCTGGGAAGCTCTTCCGGGCAATGGGACTTTGTTGTCTCCTTATAGGCACGAAACCCGAAGAGGGTTGTGTGCAATGGACTGTAAGCTGACTGATTTTCTGCGATTAAGTGAGCATGGGGTTTCCCACAGAAGGCCCGGCTGATGCGGCACCGAGTGACTTATCTGGGATTGGAGATCTCCGGAGGACGGCGAGAGCTGGGGACAGAGCGGAAAGAACCTGTTTGCCGGATGCCGGAACCGGCGACGGTGAAAGGGCTGCGGACGTTTCTTGAAAGGACAGGTTGGTGCGGGCTTTGGATTTGGAATGATGGACTCTCAGTAAAGCCTTTGTACGAACTGTTAAAAGAAAACAGCTCCGAGTTGAATTGGACGGGAGAAGCCGGGAGGGCTTTTTCGCAACTGAAAAAGGAACTGGCGAGGGCTCCGGCCCTGGGCCTCCCAGGTGTCACCAAACCATTTTGGTTGTACTCACACGAAAGGCAAAGTATTGCTTTGGGTGTTCCGGCACGGCGGTTAAGGTCTCCTAAGCGAGCCGTGGTCTGCTTCCCTAAGCAGCCAGACGAAGCGAGCAAAGGCCGGCCTGGCTGTCTTTGAGCCGTGGCAGCTGTCGCGCTGGACGTGCGGGAAGCTCGTAAGCTCACTGTGGGACAGCAAATGACTGTATTAGCGTCCCCTGAAATACCAGGCCGTGTGGGTGGAACAAGATGATGGAAATATTGCTACTACTGACATTGTCAATCCAGCTTCTCTCCTCAGTGGATCTGTTTCGGAGCCTGTGGTGTCCGATTGCTCGGAAACAACAGAAGCTGTTTACTCCAGCGGACCGGATCTAAAGGACCAGCCGGCCACTGGAGGATGCTGAAGGCTCCTGGTTCACCGTCGGAAGCAGCTCTGCGTAAAGCGAGGAGTACGTCAAGCCGGGTGTGCGGTGACAACTACCCACAAGGTAATCGAAACTAAACCTTTACCTGCAGAGACTTCTGCCCAGAAAGCTGCGCTCACACGAGCTTTAGAATTATCCAAAGAGAAGGAGGTTAATATTTGCACTGTTTCAAAGTATGTTTTTAGAATGGTGCGTGCCATTTGAAAAGAACAAAGTTTATTAACAGCAGAAGGAAGACAGATTAAATATGATGCTCCAATTGTTGGAAGCTGTGCCGTTGCTAGAAGAGTTGCCATCGTGCGTTGCAAAGGGCATCGAAAGGGAGCAGTGATCAGGAAACTGGAAATAAATTGGCAGATCGCAGATTATACTGCTAGACAAGCAGTGTCACGGCCCCCCTGCCCTGCCTGGCCTCGCTGGCTTTTCTGTTGTTCCGTGGCGGTCCTTCTCCCGCCCTTTGTAACTGCTTTCCCCTCCCTCCCCCAGCCAGCCATCCCCTCTTTCTTTTCTCTCTTCCTGGGTGTTTTTTTCTTTCTGCGTATCTCTCTCCAGCGGCCCAGCGCCGTTGGTTTGGTTCGTTTTTTTCCGCTCCGGCGCTGTCGCGCTCTCTGTGCCTCTTTCCCCTGGCTGTCGTTCTGTGGTGCTCCTCGTGTCTGTGTTTTTGCAATTCCTCCGTCTCTGTCCTGCAGCCCATGCTATTGTCCTGCTCCCTGTCGTCGTTTCTCTCCCTGCATTCTGCCCCCATCCTTTTTTCCCTTCCTCGCTCCATCTCTCGGTCCTGCTCCCTGCCCGCCCCCGTTCCTGTTTCTCTGCCCTTCTCCTTGTCTTTCCCCTCGTTTCTCTGTCCCGTTGCCTCTTTGTTTTTGTTTCCGTGACGGTCTGCCCCGCTCCCTGTCCCGCGGCCCGGCGCCCGTTTCTCCTTGGTCTGTCTCTCCCGCTGCCCATTCTAGGAGTTTTCCCCACCGTCTGTGTCCTGCTGCTGGTCTCTGATCTTGGCCTCTCCTTCCCTTTGCCCTGCCTCCCTGTCCCTTTTGCCTCTCTCTCTGTGTCGCCTTGTCTTGCTCCCTGTCCCTGTCTTTCTCTGACAAGCTGACCTGCTCCTTGCCCTCCTTTTTCGTGGAATCACAGGCTCATTCTGCTTGGAAAAGACACGTGCAATTTTATAATCTCTCGACTGTTTCGAGAAACTGCCTGGAAGAGATCATTCCTTTTCTTGTTTTCTTTTCTTTTTTTTTTTCTTTTCTGCTCGTTTGTTTGCAGCGAGGCAGCTCGCGAGGACAGGTGAGCTGCTGGACTCTTGAACAAAAACGTTGAGGGCGAAGAAGGGAATCCTGGCTACGCTTAGGCTTGGGGAAGTGTACGTGGGTATGCGTGTCTGTCATCCGCGCGGCTCTGGGAAAGCGCGTTCCAGGGCAGCTGAAGCTGCCCGCGGGTCAAGAAGAAGGGCCGGGGGTCTGAAAAGAAGCGGGCGCGCTGCGGCGGCGCGGGGGGCGCGGCGCGCCCGCGCTCGGTGCTGCCGTCTGGTGGCCACAGGCCGGTACTGCAGCTGGGAAGCGGCGCCCTGTGCCCGTGCCGGGGCGGGGCCGAGGGGGGCGCTGCCGCTGCGGGCGGGGTCGTGGCCGTGGCTGTCAGAAAGCGGGGGGGGCAGCGGTCGGACCGGCCGCCGGGAAAAAAAGAGAGGCCCCCGGCTGTCGTGGGGCAGCCCCGCTGCGAGGGGGCACGGGCGAGGAGGCGGCAGGAGGCGGCAGCGGTGGCGGCGTCTTCTCGGTCCCGGGCAGAGGGGGGAGAAACCTGCCGGCCGGCGCTCCTTAGGGTTGAGCGTTTCTCTTGTCTTTGTTGACAGTGAATTTATGGGCACACTGGAAATAGCCTTGAATGTTTAAACGTAGAACGGAATTTTTAGTGAGAAGTGGCATGGGTATAGTTAATTTTGGAGCACCTGGGTGCCAGTTGGAATGTAAGGAATGAAACGGGATGGAAAGTAGTAATCGAACCTGGGGTTTACTTGTGGGTTTTTTTCCTCGTTAATATGTCGATGGCATGTTGTCCTGCGGCTCGATCCCCGTTCTGTTTAGTGGAGTCTTCAATTGAGGACATTCAGGTAAAAAAATGTGTCCTTCCAGAAAAGGACTAATTGTTCGTAGGGCTGAGAGAGGCTTTTAAGTACGTGATCAGAATCGAAGCTGAATACTACTTTACGATGCTGCTGTTGGTCTTCGCTTTCGTTTGTTTCCCCGCCGCTCCCTAATGTTTGGGAGCTCCAAGTCGGATTTTATTTTTGTTCAATGACTAAGACGTGTTTTTTCCCCCGGGAGGGGCTGTGCTTCAAAATGAATGTGTTTGCTCACAAATGTGCAAGTCCGTTGGTGTAAGACAAACAGAAACCCACCGTAGTCGAGTTCGAAGCGTGTGTCTGGGAGATGGATGGTTTAATTTTACGAGTTCACGCCTATGCAATTTTAGCGCCGGAGGAAAATGAAAGCTAAGGGCTTTTTGTGGTGTGGGTAGGCATCCGCACACCTTTTTAGGATAAGCGAATGACCGCGGTTTGTTCTTTACTTTTTAGTTTCCATCTTTGAAGCTGCACGGCCAAATGCGCTCGGGGTCCCCGCAGGGCGGCGAGCAGGCGAGTGAGGATGCAGAGCGGGCCAATCAGACGGCGCGAGCAAGGTTGAGGGGCGGAGCGCTGATAGGCGGCGAGAATGGCGATTGACGTGCGTAGGCAGCCAATGAGGTTGGCGGAGGGGCGGTGCTTGCGAAGTCCCTACTGCGCATGCCCAAGTGGGCGCAGTCCTCAGTCAGGTCCGGCGCAGGCGCGGGCTTGTGGGGGCGGAGCGCGGGAAGGAGCATCCAATAGGAGGGCAGCGCGGTGGGGTGGAAAGCAGCCAATGAGAGCGCGCCGACTCAATCCAGTTGGAATAGCTAGCTCCCTGGCAAGCGTGTCCGTGGTGTCTCGGGGGGGTACCGGGAATGAACGGGACGGGCGTCGGGGCGAGGGACGGGAGGCTGCGGAGCTCTCGCTGCGGCCGGCTCCCGGGGATCTGGAGGCAGGCGGTTCAGGGCAGGGCAGTCCTTGGTGAGGTCCCCGGAGCCGGCAGAGGGGCATGAGGTGACGGGCGGGAACCTCCCGCCGGGTGTCGGTGCCCGCTGAGCGCGGCGGGACGGTGGGAGGGAGCGAGGGGAACGGAGCGGCGAAATAGGCGGCAGGTGAGTGCGGGCGTGGCGAGGGTGACCGTGACGTTGGAACAGGAGGAACGGGATGGGCCAGTGCGGTGGGGAGGTGTTTAGTTAGGTTTCCCCCTCCTGCCCTCATGGCCGAGCTCGCGAAGCTGGTGAGAGGCGTGTGACTCTTAGGGCAGGTGGGCTAACGGTCTGTGGCCTGGAGCCGTGTCTCCCGTGCAGCGCCCGTTCCCGGTATTGCAGTCTCTCCGGGAGCGGCGCAGCCCCCTTTTGTCAGGGGGATGTTTAAAAACAGAGCTAAGGTGCGGTTGCAGGCTCGGCGGCGTGGCGAGTGGGGTGCCGCTTTGGCGGAAGCGCGGAAGCTCAGGGCGAGGCCCGGCGGGTTCTGTGTCCGTACGTGCGATTGGGTGTGTCCACCCACGCCAGGCTCAGGGTCCTTCCCGGCCCGAGCGCCCTCCCCGTGGAGAGGAGCCCCGTGGAGCCGTGGCACCCACGCGCTCAGCTTCCCCTTTCTGGACAACGTGGCACAAGAGAAGGAAAAAGAAAACGCACACACAAAAAGACAGCGCAAGGCCTCGCGCCCAATATGCACGTGGCTTTGCGCTTCGGGCGGGGAGGCGATGGGCGGAGGGAATGGCAATTCAAGTGCAGAGCGGGCCGATCGCGTGCTTGCATGCTGCCGCGGGCCGGGGACAGCCGGGGTCGGGACTCGGAGGCGCTGCCTCCGGGTGCCGTCGGCCAGCAGAGCAAGCCGGGCGCGTTAGCCTTCCGGCACCGGGCTGGCGGGCGGCGGTGTTCGTTTTCGGGACTTGCGGCCGTCCCTGCGACAGGGGCGCTTTCCTGCCGCGGCTCTCTGGTTTTTTTGTTTTGTTTTTGGTTTGGGTTTTTTTTGCGGGATTCCCGCGTAACGCGGCCCGCCTGCTGGCCCGGGGCTGCCTTTTTAGTATAAAGTGAATGACCGCGGTTGGTTCTTTGCTTTTTAGTGTCACTCTCTGGAGCTGCACGCTTTCAGCTTTACTGACTGAGCCAGATGCGTAGCAGCAGCAGCAGCAGCAGCAGCAGCAGCGTCGCGAGGGCCGGAGCTGTGGCGGCGGATCTGTGAGCGCAGATCCCGCTGGCGGCGCGAGCCCGTCCCGCGGCCTCGCTGGGGTTGTCTCCTGCGGCGGTGCCGGAGGGAAGGGGCGAGACGCTTTCTAGCGTCAGCGAGAGCGTTTCCTTGTCCGCTGAGTGTGTCCCAAATGGTGTCAGTTTGTCTTAATGTTGTCTTGAATTGCTCAAATCGCTCTGGCTTTTAAAAGATGCCTTGTGTTTCAAGGTGGCCCATTTCCCCCAAATCCTCCGTTAGCTCAGCTGCTCTCGTCTCCCTTATTCCGACTGAATTCCTCTGCTTTCTTCTGCGCTCTTTTTTTTCAGACGCTGAACTCTAATTTGGAATTTTTGTTTTTCAGAGGGGGAGCTGTGAACGCCTGATGCCCCCTTCTGGGGCTGCGCACAGAGAGCGTGACCCGCCACAGCAGCTGAGAAACACGCCGAACACCCTGAGTCTGCATGTGCAATGGGGAAAATAATAAGAAAAAGAAGAATTTTAGGCCCTGGGGAAAGCGAACTCTCCCTGGATGCGCGCAGCTGGAAAGCAAAACGAACCGTATTTTCGTGCATTGAACCAAAAGCATGTTGTGAAAAAGTGCCAAAACCTCTCAAAATTAGGCATTTTGGAAGAGTTTAAGAAAAAAAAAAAAACAAACTTGTCTTACGGACAGGCACACTGCCCCCCTTTTTGGGGCAAATACGGAGTGAAACGCCAGCAGTTGCAGGGGCATTGCTGGGGATGATCCGGTGTGGAGTCTCTGTCGTGGGTCGGTTCTTCAGAGCGAATTCTCCTTTGCGGGTTGTCCCAGGTGAGTCGTCTGCTGTGGGTGGTCCCGTGTGGACCCCCCAGGTGCAGGTCACCCCCACACACGTCCCGGGCCCCCCCCCACCCCGCCCCGCGCACCTTTCTACTCGCACTGCCTCCCGCGTGTCTCTGCCCCTCCCCAAACGATTTCTCTCCAAACGTGCCCCGCGGGCATTTTTTCCCCCGTGAGACGTGTCCCCGCTCCCTCCTCTCTCCTCTCCGGCCCCCCCGTTCCACACTGCCCCCCCGTCGCCCCTTTGCTCGCGGACCCCCGGGGCACCTGCGCTGCCCCAAAGCGCCCGTTGTCTCCCCCCGTAGCTCTGTCCTCCCCACCCACTCGCTGCTCTGCAGCCCAGCCCCATGGCAGTTGTTTTCCCTGGGAAGCTATATTTCTATTTCTAGTCATATATATTTATGCATATATATACACACACATATGAAATTATTTTTAAGTTTCTATAGATGATATATAGAGAGATACCTATATGTATATTTTACATATGTGTGTATATATATATGTATGCAGATGGAGCATCCGAGGGCTCTAACGGACCGAGAAAGAACTAGAAATGGAAACAGAAGTTAAATAGAAGGGAAAGCCGCGCCGGCTGTGCAAATCGCCTGGAGGTTCCAGCGAGTGGGTGGAGAGAACGCGAAGGGCGGTGCAGAGCGGGCCAATCAGGACGCGCGAGAAAGCTGGAGGGGCGGAGCGGAGCGCCCCGCGGGGCAAACGGGGAGGGGTGATGATAGGCGGGGAGAATGGAAATTGACGTGCATAGGCAGCCAATCGGGTTGCGGGAAGGGAGGCGAAGGGGCGGGCAGGAGGGGGCGTGTCCCGCGGGCTTCCCGATGCGCATGCGCAAAGATGGCCGCTGGCAAGCGCGGGCGGCGCTCTCGGCGGCCGTGTGCGCGCCCCGCTCGAGCCCGGAGCGGTCCCGCCGCGCCGCCGTTCGTCGCCGTTTCTGCACGGCCCCGGTGAGTGCCCGGCCCGGCCGGCTCCGCTGCGGCTCCGCCGCCCCGGAGAGTTGGCTCTGGGAGCCGTGCTTGTGGGGAAAACGGGCCCCAATGGCGCGGTCCTCGCGCGGCTGCGCCCCGAGGAGGGTTCGTGGGGGCGGAACACGGGGAGGAGCAGCCAATGGGACGGCGCGGTGGCGCGGAAAGCAGCCAATCAGAAAAAATGCCGAAGAAGAGCCCGCTAGGGTGTATTTTAGCTCACCGGGGAGACTGGGGAGCCACCTGGGGATAACGTGAATAGAGAAACCTCGATGACATGTAATGGTCAGTGGCAGAAGTTGATTGACGGGAACCTGAGGAATCCAGCCTAGCAGATCCACCGGTCCTAGTAAAGCCAGGGAAACACAGAAAAGAAATGGAGTTTTTAATTGATACTGGAGTATCTTGTTCTATTTTGAACCAGGAAACGATACCCTCAGATAAAGATTTTGTAACTGTAGTGGGAGCTACTGGCCAACAAGAGAAAGCTTTATTTTTACGGCCAATCAAATATAAGTTAGGAAAACCAGTCGGAATGTATAAGTTCTTCTATATGCCTAGGTCTCCAAAACTGTTACTAAGACGAGACCTGTGAAAACAATTGAAAGCAATCATGACATTCAAACGGGGGAAAGTGAGATTCAAGATAAAAGAGCCGGGATTTTAATTGGCAATGATTCAAACCGACAAGCAAAGCCAAATAGCTCGGGAAATATTGGATCAAGTATTTGCAGGGGTATGGGCTTCGGCAGTTCCTGGTAAATCAAAGAATGCAGAACCAGTGAAAATTAATTTGAAAGCTGGAGCCGGACCAGTCAGAACTAGACCATATCCTCTGAAATTAGAGCATAGAGAAGGGGTAAAAGAAATGACCGGTAACTTTTTGCAGTTTAGGCTGCTGATAGAAGGTGAGTCAGAAGCAAGCACTTCAATCCGGCCTGTAAAGAAACCAGACAGTAAAAGCTATAGGTTAGTGCAAGATTGGAGAGCAATAAACAAAATTACCGCAGATTGACACCCGGTAGTAGCTAACCCTTACACATTGTTAGATAAATGGCGAGATAATCACAAGTGGTCTACCGTGTTGGATTTCAAAGATGCCTTTTTCTGTCTTGCATTAGCCAAAGAGAGTCAGAAGCTTTTTGCTTTTGAGTGGGAAAATCCCTTTAGTGGGAGAAAGACCCAATTAACCTGGGTCGTGTCACCCCGGGGATTCAGGAGCAGCCCTGTGATTTTCGGAAACCAGTTAGCATGAGAACGTGACGCCTGGGAAGCTCTTCCGGGCAATGGGACTTTGTTGTCTCCTTATAGGCACGAAACCCGAAGAGGGTTGTGTGCAATGGACTGTAAGCTGACTGATTTTCTGCGATTAAGTGAGCATGGGGTTTCCCACAGAAGGCCCGGCTGATGCGGCACCGAGTGACTTATCTGGGATTGGAGATCTCCGGAGGACGGCGAGAGCTGGGGACAGAGCGGAAAGAACCTGTTTGCCGGATGCCGGAACCGGCGACGGTGAAAGGGCTGCGGACGTTTCTTGAAAGGACAGGTTGGTGCGGGCTTTGGATTTGGAATGATGGACTCTCAGTAAAGCCTTTGTACGAACTGTTAAAAGAAAACAGCTCCGAGTTGAATTGGACGGGAGAAGCCGGGAGGGCTTTTTCGCAACTGAAAAAGGAACTGGCGAGGGCTCCGGCCCTGGGCCTCCCAGGTGTCACCAAACCATTTTGGTTGTACTCACACGAAAGGCAAAGTATTGCTTTGGGTGTTCCGGCACGGCGGTTAAGGTCTCCTAAGCGAGCCGTGGTCTGCTTCCCTAAGCAGCCAGACGAAGCGAGCAAAGGCCGGCCTGGCTGTCTTTGAGCCGTGGCAGCTGTCGCGCTGGACGTGCGGGAAGCTCGTAAGCTCACTGTGGGACAGCAAATGACTGTATTAGCGTCCCCTGAAATACCAGGCCGTGTGGGTGGAACAAGATGATGGAAATATTGCTACTACTGACATTGTCAATCCAGCTTCTCTCCTCAGTGGATCTGTTTCGGAGCCTGTGGTGTCCGATTGCTCGGAAACAACAGAAGCTGTTTACTCCAGCAGACCGGATCTAAAGGACCAGCCGGCCACTGGAGGATGCCGAAGGCTCCTGGTTCACCGTCGGAAGCAGCTCTGCGTAAAGCGAGGAGTACGTCAAGCCGGGTGTGCGGTGACAACTACCCACAAGGTAATCGAAACTAAACCTTTACCTGCAGAGACTTCTGCCCAGAAAGCTGCGCTCACACGAGCTTTAGAATTATCCAAAGAGAAGGAGGTTAATATTTGCACTGTTTCAAAGTATGTTTTTAGAATGGTGCGTGCCATTTGAAAAGAACAAAGTTTATTAACAGCAGAAGGAAGACAGATTAAATATGATGCTCCAATTGTTGGAAGCTGTGCCGTTGCTAGAAGAGTTGCCATCGTGCGTTGCAAAGGGCATCGAAAGGGAGCAGTGATCAGGAAACTGGAAATAAATTGGCAGATCGCAGATTATACTGCTAGACAAGCAGTGTCACGGCCCCCCTGCCCTGCCTGGCCTCGCTGGCTTTTCTGTTGTTCCGTGGCGGTCCTTCTCCCGCCCTTTCTAACTGCTTTCCCCTCCCTCCCCCAGCCAGCCATCCCCTCTTTCTTTTCTCTCTTCCTGGGTGTTTTTTTCTTTCTGCGTATCTCTCTCCAGTGGCCCAGCGCCGTTGGTTTGGTTCATTTTTTTCCGCTCCGGCGCTGTCGCGCTCTCTGTGCCTCTTTCCCCTGGCTGTCGTTCTGTGGTGCTTCTCGTGTCTGTGTTTTTGCAATTCCTCCGTCTCTGTCCTGCAGCCCGTGCTATTGTCCTGCTCCCTGTCGTCGTTCCTCTCCCTGCATTCTGCCCCCGTCCTTTTTTCCCTTCCTCGCTCCATCTCTCGGTCCTGCTCCCTGCCCGCCCCCGTTCCTGTTTCTCTGCCCTTCTCCTTGTCTTTCCCCTCGTTTCTCTGTCCCGTTGCCTCTTTGTTTTTGTTTCCGTGACGGTCTGCCCCGCTCCCTGTCCCGCGGCCCGGCGCCCGTTTCTCCTTGGTCTGTCTCTCCCGCTGCCCATTCTAGGAGTTTTCCCCACCGTCTGTGTCCTGCTGCTGGTCTCTGATCTTGGCCTCTCCTTCCCTTTGCCCTGCCTCCCTGTCCCTTTTGCCTCTCTCTCTGTGTCGCCTTGTCTTGCTCCCTGTCCCTGTCTTTCTCTGACAAGCTGACCTGCTCCTTGCCCTCCTTTTTCGTGGAATCACAGGCTCATTCTGCTTGGAAAAGACACGTGCAATTTTATAATCTCTCGACTGTCTCAAGAAACTGCCTGGAAGAGATCATTCCTTTTCTTGTTTTCTTTTCTTTTTTTTTTTTTCTTTTCTGCAGCGCACGGCCAACAAGCGCTGCCGCTGGGCGATCCCTTATTCTGACTAATTCCTCTGCTTCTTTCTGCGCTATTTTCTTAAGATGCTGAACTCTAATTTCGAATTTTTGTTTTTCAAAGGGGGAGCTATGAACACCTGATGGTCAGCAGATCCCGCAGCCCAGGCGGGGAACAGAACGTGGGGGAGGAGAGCCCAATCGGGAGACGTTGCAACATCTTCCCTCCCCACCGTGCCATGGGGCAGCTGCTGGCCTGTGGGATGGGGACTGCGACTGTTTGGGGCACTGCCCCCAGTTTTGAAGAGTTGTGGTATGTACATATGTAAATGGCATTATGAGAGCAAGGAGCTGCTCGTGGGGTCTATTTCCCTTTTCTACCTTTTTTTGGAGAGAAAAGAAGGGGGGATTTGGGGGGGTGATGATGATGTTACTGGGGGGTCTGCTGATGGTACTGGAGGAGCAGGCCAGTGAGAGATGGGGGGGTTACAGCCCCAAAATGCCTGAAGGATCATGGGTAGGGTGTTTAGTGGTACTGTGGGGAGGAGAAATTTCTCCCTGTCCTCTGCAGGGAAAACAAAATAAAACAATCCTACATCAAAGCTGTCCTGGAGAAATACTTGCTGTTTGTCATTCAGGTTCTAGAACTGCCGGATGTCCTGTTAAAGGTTGTGGTGGTGCAGGTCAGGGATCCCCAGGCTGTGCCGAGACCACAGGACGGCTGCTGGTGGAACAAAAGTCAAGGAGAACTTCTCAGAGGTAAGAACCTTTCGATTTGCTCTCCTCAGGACACATCCATTTGCTTCTGGGCCTCTCACAGGCTTACTCGCCACCTTGTTCCCTCAGAAACCCGTTTCCTTCCAGTTCCTCTGTGATTGCCCCGCCTGCCTTTGCGTGCCCGCAGGCTCTTTGGTGGCATCAAGGTGCCCGTTTGACCTTTTGCTTCATTAAATTCCCCTCTTTTTCTCTCTTCCCCTCAAAACTTCCCCATTTGCTTTTGGCACATCCCAGAGGCCTCATTTTTCCCTCTTGTACCCTCTCAAGACCGCTCTGTTTGCCCCTCCGCTCCCTTTAGAACTCCTCTGATTTCCACCTGCTCCTCTCAGGACAGCTGAGCTTGTCTTTTGGTTACCTGAGAGCCCCCAT
This sequence comes from Caloenas nicobarica, assembly GCF_036013445.1. Lineage (NCBI taxonomy): Eukaryota > Metazoa > Chordata > Aves > Columbiformes > Columbidae > Caloenas > Caloenas nicobarica. The sequence continues at coordinate 68,802,472 of NC_088249.1, forward strand.
TTACCTTCCTTGTAGCCGCACCCCGTGTTCTTGTTGCCTGGGGACCTGTTTGTGTATTTTGCAGCTCAGAGGCCTCTGTTTGCCTTTCTTCTGAGCCAGAGCCCTTCACGTGGCCTCCAGTTGCTGCGGGACCTCTCCTTTGGGCAGCGTGCCCTGGAGCCATGGCAGGCACCCCGATCAGCTCCCCACATCCCTCTGTACCGTTCGTGTGCCCCCTGTCCCCTCGAGTCCCCTCCATTGTCGTTCCAGGCACCAGAATCAATGTGTGTGGCAAGTGGCCTCGTCAAACCACGTCCCTTCCAAGTGCCTCTGTCCCCCACATGGTCCTCTCGGGAGGAGGGCTTTAGTATTACTCTCTGTGGACTCGTTCGTCTTTCTTTAGACCTCTCCCGAAGGGTTTTGTCATTTATTTTCGTTTGAGATGCTTAAGTGTTACTTAAGGTGCTTGGTACTGTTTCTGCCATGTGGGGTTTGTTCTTGTTTCCAGCCTATCCTGGTGTTTTCTGTCCTTTGGGATTTATTTATTACTGTTGTGAGAGTCAGAGAGAAAACGAGGAGTCTCTGTGACTTACAACTATTGTTGATCTGCAGTGTTTTAGAGCAGGATTCTTACAGGATGTATTTCTCCCCAGAATGCAGCGCTGGTACAAGTTCACCAGGACACGTGTGTCCAGCAGGTCTGTCGGGCTGGGCAGGCGGTGAATGGACGCGCTGGCAGCGGCTGCTGAACCAGCCGGGGTTTGTTTGACCATGTCCAGCCTCGTACGTGTGGTTTGTTTTCACTTGCGGGTTGAAACAGCAGTTTCCTTAATTAAAAATACCCCAACGTGGCCACAGTGATATCTCCTGCAGAGGCGTGTCCTCGAGAGGTCACGCCCCCAACTCCATCCCCTTTAAAGCTCCGCCCCTGCCAGTGTGTGCCCTCCCCAAGGGGCGTGTCCCATGCAGGCCCCTCCCCTTTCACCGCATTGCCCGAGGAGCATGATGCACTGAGGCCCCGCCCCCAACTCCTCCCAATGATCTCCCCTAAGCCATGCCCCCTCAGCATGTCCTGTAAAGGCTCCACCCCCTCCAAAGCCCCTCCCTTGCTAAGCCACGCCCCCTTGGGGCACATCCCCTGCTGACCCCACCCCCGAGTGGGCTGTCCAAGGGGTGACGTCTGCACAGGCTCCACCCCCCGGGCTCCTCCCACAGGGCGTGACACACGGAGGCTCCACTCCCTTCCCCAGGCGGGGCTCCCCGTGGGCGCGTCCTCTCATAGTCCCCGCCCCTCCGCACTGACCCCACCCCCTGCATGCGGTGCCCCCCCCATCTGTGCCCCATAAGTAACCCCATAGCAGCCCCACAGGTACCGCTATAGCAGCCCTGTACCTGCCCCTAAGTGCTCCAGACACGCCTCTGAAGAGCCCCTATAGCAGCCCCACAAGTGCCCCACAGGTACCGCCACAGCCGCCCCATCCCGCCCCGCGGCCGCCGCTGCGGGACCGCCGGAGCCCCCGGCCCCACACCCGCCCCGCAGCCCCACAGCGCGCGGCCTCGCGGCCCCGGTGAAGCCACGTCCTAGCTGCGGCCGGAGGAGCCGCCGCTTTTCGCCCCCACATCCCCCGATCGCCGTTGCCGCTGCGGCCGGAGGAGCCGCCGCTTTCCCCCCCCCACATCCCCCGATCGCCGTTGCTGCTGCGGCCGGAGGAGCCGCCGCTTTCCCCCCCACACATCCCCCGATCGCCGTTGCCGCTGCGGCCGGAGGAGCCGCCGCTTTTCACCCCCACATCCCCCGATCGCCGTTGCCGCTGCGGCCGGAGGAGCCGCCGCTTTCCCCCCCCCACATCCCCCGATCGCCGTTGCCGCTGCGGCCGGAGGAGCCGCCGCTTTCGCCCCCCCACATCCCCCGATCGCCGTTGATGCTGCGGCCGGAGGAGCCGCCGCTTTCCCCCCCACACATCCCCCGATCGCCGTTGCCGCTGCGGCCGGAGGAGCCGCCGCTTTCCCCCCCCCACATCCCCCGATCGCCGTTGCCGCTGCGGCCGGAGGAGCCGCCGCTTTCCCCCCCCCACATCCCCCGATCGCCGTTGATGCTGCGGCCGGAGGAGCCGCCGCTTTCCCCCCCACACATCCCCCGATCGCCGTTGCCGCTGCGGCCGGAGGAGCCGCCGCTTTCCCCTCCCCACATCCCCCGATCGCCATTGCTGCTGCGGCCGGAGGAGCCGCCGCTTTTCGCCCCCCACATCCCCCCGATCGCCGTTGCTGCTGCTGCCGCCGCCGCCGCTGCCTCAGGAGCTGCCGCTTTTCCGCCCAGCCCCGACTCCCCGCCCCGCCTCAATTGCCGCCGCCAGACGAGCAACCGCTTCCTGCTTCTTCCGCCATCTTGTCTCCCCCCCCTTTTCGCCGCCGCTTTTTTATAGTGAGGCAGGAGGGGGCGCCCGCTGATTGGCTGCCGGCGCCCGGCGCGAAAGCCGCCCATTGGCTCATCCCCGCGCGGGCTTCTCCGAGGGGGTGGGAGAAAGGTGCTGATTGGTGGTCGTATCGCTGAGGGGAGAAAGGCGCTGTTTGGTCACTGCCTTCCCGCCGAGGTTCGCCCAGCCCGTGCCAGGCACTGATTCGCTAGTGCCTCTGAGGTAGAAAAGGCGCTGATTGGTCGCCGTCTTCCCGCCGACGTTCTTCCACAGTAACGAGGCGCTGATTGGCCAGCGCGGCTGAGGCGGGCGTCTCGTCCATTGGCCGGAGGGCGGGCGGAGGGCGGGACCGGGCGGGACAGCGAGGTGATAAAGGACGTGGCGGCGGCGGCCGCGCGCTCTTCTCGGGGCTGCCGAACCGGCTGGTCCGCACCCCCCCCCGCGGGACCCGAGGGACCGAGAGCAGCGGGAGCGGCGGCTGGAACTGATTAACGGGCGGGTCAGGGCGTTAATTATCGTGCGGGTGTTAATTGGGGCTCGGCGGGGTGACGAGCGCCCGGCGGGCTTGGGTGTATTTGGGGCTTTGATCGAAACTGGGGGTTTAAAAGCCGCGGGTTTGTGGCTGTTGGGGTGGGGGCTGAGGCTCCCGCAGCCGCTTTAACTGTTCGAGTCGTTGTGTTCAAAGCGGGAGGAGCCGGTTTGGGGCTTTTCTCGGGAGCCGGGGAGGTTTGGGTCTAGTTAGGCTTCTAGAAGTTTTTTTTACATATTTTAGGGGGGTTTTGGGTGCCAATTTGTGCTAAAAGGCACCTTTAAAATCTCTTTATTGTCATTTTGTCAGGAGAATTAATGTTTAAAGCTCGGGAGGAGGTTTGGGGCTTTTTTCCCAGGAGTTTGAGTCCAGATTAGGGGTTTTTTTTTAATGTTATTTTTTTTAATGTGTTTAAAAGGTTTATTTGAGGTTTTATTTGGAACATTTTGGGCGGGTTTGAGGCTCCTAAAATTTAATTGTTCGATTTATTAAAGTTAATGTCGAAATTATTCTATTTAAAGTCGGGAGGGGCCATTTGGGTCGAAATCGCATTTTAAAGGTATTTAAAGTTGCGGATCCCACTTTGGGGCTAATTCGTGACTTTAAAGCTTTTAAAACTTCATTTGAACCGGTTTATGGAGCAGTTCAAACCGGGGAATCGGGTTTTCCGGGTTTGGAGCCGAATTGGGGTTTTTACCAACCGGCCGATTTATTTGGGCTCTTGCACTTCAATGGTTTTTGCGGTTTTATTTTACCGGGTTCGGGCGGTTCGAGGCTCCTGGAGCCGCTGAATTGTTTTAATTATTTAAAGCTGCGAGGAGCCGTTTTGGGGCTGTTTGGGTCTAAATCGGCTTTTTAAAGGTTTATTTAACGCCTCTAAAGCTCGAGGGGCAGATTTGGGGCTTTAAAGCTTTTAGAATCTATTTACTGATAACGAATTTATTCAATAGATTAATATTTAAAGCGCAGGGGGAGATTTGGGGCTGTTTCCCAGGATTACGAGTCCAAATTCGGCTTTTTATTTTAACTGCTTATTAATTTAAAATATTATATTTAAACGGGGCTTTATGAGGTTTTTTTTTAATTGAGGTTTTTAGGGGGTTTTTTAGCTTTTTGGGCGGTTGTGAGGCTCCTAAAGCCGCTTAATTGTTGAAATAATTTAATTGTTTAAATAATTGTGTAAATTACTGTATTTAAAGTCGGGAGGGGCATTATGTTGCTTTTTGAGGCGATTTGGGGGCTGAATTCACTTTACCGAACATATCTAAAGTTCGGGGTCCCAGATCTGGTGCTTTTAAAATCTATTTATCGATAATTTACCAAATTAATATTTAAGCGGGAACAAACTCGGCTTTTTTAACCCGCCGCCATTTTGTCTCCCCCCTCACCCTGAGCGGGGTGAGGAGACGCCCGCTGATTGGCCGGTGCCAATTGGCCTCCCATTGGCTCAGCCCCGCGCGGCTGTCTCCCAGGGGAGGAAGGCGCTGATTGGTCGCCGCGTCCCTAAACCCAATTAATTCTTTAAATTGTATTATTTAACTATTACTATATTATTTAATATGGTAATATATGAATTTAAAAAATATAGATCTATAAAATTAACATATTAGTGTATTAACAATATAATATAAATTATATAATAATATGATGAATAATAAAAATATATCTTGTATTATATACTAAGCATCAATTACTATTATTAATTAATTAATATATAATAACATAATATAATAATGTGATGTATAATGTATTATAACAATATTTATGATATGTTAATATTCATTAATATTAATATCTGTATTGATATAGTAATATATAATTACTATATAATATATGTAATACATTAATATATATCTTATTCTATTATATAAAGCTGGGAGGGACCATATTTGGGTGGGGTTTTGATATTTTTGGGCTGTTTTTAGGATAATTTGTGCTCCAAGAAGCTTTTAAGATCTATTTTTTTTTGGCAATCAATTTGCTCACTAAGTTAATATTTAAGCAGGGTGGGGTTGGGGCTATTTCCCAGGATTTTGAAGCAAATAACGCCTTTTTTTTGTGTGTTTTTTTGTTTGTTTGTTTTTTGGTTTTTTTTTTACAACTGCAGCTCCTGCTCAGAGAACACTGAAGGCAGTCTGGCCACACCCCCCCATCTTCTCCACCCTGGCCACGCCCCCCTCCAGCCGGCCACGCCTCCACTGCCCACTATGGGGGGAGTCACAAGGGTCTATGGGGCGGTTGTGGGGGGTCACAGGGGTGTGGGGTCAATGGGGCTGTTGTGGGGTGAAACACCCCACAAGAGGCTGAACCCCCTGCAGGTGAGTGACCTACACACTGACCCACACCCTGTAGTTCTTCCACTCTGCCCCATAGATTCACAGCACCTCATAGCTCCTCTACTCTGCCCTATAGACCCACAGCACCCCATAGCTCTTCCACTCTCCCCCATAGATCCACACCAGTGCCCCACAGTAACTCATACCTCTCCCACTCTGCCCCATAGACCCACAGTGCTGACCCACAGCACCCTAGAGCTCCTGCACTCTAACCCATAGACCCACAGCGCCCTGTAGTTCCCCCCCTCTGCCCCATAGATCCACAGCACTGCCCCACAGCACCCCATGGCTCCTGCACTCTGACCCATAGACCCACAGTGCAGCTCCACAGCATCCCATATCTTGTTCACTCTGCCCCATAGACCCAGAGCATGTCATTGCTCCTCCACTCTGCCCCATAGATCCACAGTGCTGCCCCACAGCGCCCCATAGCTCCTGCACTCTGCCCCTTAGGCCCACAGTGCTGCCCCGCAGCACCCTTTAGCTGCTGCACCCTGCCCTATACATACATAGCACCTCATGGCTTCTACATTTTCCCCCACAGATCCACATTTCTGCCCCACAGCACCCCACACCTCTGTCCACATCACCACCCTTTCTGACCACGCCTCCACTGCCCACTGTGGGGGGGGGGCACTAGGGTCTATGGGGTGGGTGTGGGGAGTCATGGGGGCTGTAGGGTCAATGGGGCTGTTGTGGGGCGAAACACCCCAGAAGAGGGTGAACCCCCAGCAGGTGAGTGACTCACACACTGACCCACAGTGACCCATAGCACCCCATAGCCCCTCTACTCTGCCCCATAGGTCAACAGCACCCTGTAGCTGCTCTCACTCTGCCCCATAGATGGACAGCACTGCCACACAGCACCCCATAGAATCTTCACTCTGCCCCATAGATGGACAGCACTGCCTCACAGCACCTCATATCTTGTTCCCTCTGCCCCATAGATGGACAGCACTGCCACACAGCACTCCATAGAATCTTCACTCTGCCCCATAGATGGCAAAGCACTGCCCCACAGCACCCCATGGCTCCTGCACTCTGACCCATAGACCCACAGCACTGCTGCACAGCACCCCATAGCTCATCCACTCTGCCCCATAGATCCACTGCAGTGCCCCGCAGCACCCTGCTTCCTCCACTCTGCCCCATACATACATAGCACTGCCCCACAATGTCATGGCTCCTCCACTCTGCCTCAAACATTCACACCAGTGCCCTCAGTAGCTCGTACATCTTCCACTCTGCCCCATAGATGCACAGCGCTGCCCCATAACACCCTAGAGCAGCTCCACTCTGGCCTCGAGACCCACAGTGCTGCCCCACAGCACCCCATGCCTCCTCCAATCTGCCCCATAGATCCACAGCACTGCCCTACAGCACCCCATGGCTCCTGCACGCTGCCCCACAGCAGCCCATAGCTCCTCTACTCTGCCCCATAGTCCCACAGCACCCCATAGCTCTTCCTCTCTGCCCCATAGATCCACACCAGTGCCCCACAGTACCTCATACCTTTTCCACTCTGGCCCATAGCCCCACAGTGTTGACCCACAGCACCCTAGAGCTCCTCCACTCTGCCCCATAGACCCACAGCACCCTGTAGTTCCCCCCTCCGCCCCATAGATCCACAGGACTGCCCCACAGCACCGCATCGCTCTTCCGCTCTGCCCCATAGACCCACAGTGCTGACCCACAGCACCCTAGAGCTCCTCCACTCTGCCCCATAGACCCACAGCGCCCTGTATTTCCCCCCCTCCGCACCATAGATCCACAGCACTGCCCCACAGCACCCCATGGCTCCTGCACTCTGACCCATAGACCCACAGTGCTGCTCCACAGCACGCCATATCTTGTTCACTCTTGCCTCATAGAACTGCAGCACCCCATAGCTCCTCCACTCTGCCCCCTAGATCCAAAGCACCCCATAGCCCCTCTACTCTGCCCCATAGGTCAACAGCACTCTGTAGCTGTTCTCACTCTGCCTCATAGATGGACAGCACTGCCACACAGCACCCCATAGAATCTTCACTCTGCCCCATAGATGGCACAGCACTGCCCCACAGCACCCCCTTGCTCCTGGACTCTGACCCATACACCCACACTGTTGCCCCACAGCACCCCATATCTTGTTCCCTCTGCCTCACAGACCCACAGCACTGCTGCACAGCACCCCATAGCTCATCCACTCAGCCCCACAGATCCACTGCAGTGCCCCACAGCACCCGTGCTTCCTCCACTCTGCCCCATGCATGCATAGCACTGCCCCATACCCTCATAGCTCCTCTGCTCTGCCCCATACATTCACACCAGTGCCCCCAGTACCTCATACATCTTCCACTCTGCGCCATAGATACACAGTGCTGCCCCATAACACCCTAGAGCTCCTCCACTCTGCCCTCAAGACCCACAGTGCTGCCCCACAGCACCCCAGAGCTCCTCCACTCTGCCCCATAGTTCCACAGTGCTGCCCCACAGCACCCCACAGCTCCTCCACTCTGCCCCATAGTCCCACACTGCTGCCCCACAGCACCCCAGAGCTCTTCTACTCTGCCAATAGATGCACAGCGCTGCCCTACAGCACCCCATACATCCTCCACTGCCCCGTACATCTACAGCAGTGGCCTACCGCACCCCATGGCTGCCGCGCTCTGCCCCATAGTCCCACAGTGCTGCCCCACAGCACCACATGGCTCCTCTACTCTGCCCCTTATAGCCACAGTGCTGCCCTACAACACCCTTTAGCTGCTGCACTTTACCCTAGAGATGCGTACCACCCCATAGCTTCTGCATTCTGCCCCATAGATCCAGGTTTTTGCCCCACGGCACCCCACACCTCTGTCCACATCACCACCCTTCCCTCCCGACCACGCCTCCACTGCCCACTATGGGGCGGTCACAAGGGTCTATGGGGCGGTTGTGGGGGGTCCCGGGGTCTGCGGAGTCAATGGGGCTGTTCCCGGGTTAGGGGGTAGGGTCATGAGGGTTAGGGAACATGGGGACACAGAGACGCCCATGGGCTGAGTGTGCACATGGGGACACTGAGACCCCTGTGGAGGCAGTGGGGACACTGGAGACCCCCCTGCAGTGAGGGGGGGTGGGGCATGGGGGACCCCGACCCCCGTTCCCCCCCCGGGTGTCAGCTCTGCGGGTTCTGCCACCAACGTGCGTCCCTGACGTGGCACATGCTGCGCCATGGGGGGGCAGGGGCCATCCCTGCCCTGCCCCCACTGCTTCTGGACCCCCCAGCGCCTCAAGTTCCAGGCAATCAAGAGCCTCCATGAGCTCCCCCGAACCACCCCTGTGGCACCTTGGGGACCCCTGACCCCTCCGGCACCCTGTGCTTGGTGACCCCCAACCCCCCGCGCCCCTTTGCCCTTGGGCCCTTCCTCTGTTATTTATTTCCTGTTGACCCCCCGGGGTGTGTGGGACTGGGGGGACCGTGGGGCCCACGGTTTTGTCTTGGGGGGGGGTCACCCTTGGGCCCCCCCATTCCATTAAAGTGATGGATTTTGCTGCTGTCGTTGCTCTCTGCGGGGGGCGGGGCGCCATTTGGGGACACAGCTCCACCCCCAGTGCTGAACGCGGGGGATCGGGGGAGGCTATGGGAAGAGTCTATAGGGGCAGCGGGACACCCCGAGGATGTCGTGGGGACCCCCCTCCATGGGAGCCAAGGACACAGCGGGGACCCCTTGGGGCCATGGGGACACTGAGGGGACCCCCAGGGATCTTCCCCTGGGACCCCGAGGGGACCCACCTGGGAATCACGAAGGCGCCTGGGTCCCAGTGGGGGTGTCACCTCCAGAGCCCCCCAAATGCCGTGGGCACCCCCGTGGCCCCTTCCCCAGTACCCAGGAGCTGCCCTGCCCCCGCAAGGAGCCCCAACGCCCCCCGGCTGGTGTCAGACCATCACCTGCCCCCCCTTTTTGTGCACCCCCAAATGGGAGTAAATGGGTTCCCCCCTCCCATCCCCCGAGGGTTGTCCTGGTCCCTGGAGCTGGGGGGGCGCCAGGACTCAGGGGGGAACCCGGACCGAGCCCCGGCTTGGAGGCCACGCCCCCGGGCCCGACAGAAACCAGCAGAGCACGACAGAGCCCGATAAGGGCCGACGGAGCCTGACAGGGCCCGACAAAACTTGAAAGAGCACGATAGAGCCCCACAGAACCTGACCAAAGTCAACAGACCCTGACAGCGCCCGATAAAGCCCGACAGAGCCCAACAAAGTCCGATAGAGCTTGACAGAGTCTGTCACATCCCGACAAAATCTGACAGAGCCCGAGAAAGTCCAACAGAGCCTGACAGAGCCCGTCAAAGCCCGATAAAGACCGACAGAGGTCAACAGAGCCCGGCAGGGCCCGACAGATCCCAACAAGGCGTGACAGGGCCTGACAAAGCCCGACCGATCTTGACACAGCCCAAGAAACCTGAGAGAGCCCGACAGAGCCTAAGAGAGCACCACAGGGCCTGACAAAGCCCGACAAAGAGTGACGGAGCCTGCCAAGGCCTCACACAGCCCGACGGAGCCTTAAAGGGCCTGGCAGGGTTCGACAGGGCCTGACAGCGCCCAACCGAATCTGAGAGAGTCTGACGGAGGCCTGTAGGGGAGCCCTGGGGAGGAATGGGGAGCTCTGGGGAGTCGAGACATGTTTTGGGGAGCTCTGGGGAGGAATGTGGAGCTCTGAGGAGCCAAGATACGTTTTGGGGAGCCCTGGGGAGGAATGGGGAGCCCTGAGGAACCAAGACACATTTTGGGGAGTCCTCGGGAGGAATATGGAGCCCTGAGAAACCAAGACACATTTTGGGGAGCCCTGAGGAACCAAGGCGAGCCCTGGGGAGAACTTGGCAGCCTCGGGGAATCGATGCGAACCCTGGGGAGGACGGTGGATCTCAGAGGAGCCCCAGGGAGACGAGGCGATAGCTGGGGAGGGTCCGGAGAGCCCTGGAAGATGAGGGGGGTCCTGGGGAGACCTTTGGCGTCCCAGGGAGGCAAAGAAAGCCCTGGGTTACTTTTTAGAAGAGATTCTCGTAGAATCTATTTATTACCATATTAAATATTGACCCTGCCCCTTCCCCAGGTGGTTTGGTCAGGGTGGTGGGCGGGGCCTGGGCCGATTGACCCCTCCCCTTCCCCAGGGGATTGTGGGAGGGGGGGTGGGCAGGGCCCGGGGTATTTGAGCCCCAGCCCCTGGGCAGGGAGCTCATTCTACTCCAGGGCTGCTTTGGTGCTGGTTCTCTGCTGCTCCTTCAGCAGTGGGCAGCTTTTGAGCTGTTTAGTCAGCATGGACGGACCTGTTTGGAGAAGTGGAGGTGTCTGCTAGAGGTAAGAGCTTCAGGAGCAGCGAAGGTTCAACAGCAGCTGTAGCAGAAAGTGTGTTTGTAACTATGCTTAATTTATTGATTCAATTCTAGGTGCTTTGCATTTTCCCAGAACTCCTGACTGCAATGAAAATGGAGTGTTGTTCTTTGGTTTGCAGTGCTGCATACCAAGCTGCTGATACAATCTCTCCTCCTAGGACTGATGCTCAGTTTATCTAGCGGGGGTTAGAGTGAGCATCTTGTATCTGTAGATGGAGTTCTAGCACTTCTGAAGGAAGCAGCGGGGCCATAAGGCAGAGTGTCTTTCTGGCTCTGGGGTGGCTCATCGCCTCCCTCATCACCCACAGAAAACCGTGTTGTCCCCAGAACCCTTGCAGCGGGTGGTGGCCCCTGGTGGATCAGTCAAATGTACTTCCCAGAACTCAGCCAAGGTGAGCAGTGGCTATTAGACTAGTACTGGTAAATATTACCCTGGTGCTCAATAGTCTGCATGTATGTTTTTTTCTTATTGCAGGTGATGGAGGGGAAAGTGGCAACTGCAGGAAGATCCCCGTGAGCCCATGTGGTGTTTTCCTATGTTGAGGATGAATTCAGTCCCTTGGCCCTCTGAAAGCTAAGGGGAGACACAGGGGCTGGGAACTGCGGGGGCAGGGGGGAGTTAAAGTTCTCAGAGGGGAAAGGACCAACCAGGAACAGTCCCCTTTGGGTGGGCAAAGGGTGCAGGGAACCTTACAGCGCGATGCCAGCTAGGGCAGGGCAGCTCCAGCCTGTGTCTGCGTTGTAGTGCACTTCGGGAAGCCTGCCTTGCGCCGTTCAGACAATCCTGGGGTCTCGTCGTGCCCAAGGGGCACGACAGGCACCTCAGGTGCCATCCCGGGGTCTGGAATGCGGGTGCCGATTGGTCTAGTGCCAATTGGGTGCCGGTTTTCCTGTATCAGCAGCTGAAAGCGTGGATGGTTCTTGCGCCTCGGACATTTCTGGTCAGTTGTTTTATGGTGTAGTTCTGGGCTGCGTGGGCAGCTCTGCTCTCTACCCATCCAGTCTAATGGACTGGCACTTCGAGGATGCTGGGAAGAAGTTCTTAGGTCTTGCGGGAGCGTTTTGCCAGTGCCGCCACCTCGGTTGGTTGGTTTGTTTGTGCCAGTGCCGCTGTCTCGGTTGGTTGGTTTGTTTGTGCCAGTGCCGCCGTCTCGTAAGGGGCCGTGACGTTCGGCTCCTTTTGGTTTTGGGGTTGCAGTAGAGGCTTCTCGCCTCTCTTCTGCCACCCCACAGGTTCTTTTGATTGATGCAGTCTCTGGTCTTGGAGTCGTTCTCATTGTCGAGCGTTTTTGGTGCTGTTGCAGTCGTGCTGTTTGTAGCATTCTGTGGAGCGTCAGTCTTCGCATGTGCGCGTTTGGCTCGGAGCTGCTCTGCCTGGAGACGTAGAGTCATGGGTGAGTGCACTGAGCCCTAGGAGTCCATGGTTAATCTCTTGATGTATGTAATAGTGTGGGAAAAGGTTGTTCAGTCATCTAGGACAGAGCAGCTGTGGGCAGGGGCAGTGGGCAGTCCCTTCACCAGTAATTTAGGGACTCGATTAGAGCTTCTGGTGTTATTTGTGAATAGAAAGCAGACCTGTGGAATGGTCAAGCTGTTGATCAGCATCTGGGTGACCTGTGGAATACCTTGATTTCAGATGCAGAGGGAAAACTTGGCCCAAAAGAGCGACGGAAGAGGCAAGCCGAGCGCCGTGAGCAGGTGGGCCGGTGCGAGGTCTCAGAGGGAAGGTGTGCCGTGTGCCTCTATGTAAGTTTGGTTGTTTCTCTATTTTATAGGTGCGAAGCGAGGAGGAAAGCCGGGTATCGGCACCGCAGCTCCTCGGGCAAGGTGAGCAAGGAGCGCTGGGCCGAAGCAGCGTCTCATTTCAGGTGTTGTGTTTCTGGTGCAGGTCTCAGCATCCTTTGCTTGTGTTTTATAGGTGGTAGCTGGGCCTCAACGTGGTCAACAGCGTGGCAGGTGAAGGTGACGGAGGCCAGGTGGGCGAGCAGCCAAGGTAAAGGAGTGGGAGATGGGACCGTCTGCGGGCAGGCTGTGCTTCTGGGCAGTATCTGAGCATGCGCCTTTGTTTTAGCAGGCGCTACAGGCAAGCTCGGAGGGGCGAAGCCGCACGCCGACCAGCAGCCAAGAAGGTGAGGAGGTGGCTGGTTTTCAGGAGCCCAGTATTGCCTGGTGACTTGGTTCAGCGTTTCCTTCTTGTTTTGCAGGGGCTTTGTGGACCCCTTTGGACTCAGAGGACCGTTTGCAGTGAGCAGGGGTAGGGGTGAGGAGGAGTGTGGGGCTGGGGACTTGTCCCAAGCACTAGAGCTGTTTTCCTGCTGTCTTAGGTGCCACGAGTGGTGAGGGTTTCTGCCTGCGCCCATGGCACGAGAGGCTGAATGGAACGCCTGGGAACTTCGGGGGAGGTGGGTGCTGTGGATGTCGTCAGTGTTGATGCACATGATATTTAGTGCTGGCACTGCTTAGTGAGTGTGTGTTAACTTGTGTTGTTGCAGATGTTGAAGAGGAACCCGGCAATGCAGGAAGATCCCCGTGAGCCCATGTGGTGTTTTCCTCCGTGGATGGATCCTGTCCCTCTGAAAGCTAAGTGGAGGCACGGGGGCTGGGGAGGTGCTGGGAACTGCAGGGGCGGGGGGCTAAAGGTCTCAGAGGGGAAAGGGCCATCCAGGAACAGTCCCCTTTGGGTGGGTAAAGGGCGCAGGGAACCTTACAGTGCGATGCCAGCTCGGGCAGGGCAGCTCCAGCCTGTGTCTGCGTTGTCGTGTACTTCGGAAAGCCTGCCTTGCGCCGTTCAGATGATCCTGGGGTCTCGTCGTGCCCGAGGGGCACGACAGGCATCTCAGGTGCCGTCCCGGGGTCTGGAATGCGGGTGCCGATTGGTCTAGTGCCAATTGGGTGCCGGTTTTCCTGTATCAGCAGCTGAAAGCGTGGATGGTTCTTGCGCCTCGGACATTTCTGGTCAGTTGTTTTATGGTGTAGTTCTGGGCTGCGTGGGCAGCTCTGCTCTCTACCCATCCAGTCTAATGGACTGGCACTTCGAGGATGCTGGGAAGAAGTTCTTAGGTCTTGCGGGAGCGTTTTGCCAGTGCCGCCACCTCGGTTGGTTGGTTTGTTTGTGCCAGTGCCGCTGTCTCGGTTGGTTGGTTTGTTTGTGCCAGCGCCGCCGTCTCGTAAGGGGCCGTGACGTTCGGCTCCTTTTTGTTTTGGGGTTGCAGTAGAGGCTTCTCGCCTCTCTTCTGCCACCCCACAGGTTCTTTTGATTGATGCAGTCTCTGGTCTTGGAGTCGTTCTCATTGTCGAGCGTTTTTGGTGCTGTTGCAGTCGTGCTGTTTATAGCATTCTGTGGAGCGTCAGTCTTCGCATGTGCGCGTTTGGCTCGGAGCTGCTCTGCCTGGAGACGTAGAGTCATGGGTGGGTGCACTGAGCCCTAGGAGTCCATGGTTAATCTCTTGATGTATGTAATAGTGTGGGAAAAGGTTGTTCAGTCATCTAGGACAGAGCAGCTGTGGGCAGGGGCAGTGGGCAGTCCCTTCACCAGTAATTTAGGGACTCGATTAGAGCTTCTGGTGTTATTTGTGAATAGAAAGCAGACCTGTGGAATGGTCAAGCTGTTGATCAGCATCTGGGTGACCTGTTGAATACCTTGATTTCAGATGCAGAGGGAAAACTTGGCCCAAAAGAGCGACGGAAGAGGCAAGCCGAGCGCCGTGAGCAGGTGGGCCGGTGCGAGGTCTCAGAGGGAAGGTGTGCCGTGTGCCTCTATGTAAGTTTGGTTGTTTCTCTATTTTATAGGTGCGAAGCGAGGAGGAAAGCCGGGTATCGGCACCGCAGCTCCTCGGGCAAGGTGAGCAAGGAGCGCTGGGCCGAAGCAGCGTCTCATTTCAGGTGTTGTGTTTCTGGTGCAGGTCTCAGCATCCTTTGCTTGTGTTTTATAGGTGGTAGCTGGGCCTCAACGTGGTTAACAGCGTGGCAGGTGAAGGTGACGGAGGCCAGGTGGGCGAGCAGCCAAGATAAAGGAGTGGGAGATGGGACCGTCTGCGGGCAGGCTGTGCTTCTGGGCAGTATCTGAGCATGCGCCTTTGTTTTAGCAGGCGCTACAGGCAAGCTCGGAGGGGCGAAGCCGCACGCCGACCAGCAGCCAAGAAGGTGAGGAGGTGGCTGGTTTTCAGGAGCCCAGTATTGCCTGGTGACTCGGTTCAGCGTTTCCTTCTTGTTTTGCAGGGGCTTTGTGGACCCCTTTGGACTCAGAGGACCGTTTGCGGTGAGCAGGGGTAGGGGTGAGGAGGAGTGTGGGGCTGGGGACTTGTCCCAAGCACTAGAGCGGTTTTGTTTCCTGCTGTCCTAGGTGCCACGAGTGATGAGGGTTTCTGCCTGCGCCCATGGCACGAGAGGCTGAATGGAACGCCTGGGAACTTCGGGGGAGGTGGGTGCTGTGGATGTCGTCGGTGTTGATGCACATGATATTTAGTGCTGGCACTGCTTAGTGAGCGTGTGTTAACTTGTGTTGTTGCAGATGTTGAAGAGGAACCCGGCAATGCAGGAAGATCCCCGTGAGCCCATGTGGTGTTTTCCTCCGTGGATGGATTCAGTCCCTTGGCCCTCTGAAAGCTAAGTGGAGGCACGGGGGCTGGGGAGGGGCTGGGAACTGCAGGGGCGGGGGGCTAAAGGTCTCAGAGGGGAAAGGGCCGTCCAGGAACAGTCCCCTTTGGGTGGGTAAAGGGCGCAGGGAACCTTACAGTGCGATGCCAGCTCGGGCAGGGCAGCTCCAGCCTGTGTCTGCGTTGTCGTGTACTTCGGAAAGCCTGCCTTGCGCCGTTCAGATGATCCTGGGGTCTCGTCGTGCCCGAGGGGCACGACAGGCATCTCAGGTGCCGTCCCGGGGTCTGGAATGCGGGTGCCGATTGGTCTAGTGCCAATTGGGTGCCGGTTTTCCTGTATCAGCAGCTGAAAGCGTGGATGGTTCTTGCGCCTCGGACATTTCTGGTCAGTTGTTTTATGGTGTAGTTCTGGGCTGCGTGGGCAGCTCTGCTCCCTACCCATCCAGTCTATGGGACTGGCGCTTCTTCCCAGCATCCTGAAGTCTTTAGGTTTTGCAGGAGTTACTTGCACTTGCGCCGTCTCTGTTTGTTTGTGCCGGTGCCGCCGTCTCCGTTTGTTTCTTGTGCTAGTGGCGCCGTCTCGTAAGGAGCCGTGATGTTTGGCTCCTTTTTGTTTTGGGGTTGCAGTAGAGGCTCCTCGCCTCACCACTGCCTCCCTGTAGTTTGTTTTGGTGCCGTCTCTGTTGTTCTCATTGTTGAATGATTTTGGTGCTGTTGGAGTGGTGGTGTTTGTAGCGTTCTGTGCAGCATCAGTCTGCACATGTGCGTGTTTGTTTTGGAGCTGCTCTGCCCGGAGGCACGGAGTCAGGTGTGGGTGGACCGAGCCCCAGGCGTCCATGGTTAATCTATTGACACATTCAAGTCTGTAGGCAAAATTTGTACCATCATCTACGATAGAGTATCCATGGGCAGGGGGAGTGGACAGTCCCTTCACTTGTGTTTTACAGTTGATACCAAAGATCATTGTTGACTAGCGTGCTGTTATTTCACAGATGGTGTCTTAACTAATTTTTTTTCTTTGTAGGTGACCACGTTGTCAATATGAGTCCTTTTAGCTAAAGAAAATGCCTCTTAAGAGTATATCATTTGTCATTTAAAACCTTTGCTTCACGGCAACAAAAGCAGCTACAGACTACGGTCGCCACCTGTGAGATCAGGCCCGCATCGCACTTCTTTGAACAAATAGGATTCATTCACAGAAAACACTACATTCAAGGCAGCATGAAGTGCCTATGGACCGTAAACCTTATCTACAGCTGCACAAAGCAAAGGCCTGTCTGAGGTCAGTGCAAAGGATCCACTAAGAAGCAAGAAGACTCCAGCCTCAACTGTTGCTATTGTTGCTATCATGGTGTGAGGGGTGGGTAAATAGTCTGTAAGGGTATAAATACCCAGGAATTTCTACACTCGGGTGGGACTTCAGCAAAGGCAGCAGTTCGAGTCAGCCCTTGTGTCGTACCACTCTGTTCGGCTACTTGTTTTCATGGACTTTGCCTGAGAGTTTGCCTCAAGAGACCAAGCATCCGAACCGCTATCCACCAGACCCCAGGCCCCTGGAGGGGAGGTAAGGACCTCGAGGTGCAGAATGATGAAACTCTGAAATCCCAGCTAAGTGATATAAGGGGTTGAGTGAGCACATGCAATCCTTTGGCCATATAAAAATGTAATCCCTTAGGTGTTTCCCCTACGCTCTGTGTCTCGCAGACATGAGCTGTAGATCCAGCTGGGGCTAAGTTTGGATCCAGCCGCACCTAGACTCTTCTCTGAGGAAGAGTTTAGAAAGCAAGGGGGTCCATTCCAAGCCTCATGACAGACACAAAGCGTAGATCCAGCCTGGGGCTAAGTTTGGACCCTGCTGCGCTTAGACTCCTCTCTGAGCAGGAGTTTAGTAAGCGAGGGGGTCCCATCTGAAATTTGACTCAACAGGAGCGCCCCCCTTTAGCTTTTGGCATTTCCCGTCCAGGTACAGATCGCTCTGAATCGAGTCTCACCTGAATATGCCCGGCGTATTTTGTCAAAGCAGTTATAGTCCCCCTTGCCGTCACTCTAACGTCGCACGGTAAGCGATCTAAAACCGCTCTCGGCCAGCGGCGCCCCGAGTCACTCACCCGACACCAACCGATGTCGGGAGGATGGCAGGCGCCGTCCCCGATTACTGATGGAGGCACAGGGCGAGTTAGAGGTCCAGATTGTCGGAGGAATGAGCCTGTGGTAATTGCCACGATTGGAAAGCTGTGGAAGAACAGCTCACTATGCTCAAGAGCCATAAGAACGATGGAAAGGGAACTAGTAGCAAACTGTACGTTGGGGAACCAAAACAGGTTGGGGGGAGCCTGGGGGAGGACCGGGGAGCCCAGGGGAACCAAGACACTCCCTGGGGAGCCCTGGGGCGGAATGGGGAACCCCGAGGAACCAAGACACGTTTTGGGGAGCCCTGTGGAACCAAGACACGTTTTTCGGAGCCTTGGGGAACCAAGACACGTCTTGGGGAGCCCTGAGGAACCAAGACACATTCTGGGGAGCCCTGGGGAAGAATGGGGAACCCCGAGAAAGCAAGACACGTTTTGGGGAGCCCTAGCGAACTAAGACACGTATTGAGGAGCCCTGGGGAGGAATGGGGAGCCCCGAGGAACCAAGACACGTGTTGGCGAGCCCTGGGGAGGAAGGGGGAGCCCTGAGGAACCAAGACACGTTTTGGGGAGCCCTGGGGAGGAATGGGGAGCTCTGGGGAACCAAGACACGTGTTGGGGAGCCGTGGGGGGAATGGGGAGCCCTGAGGAACCAAGACATGTGTTGGGGAGCCCTGGGGAGGAATGGGGAGCCCTGGGGAGGAATGGGGAGCCCTGAGGAACCAAGACACGTTTTGGGGAGCCCTGGGTAACCAAGACATGTTTTGGTGAGCCCCGGGGAGGAATGGGGAGGCCTGGGGAACCAAGACACGTTTTGGGGAGCCCTGGGTAACCAAGATATGTTTTGGGAAGCCCTGGGGAGGAATGGGGAGCCCTGAGGCACCAAGACACGTTTTGGGGAGCCCTGAGGAACCAAGACACGTGTTGGGGAGCCCTGGGGAGGAATGGGGAGCCCCGAGGAACCAAGACACGTGTTGGGGAGCCCTAGGGAGGAATGGGGAGCCCCGAGAAACCAAGACACGTGTTGGGGAGCCCTGGGGAGGAATGGGGAGCCCTGAGGAAGAATGGGGCACCCTGAACATGCAAGGCACGTTTTGGCGAGCCCTGGGGAACCAAGACACGTGTTGGGGAGCCCTGGGGAGGAATGGGGAGCCCCGAGAAACCAAGAAACGTTTTGGGGAGCCCTGGGGAGGAATGGGGAGCCCTGAGGCACCAAGACACATTTTGGGGAGCCCTGAGGAACCAAGACACGTGTTGGGGAGCCCTGGGGAGGAATGGGGAGCCCCGAGAAACCAAGACACGTGTTGGGGAGCCCTGGGGAGGAATGGGGAGCCCCGAGGAACCAAGACACGTGTTGGGGAGCCCTAGGGAGGAATGGGGAGCCCCGAGAAACCAAGACACGTGTTGGGGAGCCCTGGGGAGGAATGGGGAGCCCTGAGGAAGAATGGGGCACCCTGAACATGCAAGGCACGTTTTGGCGAGCCCTGGGGAACCAAGACACGTGTTGGGGAGCCCTGGGGAGGAATGGGGAGCCCCGAGAAACCAAGAAACGTTTTGGGGAGCCCTGGGGAGGAATGGGGAGCCCTGAGGCACCAAGACACATTTTGGGGAGCCCTGAGGAACCAAGACACGTGTTGGGGAGCCCTGGGGAGGAATGGGGAGCCCCGAGAAACCAAGACACGTGTTGGGGAGCCCTGGGGAGGAATGGGGAGCCCTGAGGAACCAAAACACGTTTTGGGGAGCCCTGGGTAACCAAGACACGTTTTGGTTAGCCCCGGGGAGGAATGGGGAGGCCCGGGGAACCAAGAAACATTTTGGGGAGCCCTGGGTAACCAAGATACGTTTTGGGGAGCCCTGGGGAGGAATGGGGAGCCCTGAGGAACCAAGACACGTTTTGGGGAGTCCTGAGGAACCAAGACACATTTTGGGGAGCCCTGGGGAGGAATGGGGAGCCCTCAGGAACGAAGACATGTTTTGGGGAGCCCTCGGGAGCAATGGGGAGCTCTGGGGAACCAAGACACGTTTTGGGGAGCCCTGGGGAGGAATGGGGAGCCCTGAGGAACCAAGACACGTTTTGGGGAGCCCAGGGGAGGAATGGGGAGCTCTGGGGAACCAAGACACGTTTTGGGGAGCCCTGGGGAGGAATGGGGAGCCCCGAGAAACCAAGACACGTTTTGGGGATCCCTGGGGAGGAATGGGGAGCTCTGGGGAACCAAGACACGTTTTGGGGAGCCCTGGGGAGGAATGGGGAGCTCTGGGGAACCAAGACATGTTTTGGGGAGCCCTGGGGAGGAATGGGGAGCTCTGGGGAACCAAGACACGTTTTGGGGAGCCCTGGGGAGGAATGGGGAGCTCTGGGGAACCAAGACACGTTTTGGGGAGCTCTGGGGAGGAATGGGGAGCCCCGAGAAACAAAGACACGTTTTGGGGAGCCCTGGGGAGGAATGTGGAGCCCTGGGGAACCAAGACACGTTTTGGGGAGCCCTGGGGAGGACTGGGGAGCCCTGAGGAACCAAGGCACGTTTTGGGGAGCCCTGGGAAGGAATGGGGAGCCCTGAGGAAGAATGGGGCACCCTGAACATGCAAAGCACGTTTTGGGGAGCCCTGGGGAGGAATGTGGAGCCCTGGGGAACCAAGACACGTTTTGGGGAGCCCTGGGGAGGACTGGGGAGCCCTGAGGAACCAAGACACGTATTGGGGAGCCCTGGGGAGGAATGGGGAGCCCCGAGAAACCAAGACACATTTTGGGGAGCCCTGGGGAGGAATAGGGAGCCCTGAGGCACCAAGACACGTTTTGGGGAGCCCTGAGGAACCAAGACACGTGTTGGGGAGCCCTGGGGAGGAATGGGGAGCCCCGAGAAACAAAGAAACGTTTTGGGGAGCCCTGGGGAATCAAGACAAGTTTTGAGGAGCCCTCTGGAGGACTGGGGAGCCCTGAGGAACCAAGGCACATTTTGGGGAGCCCTGGGAAGGAATGGGGAGCCCTGAGGAACCAAGACACGTTTTGGGGAGCCCAGGGGAGGAATGGGGAGCTCTAGGGAACCAAGAGAAGTTTTGGGGAGCCCTGGGGAGGAATGGGGAGCCCCGAGAAACCAAGACACGTTTTGGGGAGTCCTGGGGAGGAATGGGGAGCTCTGAGGAACCAAGACACGTTTTGGGGAGCCCTGGGGAGGAATGGGTAGACCCGAGGAACCAAGACACGTTTTGGGGAGCCCTGGGGAACCAAGACACGTTTTGGGGAGCCTTGGGGAGGAATGGGGAGCTCTGGGGAACCAAGACACGTTTTGGGGAGCCCTGGGGAGGAATGGGGAGCCCTGAGGAGCCAAAACACGTTTTGGGGAGCCCTGGGGAACCAAGACACGTATTGATGAGCCCCGGGGGGGAATGGGGAGGCCTGGGGAACCAAAAAACGTTTTGGGGAGCCCTGGGTAACCAAGATACATTTTGGGGAGCCCTGGGGAGGAATGGGGAGCCCTGAGACACCAAGACACGTTTTGGGGAGTCCTGAGGAACCAAGACACGTTTTGGGGAGCCCTGGGGAGGAATGGGGAGCCCTCAGGAACGAAGACATGTTTTGGGGAGTCCTCGGGAGCAATGAGGAGCTCTGGGGAACCAAGACACGTTTTGGGGAGCCCTGGGGAGGAATGGGGAGCCCTGAGGAACCAAGACACGTTTTGGGGAGCCCTGGGGAGGAATGGGGAGACCCGAGATACCAAGACATGTTTTGGGGAGCCCTGGGGAACCAAGACACGTTTTGGGGAGCTCTGGGGAGGAATGGGGAGCCCCGAGAAACAAAGACACGTTTTGGGGAGCCCTGGGGAATCAAGACACGTTTTGAGGAGCCCTGTGGTGGACTGGGGAGCCCTGAGGAACCAAGGCACGTTTTGGGGAGCCCTGGGGAGGAATGGGGAGCTCTGGGGAACCAAGACACGTTTTGGGGAGCCCTGGGGAGGAATGGGGAGCTCTGGGGAACCAAGACACGTTTTGGGGAGCCCTGGGGAGGAATGGGGAGCTCTGGGGAACCAAGACACGTTTTGGGGAGCTCTGGGGAGGAATGGGGAGCCCCGAGAAACAAAGGCACGTTTTGGGGAGCCCTGGGGAGGAATGGGGAGCTCTGGGGAACCAAGACACGTTTTGGGGAGCCCTGGGGAGGAATGGGGAGCCCTGGGGAACCAAGACACGTTTTGGGGAGCTCTGGGAAGGAATGGGGAGCCCTGAGGAACCAAGGCACGTTTTGGGGAGCCCTGGGGAGGAATGGGGAGCCCCGAGAAACAAAGGCACGTTTTGGGGATCCCTGGGGAATCAAGACACGTGTTGGGGAGCCCTGGGGAGGACTGGGGAGCCCTGAGGAACCAAGGCACGTTTTGGGGAGCCCTGGGAAGGAATGGGGAGCCCTGAGGAAGAATGGGGCACCCTGAACATGCAAGGCACGTTTTGGGGAGCCCTGGGGAACCAAGACACGTATTGGGGAGCCCTGGGGAGGAATGGGGAGCCCCGAGAAACCAAGACACGTTTTGGGGAGCCCTGAGGAGGAATGGGGAGCCCTGAGGAACCAAAACACGTTTTGGGGAGCCCTGGGTAACCAAGACACGTTTTGGTGAGCCCCGGGGGGGAATGGGGAGGCCTGGGGAACCAAAAAAACGTTTTGGGGAGCCCTGGGTAACCAAGATACATTTTGGGGAGCCCTGGGGAGGAATGGGGAGCCCTGAGGCACCAAGACACGTTTTGGGGAGTCCTGAGGAACCAAGACACGTGTTGGGGAGCCCTGGGGAGGAATGGGGAGCCCTCAGGAACGAAGACATATTTTGGGGAGTCCTCGGGAGCAATGGGGAGCTCTGGGGAACCAAGACACGTTTTGGGGAGCCATGGGGAGGAATGGGGAGCCCTGAGGAACCAAGACACGTTTTGGGGAGCCCCGAGGAACCAAGACATGTTTTGGGGAGCCTGGGGGAACGAAGACACATTTTGGGGAGCTCTGGGGAGGAATGGGGAGCTCTGGGGAACCAAGACATGTTTTGGGGATCCCTGGGGAGGAATGGGGAGCTCTGGGGAACCAAGACACGTTTTGGGGAGCTCTGGGGAGGAATGGGGAGCCCCGCGAAACAAAGACACGTTTTGGGGAGCCCTGGGGAATCAAGACAAGTTTTGAGGAGCCCTGTGGAGGACTGGGGAGCCCTGAGGAACCAAGGCACATTTTGGGGAGCCCTGGGAAGGAATGGGGAGCCCTGAGGAACCAAGATACGTTTTGGGGAGCCCAGGGGAGGAATGGGGAGCTCTAGGGAACCAAGAGACGTTTTGGGGAGCCCTGGGGAGGAATGGGGAGCCCCGAGAAACCAAGACACGTTTTGGGGAGTCCTGGGGAGGAATGGGGAGCTCTGAGGAACCAAGACACGTTTTGGGGAGCCCTGGGGAGGAATGGGTAGACCCGAGGAACCAAGACACGTTTTGGGGAGCCCTGGGGAACCAAGACACATTTTGGGGAGCCTTGGGGAGGAATGGGGAGCTCTGGGGAACCAAGACACGTTTTGGGGAGCCCTGGGGAGGAATGGGGAGCCCTGAGGAACCAAAACACGTTTTGGGGAGCCCTGGGTAACCAAGACACGTTTTGGGGAGCCCTGGGGAGGAATGGGGAGCCCTGAGGAACCAAAACACGTTTTGGGGAGCCCTGGGTAACCAAGACACGTTTTGGTGAGCCCCGGGGGGGAATGGGGAGGCCTGGGGAACCAAAAAACGTTTTGGGGAGCCCTGGGTAACCAAGATACATTTTGGGGAGCCCTGGGGAGGAATGGGGAGCCCTGAGGCACCAAGACACGTTTTGGGGAGTCCTGAGGAACCAAGACACGTTTTGGGGAGCCCTGGGGAGGAATGGGGAGCCCTCAGGAACGAAGACATGTTTTGGGGAGTCCTCGGGAGCAATGAGGAGCTCTGGGGAACCAAGACACGTTTTGGGGAGCCCTGGGGAGGAATGGGGAGCCCCGAGATACCAAGACACATTTTGGGGAGCCCTGGGGAACCAAGACACATTTTGGGGAGCTCTGGGGAGGAATGGGGAGCCCCAAGAAACAAAGGCACGTTTTGGGGAGCCCTGGGGAATCAAGACACGTTTTGAGGAGCCCTGTGGAGGACTGGGGAGCCCTGAGGAACCAAGGCACGTTTTGGGGAGCCCTGGGGAGGAATGGGGAGCTCTGGGGAACCAAGACACGTTTTGGGGAGGAATGGGGAGCTCTGGGGAACCAAGACACGTTTTGGGGAGCCCTGGGGAGGAATGGGGAGCTCTGGGGAACCAAGACACGTTTTGGGGAGCTCTGGGGAGGAATGGGGAGCCCCGAGAAACAAAGGCACGTTTTGGGGAGCCCTGGGGAGGAATGGGGAGCTCTGGGGAACCAAGACACGTTTTGGGGAGCCCTGGGGAGGAATGGGGAGCCCTGGGGAACCAAGACACGTTTTGGGGAGCTCTGGGGAGGAATGGGGAGCCCCGAGAAACAAAGGCACGTTTTGGGGATCCCTGGGGAATCAAGACACGTGTTGGGGAGCCCTGGGGAGGACTGGGGAGCCCTGAGGAACCAAGGCACGTTTTGGGGAGCCCTGGGAAGGAATGGGGAGCCCTGAGGAAGAATGGGGCACCCTGAACATGCAAGGCACGTTTTGGGGAGCCCTGGGGAACCAAGACACGTATTGGGGAGCCCTGGGGAGGAATGGGGAGCCCCGAGAAACCAAGACACGTTTTGGGGAGCCCTGAGGAGGAATGGGGAGCCCTGAGGAACCAAAACACGTTTTGGGGAGCCCTGGGTAACCAAGACACGTTTTGGTGAGCCCCGGGGGGGAATGGGGAGGCCTGGGGAACCAAAAAAACGTTTTGGGGAGCCCTGGGAAACCAAGATACATTTTGGGGAGCCCTGGGGAGGAATGGGGAGCCCTGAGGCACCAAGACACGTTTTGGGGAGTCCTGAGGAACCAAGACACGTGTTGGGGAGCCCTGGGGAGGAATGGGGAGCCCTCAGGAACGAAGACATGTTTTGGGGAGTCCTCGGGAGCAATGGGGAGCTCTGGGGAACCAAGACACGTTTTGGGGAGCCCTGGGGAGGAATGGGGAGCCCTGAGGAACCAAGACATGTTTTGGGGAGCCCCGAGGAACCAAGACATGTTTTGGGGAGCCTGGGGGAACGAAGACATGTTTTGGGGAGCCCTGGGAACCAAGACCTGTTTTGGGGATCCCTGGGGAGGAATGGGAAGCTCTGGGGAACCAAGACACGTTTTGGGGAGCCCTGGGGAGGAATGGGGAGCCCCGAGATACCAAGACACGTTTTGGGGAGCCCTGGGGAACCAAGACACGTTTTGGGGAGCTCTGGGGAGGAATGGGGAGCCCCGAGAAACAAAGACACGTTTTGGGGAGCCCTGGGGAATCAAGACACGTTTTGAGGAGCCCTGTGGAGGACTGGGGAGCCCTGAGGAACCAAGGCACGTTTTGGGGAGCTCTGGGGAGGAATGGGGAGCTCTGGGGAACCAAGACACGTTTTGGGGAGCTCTGGGGAGGAATGGGGAGCCCCGAGAAACAAAGGCACGTTTTGGGGATCCCTGGGGAGGAATGGGGAGCTCTGGGGAACCAAGACACGTTTTGGGGAGCTCTGGGGAGGAATGGGGAGCCCCGAGAAACAAAGGCACGTTTTGGGGAGCCCTGTGGAGGAATGGGGAGCTCTGGGGAACCAAGACACATTTTGGGGAGCCCTGGGGAGGACTGGGGAGCCCTGGGGAACCAAGACACGTTTTGGGGAGCTCTGGGGAGGAATGGGGAGCCCCGAGAAACAAAGGCACGTTTTGGGGATCCCTGGGGAGGAATGGGGAGCTCTGGGGAACCAAGACACGTTTTGGGGAGCCCTGGGGAGGAATGGGGAGCCCCGAGAAACCAAGGCACGTTTTGGGGAGCCCTGGGGAGGAATGGGGAGCCCCGAGAAACAAAGACACGTTTTGGGGATCCCTGGGGAGGAATGGGGAGCTCTGTGGAACCAAGACACGTTTTGGGGAGCTCTGGGGAGGAATGGGGAGCCCCGAGAAACCAAGACACGTTTTGGGGAGCCCTGGGGAATCAAGACACGTTTTGAGGAGCCCTGTGGAGGACTGGGGAGCCCTGAGGAACCAAGGCACATTTTGGGGAGCCCTGGGAAGGAATGGGGAGCCCTGAGGAACCAAGACACGTTTTGGGGAGCCCAGGGGAGGAATGGGGAGCTCTGAGGAACCAAGACACGTTTTGGGGAGCCCTGGGGAGGAATGGGTAGACCCGAGGAACCAAGACACGTTTTGGGGAGCCCTGGGGAACCAAGACACGTTTTGGGGAGCCTTGGGGAGGAATGGGGAGCTCTGGGGAACCAAGACACGTTTTGGGGAGCCCTGGGGAGGAATGGGGAGCTGTGAGGAACCAAAACACGTTTTGGGGAGACCTGGGGAACCAAGACACGTTTTGGGGAGCCCTGAGGAACCAAGGCGAGCCCTGGGGAGAACTTGGCAGCCTCGGGGAATCGATGCGAACCCTGGGGAGGACAGTGGATCTCAGGGGAACCCCAGGGAGACGAGGCGATAGCTGGGGAGGGTCCGGGGAGCCCTGGAGGATGAGGGGGGTCCTGGGGAGACCTTTGGAGTCCTGCGGAGGCAAAGAAAGCCCGGGGTTACTTTTTAGAAGAGATTCTTGTAGAATCTATTTATTACCATATTAATTATCGACCCCTCCCCTTCCCCAGGTGGTTTGGTCAGGGTGGTGGGCGGGTCCTGGGCCGATTGACTCCTCAACTTCCCCAGGGGATTGTGGGAAGGGGGTGGGTGGGGCCCGGGGTATTTGAGCTGCAGCCCCTGGGCAGGAGTTCATTCTGCTCCAGGGCTGCCTTGGTGCTGGTTCTCTGCTGTTCCTTCAGCAGTGGGCAGCTTTTGAGCTGTTTAGTCAGCATGGACAGACCTGTTTGGAGAAGTGGAGGTGTCTGCTTGAGGTAAGAGCTTCAGGAGCAGTGAAGGTTCAACAGCAGATGTACTAGAAGTATGTTTGTAACTACACTTAATTTATTGATTCAACTCTAGGTGCTTTGCATTTTCCTGGATCTCCTGAGTGCAATGAAAATGGAGCATTGTTTTTTTGGTTTTTACTGCTGTATACCAAGCTGCTGATGTAATCTCTCCTCTTAGGACTGACGCTCAGTTTATCTAGCGGGGGTTAGAGTGAGTGTCTTGTATTTGTAGTTGGAGTTCTAGGACTTCTGAAGGAAGCAGCGGGGCCATAAGGCAGAGTGTCTTTCTGGCTCTGGGGTGGCTCATCGCCTCCCTGATCACCCACAGAAAGCGGTGTTGTCCCCAGTACTCTTGCAGCGTGGGGCGGCCCCTGGTGGATCAGTCAAATGTCCTTCCCAGAAATCAGCCAAGGTGAGCAGTGGCTGTTAGACTAGTATTGGTAACTATTACCCTGGTGTTCAGTAGTGCACGTCTGTTTTCTTTTCTTATTGCAGGTGATGAAGGGGAAAGTGGCAACTGCAGGAAGATCCCCGTGAGCCCCTGTGGTGTTTTTCTACGTTCAGGATGGATCCAGTCCCTCGGCCCTCTGAAAGCTAAGTGGAGGCGCAGGGGCTGGGGAGGGGCTCGGAATTGCAGGGCGGGGTTTAAAGTTCTCAGAGGGGAAAGGGCCGTCCAGGAACAGTCCCCTTTGGGTGGGTAAAGGGCGCAGGGAACCTAACAGTGCGATGCCAGCTCGGGCAGGGCAGCTCCAGCCTGTGTCTGCGTTGTCGTGTACTTCGGGAAGCCTGCCTTGCGCCGTTCAGACGATCCTGGGGTCTCGTGGTGCCCGAGGGGCACAACAGGCATCTCAGTGCCATCCCAGGGTCTGGAATGCCGGTGCTGATTGGCCTAGTGCCAGTTGGGTGCTGGTTTTCCTGTATCAGCAGCCGAAAGCGTGGATGGTTCTTGCGCCTCGGACATTTCTGGTCAGTTGTTTTATGGTGTAGTTCAGGGCTGCGTGGGCAGCTCTGCTCTCTACCCATCCAGTCTAAGGGACTGGCACTTCAGGATGCTGGGAAGAAGTTCTTAAGTCTTGCGGGAGCGTTTTGCCAGTGCCGCCGCCTCGGTTGGTTGGTTTGTTTGTGCCAGTGCCGCCGTCTCGGTTGGTTGGTTTGTTTGTGCCAGCGCCGCCGTCTCGTAAGGGGCCGTGACGTTCGGCTCCTTTTTGTTTTGGGGTTGCAGTAGAGGCTTCTCGCCTCTCTTCTGCCTCCCCACAGGTTCTTTTGATGCAGTCTCTGGTCTTGGTGTCATTCTCATTGTTGTGCGTTTTTGGTGCTGTTGCAGTCGTGTTGTTTGTAGCGTTCTGTGGAGCGTCAGTCTTCGCATGTGCGCGTTTGGCTCGGAGCTGCTCTGCCCGGAGACGTAGAGTCATGGGTGGGTGCACTGAGCCCTAGGAGTCCATGGTTAATCTCTTGATGTATGTAATAGTGTGGGAAAAGGTTGTTCAGTCATCTAGGACAGAGCAGCTGTGGGCAGGGGCAGTGGGCAGTCCCTTCACCAGTAATTTAGGGACTCGATTAGAGCTTCTGGTGTTATTTGTGAATAGAAAGCAGACCTGTGGAATGGTCAAGCTGTTGATCAGCATCTGGGTGACCTGTTGAATACCTTGATTTCAGATGCAGAGGGAAAACTTGGCCCAAAAGAGCGACGGAAGAGGCAAGCCAAGCGCCGTAAGCCGGTGGGCCGGTGCGAGGTCTCAGAGGGAAGGTGTGCCGTGTGCCTCTATGTAAGTTTGGTTGTTTCTCTATTTTATAGGTGCGAAGCGAGGAGGAAAGCCGGGTATCGGCACCGCAGCTCCTCGGGCAAGGTGAGCAAGGAGCGCTGGGCCGAAGCAGCGTCTCATTTCAGGTGTTGTGTTTCTGGTGCAGGTCTCAGCATCCTTTGCTTGTGTTTTACAGGTGGTAGCTGGGCCTCAACGTGGTCAACAGCGTGGCAGGTGAAGGTGACGGAGGCCAGGTGGGCGAGCAGCCAAGATAAAGGAGTGGGAGATGGGACCGTCTGCGGGCAGGCTGTGCTTCTGGGCAGCATCTGAGCATGCACCTTTGTTTTAGCAGGCGCTACAGGCAAGCTCGGAGGGGCGAAGCCGCACGCCGACCAGCAGCCAAGAAGGTGAGGAGGTGGCTGGTTTTCAGGAGCCCAGTATTGCCTGGTGACTCGGTTCAGCGTTTCCTTCTTGTTTTGCAGGGGCTTTGTGGACCCCTTTGGACTCAGAGGACCGTTTGCGGTGAGCAGGGGTAGGGGTGAGGAGGAGTGTGGGGCTGGGGACTTGTCCCAAGCACTAGAGCTGTTTTGTTTCCTGCTGTCCTAGGTGCCACGAGTGATGAGGGTTTCTGCCTGCGCCCATGGCACGAGAGGCTGAATGGAACGCCTGGGAACTTCGGGGGAGGTGGGTGCTGTGGATGTCGTCGGTGTTGATGCACATGATATTTAGTGCTGGCACTGCTTAGTGAGCGTGTGTTAACTTGTGTTGTTGCAGATGTTGAAGAGGAACCCGGCAATGCAGGAAGATCCCCGTGAGCCCATGTGGTGTTTTCCTCCGTGGATGGATCCTGTCCCTTGGCCGTCTGAAAGCTAAGTGGAGGAACGGGGCCTGGGGAGGGGCTGGGAACTGCAGGAGCGGGGGGCTAAAGGTCTCAGAGGGGAAAGGGCCGTCCAGGAACAGTCCCCTTTGGGTGGGTAAAGGGCGCAGGGAACCTCACAGTGCGATGCCAGCTCGGGCAGGGCAGCTCCAGCCTGTGTCTGCGTTGTCGTGTACTTCGGGAAGCCTGCCTTGCGCCGTTCAGACGATCCCGGGGTCTCGTGGTGCCCGAGGGGCACGACAGGCATCTCAGGTGCCATCCCGGGGTCTGGAATGCCGGTGCCGATTGGCCTAGTGCCAATTGGGTGCCGCTTTTCTTGTATCAGCAGCCGAAAGCGTGGATGGTTCTTGCGCCTCGGACGTTTCTGGTCAGTTGTGTTTTATGGTGTTGTTCAGGGCTGCGTGGGCAGCTCTGCTCCCTACCCATCCAGTCTAAGGGACTGGCACTTCTTCCCAGCATCCTGAAGTCTTTGGGTTTTGCAGGAGTTACTTGCACTTGTGCCGTCTCTGTTTGTTAGTGCCAGTGCCGCCGTCTCGTAAGGAGCCGTGTTGTTCAGCTCCTTTTTGTTTTGGGGTTGCAGTAGAGGCTACTCGCCTCACCACTGCCTCCCTGTAGTTTGTTTTGGTGCCATCTCTGTAGTTGGAGTTCTTTGCATTGTTGAACGTTTTTGGTGCTGTTGGAGTGGTGGTGTTTGTAGCGTTCTGTGCAGCATCAGTCTGCACGTGTGCGTGTTTGTCTTGGAGCTGCTCTGCCCGGAGGCACGGGGAGTCAGGTGTGGGTGGACCGAGCCCCAGGCGTCCATGGTTAATCTATTGACACATTCAAGTCTGTAGGCAAAATTTGTACCATCATCTACGATAGAGTATCCATGGGCAGGGGGAGTGGACAGTCCCTTCACTTGTGTTTTACAGTTGATACCAAAGATCATTGGTGACTAGCGTGCTGTTATTTCACAGACAGTGTCTTAACTAATTTTTTTTTCTTTGTAGGTGACCACGTTGTCATTATGAGTCTTTTTAGCTAAAGAAAATGTCTCTTAAGAGTATATCACTTGTCATTATGACCTTTGCTTTACGGCAACAAAAGCAGCTACAGACTATGATCGCCACCTGTGAGATCAGGCCCGCATCGCACTTCTTTGAACAAATAGGAATCATTCACAGAAAACACTACATTCAAGGCAGCATGAAGTGCCTATGGACCGTAAACCGTATCTACAGCTGCACAAAGCAAAGGCCTGTCTGAGGTCAGTGCAAAGGATCCACTAAGAAGCAAGGAGACTCCAGACTCAACTGTTGCTATGGGTTTGAATCATGGTGTGAGGGGTGGGTAAATAGCCTGTAAGGGTATAAACATCCAGGAATTTCTACACTCGGGTGGGAACTCAGCAAAGGCGGCAGTTCGAGTCAGCCCTTGTGTCGTACCACTCTGTTCGGCTACTTGTTTTCATGGACTTTGCCTGAGAGTTTGCCTCAAGAGACCAAGGATCCGAACCGCTATCCACCAGACCCCAGGCCCCTGGAGGGGAGGTAAGGACCTCGAGGTGCAGAATGATGAAACTCTGAAATCCCAGCTAAGTGATATAAGGGGTTGAGTGAGTACATGCAATCCCTCGGCCATATATAAATATAATCCCTTAGGTGTTTACCCTATGCTCTGTGTCTCGCAGACATGAGTTGTAGGTGCATCTGGGGCTAAGTTTGGATCCAGCCGCACCTAGACTCTTCTCTGAGGAAGAGTTTAGAAAGCAAGGGGGTCCATTCCGAACCTCACGACAGATACAAACTGTAGATCCAGCCAGGGGCTAAGTTTGGACCCTGCTGCGCTTAGACTCCTCTATGAGCAGGAGTTTAGTAAGCGATGAGGTCCTATCTGAACTTCGACTTGACAGGAGGGCCTCCCTTTAGCCTTCGGCATTTCCCGTCCAGGTAGAGATCACTCTGATTTGAGTCTCACCTGAAAATGCCCGGCATTTTTTGTTAAAGCAGTTATAGTCCCCCTTGCCATCACTCAAACGTCACATGGTAAGCGATTTAAAACAGCTCTCGGCCAGCGGCGCCCTGAGTCACCCCCCCGACACCAACCAATGTCGGCAGGATGGCGGGCGCTGTCACCGATAACGTACTGAGGCACAGGGTGAGTTAGAGTTCCAGAATCTTGGAGGAATGAGCCTGTGGTAATTGACACACTTGGAAAGCTGTGGCAGAACAGCTCACCCTGGTCAAGAGCCTTAGGAAGGATGGAAAGAGAATTAATAGCAAACTGTTAAGTACCTGCCCACAACCCACCTGTCAGGAGAGGAAAAGCCTCAACGGAGAAAAGCAAAATCCAAGGGAGGAGATTCGGCACAAAACTGGCTGCACTATTGTCATTGTAAATGAAAATCGAGCTGCTGCAGAAACCTTTACAAGAAGAAAAGAAGAAACAAAAGGTAGAGGAAAGCATGAAGTAATCCTTATGCAGACTTGTTGGTCTCCTGTTATGCCACCCATTAGGAAACCAATTGCATCCCCTGAAGGATGGGACAGAAATATATGGGGTCACCCCGTGAGAGCGAACCACGGAAGGACGATTTGTTGTGTTTATCAGAATATCTCGAACACGCAGCCAGACCCATCGTTCAAACAGAACAGTCTCGAGGATCTTCGCGTGACGCCGCCACGCGATACCGTAAGGGCATCGCTCCTGGGGATCTCCCAGAATTGGAGAATTGATCTGGAAAATTCAGCAGAAAACCAGGTGAAATTTTAAAAATTTGCAAGAATGATACAGGAGAAGACCAGGTGAAATGGAAATGAAGTATTTGCCGCCGGTCTCCCTAAGCGGTAGCAATCAAATACCGCTCACGGGAAGGGAAGCAAATGGCTTTTGGGGCGCAGGAGTTCTTAAACTTAGGACCCGGCCCAGCCGGGGACTGCCAGTCTATCGCAGGCCAAGTAGATTATAGGTTCTGTGCAGTAGCAGCCGTGGAACAGAGGGAACCCTCAAGGATCCCCATAAGATCTACTGTAGAGCTTCATCCAGCTGTTGGAAAAACTGCAGCAGTAAAGCAACACATCAAAGAGCACACACTGATAATCTGACACACTTCAAGCAATTTTGCAGCACCAAAGCCACCGAGAAGAGGAGCGAGGTTCGTCGGAGCGCAAAAACCGAGGGAAAGGAGCGGCACTCGTAGCGAAGCATCCTCCTTTTATTTTTTTGTTGGCGCAAAGCCCAAGGTTTTCAAAGGGGACGGAGCGGCAATGTCACGAGGCGCGCGGTCGGGCAATTCCAGGGGCGGCTGTGGAATCGGGGCGATCTCCGTCCAGGCGGTCGGGTGGTTAAATTACAGTGGTGTAAGTGAGGGTTGGAACAGAGCGGATGGTGAATGAGAGGTAGTTTCAGAATGTGCCAGAACTTGAGTAGGAGCTGCTTTGTTTTTATCCACAGTTTGTATGTAATGCTGACATAGTAGAAAAATTTTTTCAAGGTAGAGTAACCAAAAGCTTGGCCAGGGAAAGGTTTATTTCAGCACAGCCGGTTGTTTTTACTCCCCGGTCCCAGCCATTCAGCCGGACAACATTCATGACTGTTTGTTTGGTGGTCAGTGTCAGGCCAGGGTTTTTGCAGACAGAGTGGTGTTTGTCAACCTCAGGAGCAGCAATTCCACAAGCCCCCGGGGACCCATCGTGGGGGCAGGCGACGGAGCGGCCGTGCCGGGAGCGCAGCATGGGTCGGAACGGGAGCTGACGAGCGGCGTGTTTGGACAGTGTGAAGTCTGGAGCGAATGTGGTTTGGGGTAGTGTGTATTTTTCTTTGCAGGTTAATGTGGTAGGTAGTTTGAAATAATAAAAATAATTGTAAAAAAAGCCAGCTGGGGATTTTTTTCTCTATTTTACCCCGGTTGGGTGTTGTGGGTGTTTTTGTTGTGTTTTCCCCAGTCCCAGCCGCTCTGCAAGGTGACGTTTGTCACCCATGTAGGGACAGAGGTAGGGCCGGGACCGGGGTTTTTGCAGGCGGGTTGAGTTTAGAGGCTCCCGAGAACAGCATCCCCAAGGGGCGACGTCTGAACGGGGAGGCGGCACGGGGGGAAGAGTGGTAGCAGCGTGAGGGTGTGGTGGTTTTGGTACAGGAGCAGTGGTATGTTTTTAACCGTGTGATGTGGTATGATTGTGGTGTGGGGTTGTAGGTATTTGTCCTTGAAATTTAAAAGGTTTTTCATTTTTCAGGTAAATTTCAAAATTAAAAAAAAAAAAAAAAAACCCCAGCCGGGGGATTTTTTTTTTCCCTCCCCCGGCTGGGTTTTTTTCCCCCGGTCCCGGCCGCTCTGTGAGGCGACGTTAATCGCCAACGTTCGGACGCAGGTCGTGCTCGGGCCGGGGTATTTGCAGGCAGGGTGTATTAAAGGTTTTTTTGGAGGCTCCCGGGAGCAGCGTTCCCGAGGGGCGGCAGTGCAGCGGGGAGGATGGCAGCAGCGTCAGGGTGTGGTGGTTTAGCTAGGTGAAGGAGTGGTGTGTTTTAGCAGTGTGATGGGGTTTGAAAGTGGTTAGGGGTTGTGGGTATTTCTCCTTGCAATTTAATAGTTTTTCCCTTTTCAGGTAAATTTCAAAATTTAAACAGGAAAAAAAAAAAACCCCAGCCGGGGGATTTTTTTTTTCCCTCCCCCGGCTGGGTTTTTTTTTTCCCTGGTCCCGGCCGCTCTGCGAGGCGACGTTCATCGCCAACGTTCGGACGCAGGTCGTGCTCGGGCCGGGGTTTTTGCAGGCAGGGTGTATTAAAGGTTTTTTTGGAGGCTCCCGGGAGCAGCGTTCCCGAGGGGCGGCAGTGCAGCGGGGAGGATGGCAGCAGCGTCAGGGTGTGGTGGTTTAGCTAGGTGAAGGAGTGGTGTGTTTTAGCAGTGTGATGGGGTTAGAATGTGGTTAGGGGTTGTGGGTATTTGTCCTTGAAATTTAATAGTTTTTTCCTTTTTCAGGAAAATTTCAAAAAAAAAAAAAAAAAAACCACCACCCCAGCCGGGGGATTTTTTTTTTTCCCTCCCCCGGCTGGGTTTTTTTTTTTCCCCCGGTCCCGGCCGCTCTGCGCGGCGATGTTCATTGCCATTGTTTGGACCCAGGTTGTGCTCGGGCCGGGTTTTTTGCAGACAGGGTCATTTTTAGAGGCCACTGGGAACAGGTTTTGGCAAAAGCTATTTTGCGTTGTGGCAATGTGAGTCCTTGTGAGGAGGTCCGTTTAATGAATAGTCCTGGGAAGACAATTCTGAACGTAGTTGCTGAAGGGTAGGAGTAGTTTGACTAAATGGCCCGTGAGTAGGACAGGGTTGTGATAGGAGCGAGTTATCCTCTCTAATGTGATGCCGTGATAGCTGTAATAAGGATGAGGTGGTTATTTGTTATGTGTTGTAGTAAAGGAGAGATTTTGTTTGGCCTGCTGTACATGAAGAAATGATGTAAAGGAGCTGCAGTGAAGTAGGAATTTGTTCTGAAGTGCAGTCAAGGCAATGTAGAAATAAAGAGTGAGTCAAATGTCTGCTGTCATGTAAGAAAAGCTGTAATAAAAATGTAGTTAAGGTGATTTAGTTTTATTCAGCCTGATGCACTGCCACAAATGTCATGGAAAAGCTGTAATAAAGAGGAGATTGTTCTCTAAAGGCAACCATGATAAGGGAACATTTTTGGCAGAAAAGAAACTGGTTTTTATTGCAGAGATGAAATAAATGCAGCTGAAGTTGTAAAACTTTTCATTTGCCGGTTGCACTCAAGTCAGAGCTGTAATGAGGCTAGTAAAGCTGACTACCATTTCCCTGTCTGGTGTGATTTGTGGTTTGAGAGGTCCATAGGCTGACATCAGGAGGTGGTGTGTGAGGGTTGGACTCTGATTGCGAATGCTGGACTCTTATTTGACATTTGTATGTTAGAGTTTGTCTGGAAGTGTGTTGGACAGTGCTTTTAGAGTTCTCCAAGTTTTTTTGGAATTTGAGTGGTCTGTGGGTTTTGAGTAGAGTTGTGCAAGACTTTAGACAGAGTTTGCCGTTATATTAGGGTTTTTATTGAATGGTATGCAGACACATGGGTTTAATTTTACATTCAGTTTAAATAGAGAAATTACAGCAGTAGAAAAGGACATGCTCTAGGGGAGTAATTAGTAAAACAAAGCCATTTTAAAATAAAAACCCTAATTACTCCCCTAGAGCATCCAAATCCCTGCTGCTGCACCGGACATATAGTTTTTATTGTTTTTCTATACAGAAAATAAGGCCACACCCCCTCTGGAATCAATGGGTGGAGCAAGTTGGGGTTACAGTCACTACAATCAGGGTTGCTGGGGTTGACGTTACGGGTTGGGGTTAGGGGGTTACATGGTCAGAGTTAAGGGTTAGGGTTAGGGCTGGAGTGTTGGGGTGTTAGGTGTTGGGCTTAGGATGTTGGGCTTAGAGTGTGGGTTAGGGTTGGGAGTTGGGGTTGGGGGTTGGGGTTGGGGGTTGGGGTTAGGGTTGGGGTTGGGGTTGGGGTTAGGGTTAGGGTTAGGGTTAGGGTTAGGGTTAGGGTTAGGGTTAGGGTTAGGGTTAGGGTTAGGGTTAGGGTTAGGGTTAGGGTTAGGGTTAGGGTTAGGGTTAGGGTTAGGGTTAGGGTTAGGGTTAGGGTTAGGGTTAGGGTTAGGGTTAGGGTTAGGGTTAGGGTTAGGGTTAGGGTTAGGGTTAGGGTTAGGGTTAGGGTTAGGGTTAGGGTTAGGGTTAGGGTTAGGGTTAGGGTTAGGGTTAGGGTTAGGGTTAGGGTTAGGGTTAGGGTTAGGGTTAGGGTTAGGGTTAGGGTTAGGGTTAGGGTTAGGGTTAGGGTTAGGGTTAGGGTTAGGGTTAGGGTTAGGGTTAGGGTTAGGGTTAGGGTTAGGGTTAGGGTTAGGGTTAGGGTTAGGGTTAGGGTTAGGGTTAGGGTTAGGGTTAGGGTTAGGGTTAGGGTTAGGGTTAGGGTTAGGGTTAGGGTTAGGGTTAGGGTTAGGGTTAGGGTTAGGGTTAGGGTTAGGGTTAGGGTTAGGGTTAGGGTTAGGGTTAGGGTTAGGGTTAGGGTTAGGGTTAGGGTTAGGGTTAGGGTTAGGGTTAGGGTTAGGGTTAGGGTTAGGGTTAGGGTTAGGGTTAGGGTTAGGGTTAGGGTTAGGGTTAGGGTTAGGGTTAGGGTTAGGGTTAGGGTTAGGGTTAGGGTTAGGGTTAGGGTTAGGGTTAGGGTTAGGGTTAGGGTTAGGGTTAGGGTTAGGGTTAGGGTTAGGGTTAGGGTTAGGGTTAGGGTTAGGGTTAGGGTTAGGGTTAGGGTTAGGGTTAGGGTTAGGGTTAGGGTTAGGGTTAGGGTTAGGGTTAGGGTTAGGGTTAGGGTTAGGGTTAGGGTTAGGGTTAGGGTTAGGGTTAGGGTTAGGGTTAGGGTTAGGGTTAGGGTTAGGGTTAGGGTTAGGGTTAGGGTTAGGGTTAGGGTTAGGGTTAGGGTTAGGGTTAGGGTTAGGGTTAGGGTTAGGGTTAGGGTTAGGGTTAGGGTTAGGGTTAGGGTTAGGGTTAGGGTTAGGGTTAGGGTTAGGGTTAGGGTTAGGGTTAGGGTTAGGGTTAGGGTTAGGGTTAGGGTTAGGGTTAGGGTTAGGGTTAGGGTTAGGGTTAGGGTTAGGGTTAGGGTTAGGGTTAGGGTTAGGGTTAGGGTTAGGGTTAGGGTTAGGGTTAGGGTTAGGGTTAGGGTTAGGGTTAGGGTTAGGGTTAGGGTTAGGGTTAGGGTTAGGGTTAGGGTTAGGGTTAGGGTTAGGGTTAGGGTTAGGGTTAGGGTTAGGGTTAGGGTTAGGGTTAGGGTTAGGGTTAGGGTTAGGGTTAGGGTTAGGGTTAGGGTTAGGGTTAGGGTTAGGGTTAGGGTTAGGGTTAGGGTTAGGGTTAGGGTTAGGGTTAGGGTTAGGGTTAGGGTTAGGGTTAGGGTTAGGGTTAGGGTTAGGGTTAGGGTTAGGGTTAGGGTTAGGGTTAGGGTTAGGGTTAGGGTTAGGGTTAGGGTTAGGGTTAGGGTTAGGGTTAGGGTTAGGGTTAGGGTTAGGGTTAGGGTTAGGGTTAGGGTTAGGGTTAGGGTTAGGGTTAGGGTTAGGGTTAGGGTTAGGGTTAGGGTTAGGGTTAGGGTTAGGGTTAGGGTTAGGGTTAGGGTTAGGGTTAGGGTTAGGGTTAGGGTTAGGGTTAGGGTTAGGGTTAGGGTTAGGGTTAGGGTTAGGGTTAGGGTTAGGGTTAGGGTTAGGGTTAGGGTTAGGGTTAGGGTTAGGGTTAGGGTTAGGGTTAGGGTTAGGGTTAGGGTTAGGGTTAGGGTTAGGGTTAGGGTTAGGGTTAGGGTTAGGGTTAGGGTTAGGGTTAGGGTTAGGGTTAGGGTTAGGGTTAGGGTTAGGGTTAGGGTTAGGGTTAGGGTTAGGGTTAGGGTTAGGGTTAGGGTTAGGGTTAGGGTTAGGGTTAGGGTTAGGGTTAGGGTTAGGGTTAGGGTTAGGGTTAGGGTTAGGGTTAGGGTTAGGGTTAGGGTTAGGGTTAGGGTTAGGGTTAGGGTTAGGGTTAGGGTTAGGGTTAGGGTTAGGGTTAGGGTTAGGGTTAGGGTTAGGGTTAGGGTTAGGGTTAGGGTTAGGGTTAGGGTTAGGGTTAGGGTTAGGGTTAGGGTTAGGGTTAGGGTTAGGGTTAGGGTTAGGGTTAGGGTTAGGGTTAGGGTTAGGGTTAGGGTTAGGGTTAGGGTTAGGGTTAGGGTTAGGGTTAGGGTTAGGGTTAGGGTTAGGGTTAGGGTTAGGGTTAGGGTTAGGGTTAGGGTTAGGGTTAGGGTTAGGGTTAGGGTTAGGGTTAGGGTTAGGGTTAGGGTTAGGGTTAGGGTTAGGGTTAGGGTTAGGGTTAGGGTTAGGGTTAGGGTTAGGGTTAGGGTTAGGGTTAGGGTTAGGGTTAGGGTTAGG
Organism: Caloenas nicobarica; assembly: GCF_036013445.1. Classification (NCBI taxonomy): domain Eukaryota; kingdom Metazoa; phylum Chordata; class Aves; order Columbiformes; family Columbidae; genus Caloenas; species Caloenas nicobarica. The sequence continues at coordinate 68,840,322 of NC_088249.1, forward strand.
GTTAGGGTTAGGGTTAGGGTTAGGGTTAGGGTTAGGGTTAGGGTTAGGGTTAGGGTTAGGGTTAGGGTTAGGGTTAGGGTTAGGGTTAGGGTTAGGGTTAGGGTTAGGGTTAGGGTTAGGGTTAGGGTTAGGGTTAGGGTTAGGGTTAGGGTTAGGGTTAGGGTTAGGGTTAGGGTTAGGGTTAGGGTTAGGGTTAGGGTTAGGGTTAGGGTTAGGGTTAGGGTTAGGGTTAGGGTTAGGGTTAGGGTTAGGGTTAGGGTTAGGGTTAGGGTTAGGGTTAGGGTTAGGGTTAGGGTTAGGGTTAGGGTTAGGGTTAGGGTTAGGGTTAGGGTTAGGGTTAGGGTTAGGGTTAGGGTTAGGGTTAGGGTTAGGGTTAGGGTTAGGGTTAGGGTTAGGGTTAGGGTTAGGGTTAGGGTTAGGGTTAGGGTTAGGGTTAGGGTTAGGGTTAGGGTTAGGGTTAGGGTTAGGGTTAGGGTTAGGGTTAGGGTTAGGGTTAGGGTTAGGGTTAGGGTTAGGGTTAGGGTTAGGGTTAGGGTTAGGGTTAGGGTTAGGGTTAGGGTTAGGGTTAGGGTTAGGGTTAGGGTTAGGGTTAGGGTTAGGGTTAGGGTTAGGGTTAGGGTTAGGGTTAGGGTTAGGGTTAGGGTTAGGGTTAGGGTTAGGGTTAGGGTTAGGGTTAGGGTTAGGGTTAGGGTTAGGGTTAGGGTTAGGGTTAGGGTTAGGGTTAGGGTTAGGGTTAGGGTTAGGGTTAGGGTTAGGGTTAGGGTTAGGGTTAGGGTTAGGGTTAGGGTTAGGGTTAGGGTTAGGGTTAGGGTTAGGGTTAGGGTTAGGGTTAGGGTTAGGGTTAGGGTTAGGGTTAGGGTTAGGGTTAGGGTTAGGGTTAGGGTTAGGGTTAGGGTTAGGGTTAGGGTTAGGGTTAGGGTTAGGGTTAGGGTTAGGGTTAGGGTTAGGGTTAGGGTTAGGGTTAGGGTTAGGGTTAGGGTTAGGGTTAGGGTTAGGGTTAGGGTTAGGGTTAGGGTTAGGGTTAGGGTTAGGGTTAGGGTTAGGGTTAGGGTTAGGGTTAGGGTTAGGGTTAGGGTTAGGGTTAGGGTTAGGGTTAGGGTTAGGGTTAGGGTTAGGGTTAGGGTTAGGGTTAGGGTTAGGGTTAGGGTTAGGTTAGGGTTAGGGTTAGGGTTAGGGTTAGGGTTAGGGTTAGGGTTAGGGTTAGGGTTAGGGTTAGGGTTAGGGTTAGGGTTAGGGTTAGGGTTAGGGTTAGGGTTAGGGTTAGGGTTAGGGTTAGGGTTAGGGTTAGGGTTAGGGTTAGGGTTAGGGTTAGGGTTAGGGTTAGGGTTAGGGTTAGGGTTAGGGTTAGGGTTAGGGTTAGGGTTAGGGTTAGGGTTAGGGTTAGGGTTAGGGTTAGGGTTAGGGTTAGGGTTAGGGTTAGGGTTAGGGTTAGGGTTAGGGTTAGGGTTAGGGTTAGGGTTAGGGTTAGGGTTAGGGTTAGGGTTAGGGTTAGGGTTAGGGTTAGGGTTAGGGTTAGGGTTAGGGTTAGGGTTAGGGTTAGGTTAGGGTTAGGGTTAGGGTTAGGGTTAGGGTTAGGGTTAGGGTTAGGGTTAGGGTTAGGGTTAGGGTTAGGGTTAGGGTTAGGGTTAGGGTTAGGGTTAGGGTTAGGGTTAGGGTTAGGGTTAGGGTTAGGGTTAGGGTTAGGGTTAGGGTTAGGGTTAGGGTTAGGGTTAGGGTTAGGGTTAGGGTTAGGGTTAGGGTTAGGGTTAGGGTTAGGGTTAGGGTTAGGGTTAGGGTTAGGGTTAGGGTTAGGGTTAGGGTTAGGGTTAGGGTTAGGGTTAGGGTTAGGGTTAGGGTTAGGGTTAGGGTTAGGGTTAGGGTTAGGGTTAGGGTTAGGGTTAGGGTTAGGGTTAGGGTTAGGGTTAGGGTTAGGGTTAGGGTTAGGGTTAGGGTTAGGGTTAGGGTTAGGGTTAGGGTTAGGGTTAGGGTTAGGGTTAGGGTTAGGGTTAGGGTTAGGGTTAGGGTTAGGGTTAGGGTTAGGGTTAGGGTTAGGGTTAGGGTTAGGGTTAGGGTTAGGGTTAGGGTTAGGGTTAGGGTTAGGGTTAGGGTTAGGGTTAGGGTTAGGGTTAGGGTTAGGGTTAGGGTTAGGGTTAGGGTTAGGGTTAGGGTTAGGGTTAGGGTTAGGGTTAGGGTTAGGGTTAGGGTTAGGGTTAGGGTTAGGGTTAGGGTTAGGGTTAGGGTTAGGGTTAGGGTTAGGGTTAGGGTTAGGGTTAGGTTAGGGTTAGGGTTAGGGTTAGGGTTAGGGTTAGGGTTAGGGTTAGGGTTAGGGTTAGGGTTAGGGTTAGGGTTAGGGTTAGGGTTAGGGTTAGGGTTAGGGTTAGGGTTAGGGTTAGGGTTAGGGTTAGGGTTAGGGTTAGGGTTAGGGTTAGGGTTAGGGTTAGGGTTAGGGTTAGGGTTAGGGTTAGGGTTAGGGTTAGGGTTAGGGTTAGGGTTAGGGTTAGGGTTAGGGTTAGGGTTAGGGTTAGGGTTAGGGTTAGGGTTAGGGTTAGGGTTAGGGTTAGGGTTAGGGTTAGGGTTAGGGTTAGGGTTAGGGTTAGGGTTAGGGTTAGGGTTAGGGTTAGGGTTAGGGTTAGGGTTAGGGTTAGGGTTAGGGTTAGGGTTAGGGTTAGGGTTAGGGTTAGGGTTAGGGTTAGGGTTAGGGTTAGGGTTAGGGTTAGGGTTAGGGTTAGGGTTAGGGTTAGGGTTAGGGTTAGGGTTAGGGTTAGGGTTAGGGTT